>NC_139994.1:47180319-47780319 GCF_964263955.1 Coregonus lavaretus
TGCTATGTGACCAATGACCATATTAGTTTCTATATTGTGGTCCCCAAGGATGTGGAGTAGTTACAGGCCTGTCCTGAAGGGGGCGATAAGAAACCCCAGATGTTTACATTAGTATACAAACTAAAGGTGAAGTCTCTAACTGCTTTCACCTGTAACCTTTCTCTCCACATGTTTGTTTCTTCACACATGTTGTACGTGTCCCACACTCTACACTCTACAACATATTTTTAGAGGTAAATAGTTGACAGAAATGGATTCATGTATTCAACGTGTAATGATGTGAAGCAAAATGAAACTATACACTTTAACCTGGAAACCCGGTTACCCAGTTCCAGCTTTGAAACTCCTCCAATCTCTGGTCAGTGGTAATACATTCCACACAGCTCTGCCTCTGATGTACACATACACACAAACAAATGTGTGTGTGTGTGTGTGTGTCTGTATGAAGTTCTGTCTGTGTGAAGAAGTCCATTTCCATTGTGGCACAACTGAGGTTAGCTGGCTAGGCTTGCCACCTGACAGCTGACCACAGGTTTGAGAGGAGGCCTACACTATCTATCTATCTATATATCTATCTATCTATCTATCTATCTATCTATCTATCTATCTATCTATCTATCTATCTATCTATCTATCTATCTATCTATCTATCTATCTATCTATCTATCTATCTATCTATCTATCTATCTATCTATCTATCTATCTATCTATCTATCTATCTATCTATCTATCTATCTATCTATCTATCTATCTATCTATCTATCTATCTATCTATCTATCTTTCTATCTATCTATCTAATATAATACGAATAGACTATAAACCGCTACTCTTTTTTCTCAGACTTTTTACATTCCTCTTGAATCTTTCTCTCTCTGTTTTTCTGTGTGACTGTGAAGAGGCGTGATCTAAGCAGACTGTCATCATATAGGAAGTAGAGGGGTTTGTCAGAAGGACTATAGATCTAGAGAAAGTCACTTGTCAGTGGGGACAGAATGGAGAGCACCTTGCTCTGTTTGCTACTAGGTAAGTACTGAGTTAGTGTGTGTTTGTGTGAACACTAATTACCTGATTTACTAAGCCCTTAAGGTAAAAAGGAATAAGACATTCATCGAAATGAAGACAGTTTCAAGCTTTAACTTTGTTTTTTTGTATCTCTTATTGAGAAAACATTAGTAAACGGCACTAAAAGGAAATTGCAGCAAAATATGGTGTAGATATTGTGACCATACTACATTGATGTTGCATCACGGTGAGAACCTGAGCTTATAGAGATGATGCCATGCAGACATGGTTAGTGTGGTGGTGTGCGTTTAGCCAGGTCATCACTCAGGAATTAAAGATTGACGCTAACTCAGTGCTTGCAAAATGTGCTGTCAATGACAATGAATACAAAATGCAATATTTGTTGTATGTGTTGTAGTATCAAGTTGTGATTATTGTAAATGGTTGTGGGTTCCTTCGCTACAGTTATATTAAACTGTGTTAAGAGATGAATGAGTGGTGTTTTGGTGTTTTTGGTCTCTGTACTCTCACTGTGTGCAGAACATGGGAAGTCAGTGGCCATTTATAGCTGCAGTCTGTAATTCAAACTACCTTAAAATGGCCACCCTGCCACTTGTTGTGGTAAACGGCTGAGGGATGGGTCAAAGGAAATTCATTCATCTACATTGTTCACAATAATTGTCATAAAATAAACATACATTTTGGGTTATGATGGAATAAGACTTGAATTGCTGTGAATCATTTAGTAGTGTAGAAATCTATGTAGAAAATGCAGATTGCATCTTTAAAATAAAGCACAGGATGGATTTGGTAAACAGTAACATGAATATGGAATGTTGTTATTTATTTCAAACTAATATTGGAGTAATGTGACTTTCTTTGTTGTAGTGCTGAGTATACACATCTACTCTGGACACTCTGAAGATGATGATGGTAGATATTTGTACACTTGATCAAGCCTTCATCTCTAAATGCTTCATTTTATTTCTTTGTGATGTTTAAAGCTGCTTTTGGATAGACATATTTTGTGTTTTGAGTGTCTCAAAATAACATTTGTAAAGCAATTTTATCATGCTGGTTTTATTTTGAGCAGGACAGGCAAAGGCTGATCTGACCATACACCCCAAATCCTCACAGATATTCAGTGGAGAGTCTGTTACTCTCAGATGTAACATACAGAGGGGAAAAGTCACTGACTGGGAATACACATGGCGCAAGGATGGTGTTGACTCCCTCAGTAAGAAGCATGAATATGAGATCAGTGAGGTTAAGATGTCAGACAGTGGTGACTACAGGTGTCTCGGTCTACATATTGAACATAAGAAGTTTTCTAAGTGGAGTGATACAGTCAGACTGACGGTGACAGGTAAGTCATCTTATCTCTCATTCACATCAGTGCCTCCATGCCCATAACCACTTGACATTTGGCCCCATTTTAAGGATGCTATTTTGTCGTTTAAAAAATGTCTGCCTACCATTGCTGTTCAGATTCCTCCATTAATTCTTCCTCATTTCATTTGATAATTGATGAAGTATGGTGTAAGATCATACTTTTAACTGATTGGTGCACTAATTGCATTTGTCTTCATTTAACTGTTTCCTCAGCTCTGCCTACAGCCTCAGTGAAGATAGTCACTACCCAGAAACCACTGTACTCCGGAGACACAGTCAAGCTGCAGTGTGACATATCAGACTACACAGACTGGACGTACCACTGGTTAATAAATAAAGAACGGCTTTCCAGTCACACCAGTAAAACCACCACCATCTTTCTCTCTGACCAGGCTGATCAGTACCAGTGTGAGGGGACAAGGACAAAACGGCCCCAGAAGTCATATCTCAGCTCATCTCTCCACATCAGCGTCACTGGTGAGCTCACTATTTATCTTCAATCACTATCTGGACATTCAGAAATCTGAGCCAATGAGGGTTCATCTAATTACATATATACAGTATACACTGTAAATTGAAACTGAATAGAGTGAACATTCCCCTAAAATCAGCTTTTATCAAAACTTAACTGCAACAGCTAAATAATTAAAAATGGCCAAGCATGTATCCAGATGTTTTGATATTCTGCTATCTGTTTTCTTAGCCCTGCCTGAAACTACACTGACCGTAAATCCAAACCCTGCATACACTGGAGAGACAGTAACTCTGACGTGCTCAGTGGGGTCTGACAGTGACTGGAGCTATACATGGTACAAAGACAACACTAAGAAAGTAGTGACCTTGTCTGGCAGACACACTACAACAGGAGCCACCTTCACCATCAGTAGATCTGCTGAGTCTGACCAGGGTCTCTACTGGTGTCAGGGAGAGATCCAGTCCAGATCCATATCATCAATCATCAGTGATCCTGTCACTATCACTGTGAAAGGTGAGTTACTTTGTTTTTTGTGTTTTTTATCATACAAATGGACACTATTTATATTGAGTAAATCATGTAGACATGATCCATGTACAGTTGAGGTCGAAACTTTACGTACACCTTCGCCAAATACATTTAAACTCAGTTTTTCACAATTCCTGACATTTAATCCTAGTAAAAATTACCTGTCTTAGGTCAGTTAGGATCACCACTTTATTTTAAGAATGTGAAATGTCAGAATAATAGTAGAGAAAATTATTTATTTCAGATTGTATTACTTTCATCACATTCCCAGTGGATCAGAAGTTTACATACACTCAATTAGTATTTGGTAGCATTGCCTTTAAATTCTTTAACTTGGGTCAAACGTTTTGGGTAGCCTTCCACAAGCTTCCCACTATAAGTTGGGTGAATTTTGGCCCATTCCTCCTGACAGAGTTGGTGTAACGGAGTCCGGTTTGCAGGCCTCCTTGCTCGCACACGCTTTTTCAGTTCTGCCCACAAATGTTCTATAGGATTGAGGTCAGGGCTTTGTGATGGCCACTCCAATACATTTACATTTACATTTTAGTCATTTAGAAGACGCTCTTATCCAGAGCGACTTACAGTTGGTGAGTGCATACATTTTCATACTGGCCCCCCGTGGGAAACTTGACTTCGTTATCCTTAAGCCATTTTGCTACAACTTTGGAAGTATGCTTGGGGTCATTGTCCATTTGGAAGACCCATTTGCGACCAAGCTTTAACTTCCTGACTGATGTCTTGAGATGTTGCTTCAATATATCCACATATTTTTCCTTCCTCATGATGCCATCTATTTTGTGAAGTGCACCAGTCCCTCCTGCAGCAAAGCACCCCCACAGCATGATGCTGCCACCCCCATGCTTCAAGGTTGGGATGGTGTTCTTCGGCTTGCAAGAGCCCCGTTTTTCCTCCAAACATAACAATGGTCATTATGGCCAAACAGTTATATTTTTGTTTCATCAGACCTGAGGACAATTCTCCAAAAAGTATGATCTTTGTCCCTATGTGCAGATGCAAACCGTAGTCTGGCTTTTTTATGGCGGTTTAGGAGCAGTGGCTTCTTCCTTGCTGAGCGGCCTTTCAGGTTATGTCAAAATTTTACTTGTTTTACTGTGGATATAGATACTGTAGCTCCTCCAGTGACAGGCATGAGGCAAGAGGTCTTGATTTGAATACATGGCTTTAATGCTGGTCAACCCGTGAGAACTGGTTTAAAGAAAGAAAAAATACATTAACAAAATAATGCCATATGCATGTCTCACACATCTGGCGTTATAATCAAGCTCATACAGCTAGACACTTTATGTATATTTTACACCAAAAAATGACGCACGTAAACACAAACACCCTCATAGCAAAATAAATAGTCAACAAACCTCATTGCTGCTTATCACACAGAGGTGCTAAACATCCTTTTAAATGTCCTTTATCTTCTTCTGTATACTTTCTTTGTAAGTATGCACTTAAACACGATAACAGTGGAAAAATAATTCGCTTTTTGCGGTAAAGTTTCCTCGGTGCGTCGCTAAAGGCGCTCGGGTGACAACACTCGGGCGGAACCAATAATTAGTTCCGTCTTGCTGTAAACGTACAATTCAGAAGAAATTAAATAATAAAAAGTGCAAATACATGAAATAAACTAAAGTGCTAATACATTAAATAAACTGGCGACAGAGGCAGTTACACTCCCACCAAATCACAAGTGATTTCTTAAAACTTGGAGACAAACCTACTGCATGAATAAATTAAATGAAACTCTGTTCTAATAAACAACTAATAAACTGTGTGTGAGTGTATGATAGAACCATCAGTCTGCTTCTAGCAATGTAACTGTTATTTGAATGGGTCTCTCCAGGTAAACAGGTTTGGCTGTACGCTTTCCTCTTCCATCCAGGGAGGAGTCACTGATGAGTAACTTGAGTCTCCTCACTCTTTCATCACTTCCAGGATACACCTCGATGACTCTTGCTAGCTTCCATTGGTTTCGTGGTGTGGCAGCATCTTGTAACAGAACAATGTCACCGACCTTTGCATTTCTGCGATCTTTGGTCCACTTCTGTCTGTGTTGGAGATTCAGGAGATACTCCTTTTTCCATCGTACCCAAAAGTTGTTGGTTAAGAGTTGAACTCTGCGCCATCTTTTGCGGAGGTAGAGATCCTCCTTGACAAACTTTCCAGGAGGAGGGAGAATGATTGTGGATTTCATGGTCAAGATGTGGTTTGGTGTCAAGGGCTCTGGACTGGTAGAATCGTTCAGATGATCAGTGGTTAGAGGTCTGCTATTCACAACCGCCATAACCTCATATAGAAATGTTCGTAGGGAAGAGGAGTCAAGTTGTCTGGACGACTGTTCTAGAATGGACGCCAGGACACTTCTGATAGTGCGGATTTGTCTTTCCCAGACTCCACCCATATGACTTGAGGCAGGGGTGTTCATGATGAACTCGCAGCCCAAATCTTTGAGCTCTTCTTGATCCATCTCTTTCAGTGCTTCAATGAACTCACGCCTTGCTCCGACAAAGTTTGTCCCTTGATCACACCTTATCTGCCTTACTGATCCACGAATGGCGATGAATGAACGCAGAGCATTGATAAAGGCATCTGAGGTCAAGTCATCAAGTGCTTCAATGTGAACTCCTCTTGAACACATGCAGGTGAGCAACAGCCCATAACGCTTTAGCTCCTTTCTTCCTTCCTTAATGTGAAATGGTCCGAAGCAGTCCATTCCACAGTAAGTGAATGGAGCAGTTGTTTCCATCCGCTCTTCTGGAAGGTCTGCCATCCTTTGTTGCTCTGTGCATCTTCGGAACCTTCTGCAACTTGTGCACTTGTGAATATGGGATGAAACAAGCTTGCTGCAACACAGGATCCATATGCCATTGGATCGGAGTTCATTTATAGTCATTCCTCGACCTTGATGGTACACTCTCTCATGATAGTGCTTGACGAGCAATGCAGAAACATGACTGTCTCTAGGAAGTACTGCTGGATGCCTCACATGTGGATGTAGGGCAGCATTAGCTAAGCGGCCTCCTACTCTGATTACACCTTGATCATCCAGGAACGGACATAGTTTGTGCAACTGGTTGGCTTTTTCTTTGACCTTTGTCTCCTTATGATGTCTAAGGCGTTGAATTTCTTGAGAGAGAGTTGCTTCCTGGACCATCTTGATTATGGTCAGCTCCGCCTCTTTCCTTTCCTCCAAGTTCGAGGCCTCACAGGACTTTGGCTTGAGACCTTTGATTTCCTTAGCACGGTGCTTGAGTCTGGCAACAGCCTTCACCATTCTTGCCCAGTCTGAGAACTTGTGTAGACGATCTAAAATTGTTTTTGCTTCTTCTGCCTGAGTGTCATGAACCTGAGCTTTCTTGACCTCTGGGTCACTGCTCTCGATCTCTCCCACCATGACAACTCCAGTTGGTAGCTCTTTTTGCCAAAGAAGGTCTGGACCTGTGAACCAGTTAGAAGCTGTGAGTTGTTCTGCTGTGACACCCCTTGAGGCGTGGTCAGCTGGGTTGTCTTCTGAAGCTACATATCTCCATTGTCTGGCCTCTGTGCTTAGCTTGATGCGTTCAACTCTATTTGCTACAAAAACATGAAATCTTCTGGCTTCATTACTGATGTATCCAAGTACAACCTTTGAGTCAGTCCAGAAACATTATTGTTGGCAGTCTATTTCTAGTTCTTTCTTGAGCATGCCACTGGTCCGGACTGCTACCACTGCTGCTGACAGCTCGAGTCTTGGTATGGTCGTGACTTTAGTAGGAGCAACTCTTGACTTTCCCATGACCAAGGAGCAGTGGACCTCACCTGATGTACTGACTGCTCTTAGATACGAGCACTCTCCATAGCCTGACACGCTGGCGTCAGAGAAGTGGTGGAGCTCATAATGCTGGACCTTGAAGCTTGATGGCAGATATTATCTTTGGATTCTCACACCAGCCAAGTTTTTTAGATCTTGCAACCAAGACTCCCACAGGGGTCGAAGGTCATCAGGCAAAGGATCATCCCAACTGAGCTTGTCACGACACATCTGCTGCAGGATCTGCTTTCCTACCAGGATGAAGGGTGCCACAAATCCAAGTGGGTCGTACACCGAGGCAACTGTGGACAAGACCCCTCTGCGGGTAAGTGGATTTTCTTTGACAACCACTCTGAACTGCAGCTCATCAGAAGTTACACACCACTGTACTCCTAGTGCTCTTTCCATGTGTGGTTCTCCCAACATCATGGTCAGGTCCTTGACGGCTTTAGCACACTCTTCCTCAGGAATTGTGGCTAAGACTTCTTTGCTGTTGGAGATGAACTTGTGCAATCGAAGTTTGCCTGTGCGACAAAGCTCTCTTGCTTCCTTCACTAGTTGGATTGCTTGGTTTTCAGATTCTACACTTGCCAATCCATCATCGACGTAGAAGTTCTTCTGGATGAACCTGATGGTTTCTTCTCTAAAGCGTCCTTGTCCTTGAGCGGCAAGGTGCTTCAGGCCATAGTTAGCACATCCAGGTGATGAAGCTGCACCGAACAAGTGGACCTTCATTCGATAGATGGAGGGCTGGGCTTTAAGATCTCCATCCTTCCACCACAAGAATCTGAGGTAATCTTGGTCCTCTGGCTTAACATGGAACTGGTGGAACATACGTTCTATGTCACACATAACTGCCACACGACCCTTTCTGAACCGACACAAAACTCCCACCAAGGTGTTTGTTAACTCTGGGCCAGTCAGGAGATGGTCATTCAAGGCTGTCCCTTGAAACCTTACAGAGCAGTCAAAAATGACATGGATCTTACCGGGCTTTTGGGGATGATACACCCCATGGTGGGGGATGTACCACGCTGGGGTCTTGCTAATATCCTCTTCAGGGACAAGCTCGGCGTCTCCACAAGCTATTGTCTCATCCATAAAGGTCTTATAGTCTCTGCAGTACTGCTCATTTCCCTTTAACTTCTTCTCCAGACATCTGAGACGGTGGATGCCACATACCTTGTTATCTGGTAAGTTTGGTCTTCCTTTCTTGAAGGGAAGTGGCATTTCATAGTGCCCATCATCCTTGAGTCTGATGCCACTCTCCATAATTGACATGAACTGGAGATCCTCTTGAGAAAGGTGTTCATCTTCTGAAGCCCTTTCTACAAAATCAGATTCCAACACCTTGATGACGTCTGTTGGAAGGACTACTTCTTTGATCTGTGTTCTACAGACATAGTGCACTTCGTTTGGGAGATTTGGAAGAACTGATGTCACTTGCTTCACAATGACTTGATGGCTTATTCCAAAGGCATCTCAAAAGTCAAGACATGGGTTGCCATAGCCGACTACACTCCAACCCAAGTCTGTTCTCTGAGCAAAGGGCTCATTTTCTTCTCCAGCAACCACTTGTCTTGGTACAAGAGCTTGAGGACAGTTGTAGCCAATTAGTAGGCCGATGTCACAGCTCTGCAGAGGAGCAATTTCATCTGCAATGTGCTCAAGATGAGACCATGCCTTGGCAGTCTCTGGTGTGGGAATATGATCTCTGTTTGCAGGGATGAATTCTCTTGAGTAAGTTACTGGCAGGTAGATTATCTTATCGGAGTAGAATCCTCTTATTTGTAGATCAGTCAGCCTTCTGCTAGGCACCACTGTATTTCTTGAAGCCATTGTGGAGAGCTTTAACTGGACTGGTTCATTTTTAGTGTGAAGCACCTTTGCTGTCTCTTCAAGGATGAAGGTTGTGTCACTCTGTGTATCGAGAAGAGCGTACACAACAACTTCATGATTTGGCTTACTTGTAGTGGACAACCACACAGGAATGACTGAGGATGTATGGGTGCCTTTAACATTCTGGATAACTCTGTTAGATGTTACCTCGCGTGGTGGTTTTGTCACCCTCTCTTGTGAACGATCTGTCGTTCCTTCTCTTGACTTGTCACTCTCCATTTCTCCATCAGTCCTTGTTGACATTCCTCTTTCTTTGCTGCGATTATCGTGTAGGCAGGTTGGATGTCCTTTCTCACAAGTATCACAGATCCTTCTATTTTCACACTCCTTTGAGCGATGGCCAGGCTTCAGACAGCCAAAGCACAACTTCATCCCTTGAACAAACTTGGCTCGCTCAGAGATGGTTTTATTCATACATTTCCAACACTTGTGTAGACTGTGACCTGACTTCTCACAAAAAACACAGCTTGTGGAGGAAGCTTTTTCATCTGAGTTAGTTGCTAGTACCTTTGCTCCGAGAGCTCTGTTCTTTAAAACCTTGATCTGCTCACCTTCAGCAGGTTTCAGAGCATGGAGAGATGTTATTGGGTTATTTGCAATCTTAGCTTCACGTGTGAGAAACTTTACAAACTGCTGGAAGCTTGGGAATGTGTGACTTTCTTCCTCCACTTCTATGACCTTTCTGTTCCATCTCGAGGTCAGCCAGTCTGGAAGCTTTGCAAGTAACTTCTGGTTCTCATTGCAGTCATTAAGTACTTCGAGGCCTCTGATCTGAGTCATAGCAGCCTCACAGCTCCGAAGAAAATCAGCAAACTCTTGAAGTTCGATACTGCCTTTGGAGCTTATCTTGGGCCATGCCTCCAGCTTATCTCTGAATGCTTTGGCTATGAGGAATGGATTTCCATATCTTTCCTCGAGAATCCTCCATGCTGCGTGATAGGCTGACTCTGAACCAAGCAGGAAGTAGCTCTCTATAGCCTTTTTAGCAGGTCCACCCACATACTTTCGCAAGTAATATATCTTTTCTTCGGCTGGAATGTTTTTCCGATCAATGAGTGTCTGAAATGAAACCTTCCAGTCATTGAATCTGAGTGGGTCGCCATTGAATATTGTTGGTTCAGGTATAGGAAGACGACCTGCACTGATGGACTCTGCAAGTGCTCTAACAAGAGCTGCTGTGCTGTCATCCTGCTTTGAATGTGCCCGGTCTTGTGGTGAAGAATGGTGCTGCAACAGATTATTTTCATGTTTAACTTCTTCCTTTTCCTTCATACAGACACTTTGATGGAGTAGACTGCTTATTTCTTTATCTGAGCACTCACTCTGATCATACACTCGCTGACGTGCCTTAGCAGCCTTTAACTTTTTAACTGTCTCTAGTCGCTCCAGTTGTCTCCGCTTTGCATCTAGCACCTTTTGTCTCTCTGCAGCTTCAGCTTCAAACCTTTCCAATTCCTCAATGCAACACTCTTGTTCTAGTAGTACTTCTAGAGTAGCTTCATTGGCAGCAACTTCAGCAGCGGCATCTTGTCTGCTAACAGAAATCCGACTTGAATGTCTGGAGCTGCTTTGAGCATGAGAGGACTTAGTGCATTGGGATTTGATACTTATCTTGTCTGAGGCTACAGACTTGAATATAGACGATGTCGCCCTGTTGCCTCGTTGTTCATCTCCTCCACCGTTATCTGCTGTCTCCAAACGATCTTTTGCAGTTTGGATGATCTTCCTGGTTACTGCATCACAGGTGTCAATTCTGCGACGTGTGTCATGGTCAGGGTTGTCTATGCGCCTTAACTCATCATAAGCAATGTTCAGATTCTCTGAGGCAGCATTTATTTTGCTTATGTGTTCATGTAGCAGGTTGTTTGAGCATTGTCCACTCAAAGCTTGCTTGGCGTCTTTAGCAATAGCCTTCCACTCCTCATAGCTCACAGTGAAACGGTGAGCAAATCTTCTTATTTGCTCATTGTACAGTTATTGGCCCTTTTCTGTTAACTTTCGGTCTCTTTGGCTTCTTCGTGGTTCTTGTGAGGAAGTGTGGTCATTAGCTCTTGTGCCTTTAGTAGCCTGTGGTTGCATGTCTATGCACTGCTGCTCTATACTTTCACCTACATTAACCTGCTTTCTCCCAGAGGTAAGACTAGGCTCTGACATTGTTACTTGGTGTACTTAAATTTGGGTTAAATCTAATTTGGCCTGTAGCTAAGTGATTCAGCTCCCATTAGCTATTCACATTTATACTATTTTTACCACTAATATTATTTTTCAGAACATATTCACATCTACTTCACACAAATCAATATCACGTTGTTCTATGAAATGCAAAATTCAGTCTCTTGGTTGTAGCTTAGTTAACACTTCAACATACACACAACTATACCGTATGAATATGAAGGCAAAAATGTGTCAGTCTCTTGTGGGAAATAGTTTAAGCTTCTTTGCATCAGCTGGATTCATGGTAAGGCGCCTGGATTCTTCTGTGGATGCTGCGGCTGTGTAAATGTCAGGAGCAGATGCACACTCTTGGATGTAGAGATGTCCCTTCTTGTCCATGGATCACGGCTCTTTGGTACTGTCTTCCTCGTCTACTCATGCAGAGCAGTTGAGTTCTCACTGTAGCTCCTCCAGTGACAGGCATGAGGCAAGAGGTCTTGATTTGAATATAGGGCTTTAATGATGGTCAACCCGTGAGAACTGGTTTAAAGAAAGAAAAAATACATTAACAAAATAATGCCATATGCATGTCTCACACATCTGGCGTTATAATCAAGCTCATACAGCTAGACACTTTATGTATATTTTACACCAAAAAATTACGCACGTAAACACAAACACCCTCATAGCAAAATAAATAGTCAACAAACCTCATTGCTGCTTATCACACAGAGGTGCTAAACATCCTTTTAAATGTCCTTTATCTTCTTCTGTATACTTTCTTTGTAAGTATGCACTTAAACACGATAACAGTGGAAAAATAATTCGCTTTTTGCGGTAAAGTTTCCTCGGTGCGTCGCTAAAGGCGCTCGGGTGACAACACTCGGGCGGAACCAATAATTAGTTCCGTCTTGCTGTAAACGTACAATTCAGAAGAAATTAAATAATAAAAAGTGCAAATACATGAAATAAACTAAAGTGCTAATACATGAAATAAACTGGCGACAGAGGCAGTTACAGATACTTTTGTACCTGTTTCTTCCAGCATCTTCACAAGGTCCTTTGCTGTTATTCTGGGATTGATTTGCACTTTTCGCACCAAAGTACGTTAATCTCTAGGAGACCGAACGCGTCTCCTTCCTGAGCGGTATGACGGCAGCGTGGTCCTATGGTGTTTATACTATTGTTTGTACAGATGAACGTGGTACCTTCAGGCGTTTGGAAATTGCTCCCAAGGATGAACCAGACTTGTGGAGGTCTACAATTTTTTTTCTGAGGGCTTGGCTGATTTCTTTTGATTTTCCCATGATGTCAAGCAACGAGGCACTGGGTTTGAAGGTAGGCCTTGAAATTCATCCACAGGTACACCTCAAATTGACTCAAATTATGTCAATTAGCCTACCTTGACATCATTTTCTCGAATTTTCCATGCTGTTTAAAGGCACAGTCAACTTAGTGTATGTAAACTTCTGACCCACTGGAATTGTGATACAGTGAATTATAAGTGAAATGATCTGTCTGTAAACAATTGTTGGAGAAAATACTTGTGTCATGCACAAAGTAGATGTCCTAACCGAATTGCCAAAACTATAGTTTGTTAACAAGAAATGTGTGTAGTGGTTGAAAAACGAGTTTAATGACTCCAACCTAAGTGTATGTAAACTTCTGACTTCAACTGTATAAATGAATAGTTATTCTGTGAAAGTCTTTTTTTAAACAACATTTTTAGGAAAAAAACAGAATCATATTTTCAATTCACACCAAATCAAGTCACCATACACCCATAGTGGACTTTTATAGTATGAAAACGTTCCAACAACAACTAAATCTTTGGATATTGCTAAGCATGTATCCAGATCTTTAAATTATGCTCTTTTCTCACAGCCCTGCCCAAAGCTATACTGACCATAAATCCAAACCCTGTGTACACTGGAGAGACAGTAACTCTGACGTGTTCAGTGGGGTATGACAATGCCTGAAGCTATACATGGTACAAAGACAACACTAAGAAAGTAGTGCCCCAGTCTGACAGACACACTACAACAGGAGCCACTTTCACCATCAGTAGACCTGCTGTGTCTGACCAGGGTCTCTACTGGTGTCAGGGAGAGATCCAGTCCAGATCCATATCATCAATCATCAGTGATCCTGTCAATATCACTGTGATTGGTGTGGAATTGTGTGTGTGTGTGTGTGTGTATCTGTGTGTGTGTAGACATCACTGTATATGTCAGTATTCTGATGACTAGATCTTCGTAAGTCAGACAGCTCAGACTGCATACTGTATGTTCAGAAATGGCAACTTATGATATGGTCATATTGTGATTAATTCTGATCAACAGTATTTTACATTCTAAGTTGTGTGATTGTATTTATTGTCTGTGGTGTGTCTGTACAGATAGACCTGTGGCTGTTCTGACCCTCCAACCCAACTGGCCTCAGATATTCAGTGGAGAGACTGTCACACTCAGATGTAACATACAGGGAGGAGAAGAGATTGAGTATGCTTTTTATAACAGTGGGAAGTCGTTCTACTCGAAAACAGAGCCTTTGTACAGAATCAGTCCTGCAAAGAATGGTCTATATACCTGTGAAGGTCTTCAGAAAATCAATGGCTTAAAACACTCCGAGACAAGTAATGCTATACAATTGACCGTGTTAGGTAAGTCTGTTTTTATGGGATTGCAAGAGAAAGAGACAGAATACTGAGAAAAATACAAAAGGGATGAGGTCAAATAGCAGACAGTGAGATCAATGATGGAACTAAACTTATTTTGATTTTGGTGTAAGGTACAATACCATGATAACAAAATGGGTAAACATTTTATACTAAAATGATTTAATTAAAGAACAAACATTTTAATTGTGTCATCTCCTTTATAACAGATAAACCCCAAGCTGTCCTGAGTGTCTCTCCTCAGTGGCTGAACCCTGGAGACTCAGTTACTCTGAGCTGTGGGGTTAAAGAGTCATCTACAGGCTGGAGGTTCTTCTGGTACCGAACTGTTCCCTACAGAGCTGGGTTACCCTCCCTATTGGACAGGTCCTACTCTGTAGAGCCTCTATCTGGCAATGGGACTACTGAAGACTCCTACACTCTGATCCCTGCTGGTCCTAATCACATAGGAGGATATGTGTGTAGAGCTGGGAGAGGAGACCCAGTCTATGACACACTCTACAGTGAACCTCAGTTTCTCTGGTCAGGAGGTAACTAACTGCATTGAAACTGCATTTAACCACATTTAAGTCATCCTCATGTGTATATATAACTATAAGTTTGAGTCTTTCTCTTTGTGTCAGACCTGCATCCTTCAGTGTCTCTCAGAATAAGACCCAACAGAACTCAACACTTTACATCAAAGTCTCTCTCACTAAGCTGTGAGGAGAAGAAGAACTCTACTGGATGGAGACTGAAGAGATACAGAGAGAGAGGAGTGGAGTCAGGGTGTGGCTCTAACTGGGGATCAATCTCACGTTCCACATGTACCATCAGGTTCATACTTGAAAAGGACAGTGGAGTGTACTGTTGTGAGTCTGGATCAGGAGAGTACAGTAATGCTGTCAACATCACAGTGGCTGGTATGTCTATTGTACAACATTCACTAACCATTTTTACATTTCAATGTATGATAATGATGTTCAATTCTGAAACTGAATGAATGTATCTCATATAAAATGCAAGCTCATAAGACATTAAAATATTGTGAGTGATTACTCCAGATTTACAGTTTTATTTATATATTTTGTTACACAGCTGGTGCTGTGATCCTGGAGAGCCCTGCCTATCCCATGACTGAGGGAGACTCTGTGACTCTGCGCTGTACAAATAGATATCAGGAAACAAACCCAAACCCTAAGGTTGATTTCTACAAAGATGGAGTACTCATCAGGAATGAGACCACAGGAGAGATGACCATCCCTGCAGTATCCAAGTCAGATGAAGGCTTCTATAAGTGTAAATCTACTGAAGGAGAATCACCAGAGAGCTGGGTGACAGTGAGAGGTGAGAAATCGGTTTTGATCACATTACCTTTTCGTAATATCTGTGGTCATCAGTGATTTGTAGTGTTAAAAAGCATACTGTAGGTTTGGAGTTGCAAGCTCAGGCTGGTCATCTGATCTCAAGTTAGATGTCAAATATTTAATGTATCTACAGAATTATTTCACTTTGTCCACTACTTTATTTATTTTCTATAACTACCTGTCTGATGGTGATTTGCTGTTCTCTCTCCAGGCGTAACTCCTGGACCCTCTACATCAGTCCTAGTAGTAGTGGTTGTGGGCCTGGTTGTTGCTGGTGTTCTAATGGCCATTCTCCTGGTACTGCTGTGTCGATATAAAAACGCCAAAGGTGAGACTTTTATCAATTCTCATTTAACTTGTTTAAGAGACAAATGTCTCATTTCAAAAGTTCAAAACAATAATGTCCTGATATAATTATATGCATTTTTCATTAGAGGTTCCTGTTGTAATAGGATATTCTCGTGAGTACACCTGTCTTTCAACTACATTCCTTTTCATACAGTAAAATATCATCTGTGTGTTTCATGAGTATCTCTCTCCATGTAGGCCCCCCCAGCCACACATCACCAACCTGGACCCCCAACAGGACCAAGGATCTACCCAGGGCCAGGTTCCTGATGCTGGGTATACACGTCCGCAGCATGGTCAGTCTCTCAGCCCAGATCACTATCACTCTCCTCTCTCTGTAACTTCATCCAGTGACTTTTCACCATCCACTTTGTGTTAAACATGTTAATGTACTCTTTCCCTAGGCAATCTGAGGGATAACTAACCAATTAATCTTTCTCTCTCTTCTTTGACCAATTGGTGGCGCTAACATCTACGGTACAATCACTCCCTCAGACAATAATGACAATGGTACTGTTAATGTATGTTAAGTTTAGCATGAATACAGTATAGAGTTGTTGTTGCAATTGTTCTTCATGTGTTTATTATGACTAGCATACTAAGACTAAGTATAGATATTAGTGTATTACCTGTATGTTTCAGATGATGCTGCTGCTACTGCTGGAACAAGTGATGTGATGTACGCCCAGATTCAACTCAAAAAGTTGGACAAGAAAAAGAAAAGTAATTCTTAACTGTCACATAAATTAATACAAAATGTAGCAGTGTTTTTTACTCATCAAATTTGATACAAACTTACAAATTCTCTCCTCCTCCTCTTCCTCCCCCTCCTCCTCCTTAGAAAAGCCAGCTGTTCCAAAATAAAATCCAGTCTATTGTGAGGTCAAGACAGGGAAGGCCACAGGTAAGACCCATTCTACAGGTCGGCAGTCAGTGAAATCTAAATGTACAATTTTGGAATTTCAATGAAGATGCAGAATATGCAATAAGCTATTTCCTTAATTTGTTGACTGGATATTTCCATTTTCAGCAGCAACTGGACATGCTGAGGTTGACCTTAAACAGAAGGCCAAAGCCAAGAAGAAGATAGGTAAGACTAGAAATCCCTCATTCCATATTCCCCCTATCATAACCTCACACCTCTTTGACCCCATATTGACTAGCTGTATATTATTATGTATATAACTGTTCTATTTTTCTGATGTTTATCCTCACCCCTTACAGAAACAGAAACCCCACCTGAGGCAGATTCGGTCTATTCTCAAGTGAAGCCAGTCACAGCCCCAGGTAAGACTAATAGCCATATGCTATTGATACTTAATATAATACTAATATGGAACTATTTCTCTGAAGTATAATGTATGTATTTAAAGTATGTATTTTTGTTTGATTCTTAAGAGTTTGTTTGACTGCATGTCCTAAACAACTTTGTGTGGTGATATGTTGCAGGACCTTGAGGGGGGCAGGGATGGAGTGATGGAGGGATGGAAGGATGGAGGGATGGAGGGATGGAAGGATGGAGGGATGGAGTGATGGAAGGATGGAGGGATGGAGGGATGGAAGGGGAGTGATGGACGAATGGATGGATGGATGGGTGGAAGGATGGAGGGATGGAAGAATGGAGGGACACACCAGCAGAAGGAAACGCGGGAACATGGATTATGCACGCTCAATGCACACAAGCAAACAGACACACACACAATAACACCTTGTACTTTAAGGATTTTTTTTCGGATTTTATTTACCAACAGATATATTTTACTTAAGCATGGTTTAATTGTGTTTTACTGTTACAGCTTTATATAAAATATAAGGTGTAATGATAACGGATCTTATCTGCAGCTACAGGAATTATCTGCCTTGTATTGTGTATTGAGTATTATTGTTTTGTTGTAAATGTGTTAAAATGTATTATATTTAATGTATTATATCTGTCATTCAGATGATACAATAACATATTTGTATATGAATTTCCAAAATATTATAGGTATTATTTACATTTTCTTCTAATGAGCTGTACTTTTACAATATCTTTGTATTGTGCTTTTTTAATAAACAATTTTTTATCCACCAGATGACATGAGTGCTTTCTTACAGTAAATGGATATTCTCATCATCATCAACTTTTCCATATAACCTGCTTTGGTCAAACCTCCTTCCAGCATAATATAGATCTTAGGCTCTTAAATGTGTGAGTTGAAGTAAAAATGCCGTACCCCATAAGTGGAAGACCCATTGAGATTTTCAGAATGACTTTTTGGGGAAGAGTGTGCCTTCTCAGTTTTATGATGTCATTTTCAAACAGACCACCATAGTCCCTGTGCCCAAGAAAGCGAAGATAACCTTCCTAAATGATTAGTCCTCTCCTGTACTCCTTGTTCACACACGACTGCGTGGCCAAGCACGACTCAACATCATCATTAAGTTTGCTGACGACACAACAGTGGTAGGCCTGATCACAGACAACAATGAGACAGCCTATAGGGAGGAGGTCAGAGACCTGGCAGTGTGGTGCCAGGACAACAACCTCTCCCTCAATGTGAGCAAGACAAAGGAGCTCATCGTGGACTCTAGGAAAAGGATGGCCGAACAGGCCCCCATTAGCATCGACGGGGCTGTAGTGGAGTGGGTCGAGAGTTTCAAGTTCATTGGTGTCCACATCACCAACAAACTATTGTCGTGTATGAAGATTATGACTAGTCTAGAGGGACAAAGAAAATATGTTTATCTTAGTTCAAATGTAGCATTTGTAGGGTGACGCCCCAGGGGGGATAGGTGATTGGACGAAAGAGGGAGCCACCCATATTCTGCTTTGTTTATAAGTATGAGCTAGACGAACAGGAAAGCAGAGCAGCCATTAGAATTCGAGGACACTGCTCTCCAGACCCTGCAAGTCTGTAACTCATGCTGAAAGCTTGTGATACGAATAAACTTATGATCAAAGGTTCAGTATGAGCGGACTCCTTTGTTTATCAGCAATAATTGCCAGCATTTACTCGATACGACAAATGGCGCCCAACGTGGGGCTGGTCTGCATCTCTCCTCTGTTTCATTCGTTGCTGCCAAGCTAACTCGTTCTGAAGTCATGGCCAGACAAGGGTGAGTTTTTCTTACCGCTTTGGAGGTTGTTAGTTTGGATACTACTTGTGTACACTGGAGGAATGTACCATTAGGACCGAAATTTGCCCCGTGTGGCGTTATTGCTGAGAACGGGGGTCTGGCTAATCATTATAAAAAATTTAAAACAGCGCAAAAGTGGGGAGAGCCTATAAATTGGCTATAGATATGTGTTGCTTGAATAGGAAGTCAAGAACAATCGGGGGCCAGGATATGTATACAAGTTAGGACATTGCAGGATTTGATAAGCCCTCGGAACAAACGAGGCGACCATAGGGTGGGCCATGAAATCCTGGTAACGCGTTAGGGGTTTCAGGTGTGTTCTGGGGACACGAGTTTTGGAATATAAATTCTATTGATGTTACATCTCAGCTGGTGGTTGACGAAGCATTTGTCTGGAGTAGCCTCTCATAAAATATCCAGAACTCACGGCAGCCTAAAGTTATAAGGAAAAAGGAAAAAGTAATTAAAGACGCAATGTCGGGTACATTGTTTTTATGCTACATGGTGCATACAGGCTAAGGCTAAATGCTAATGCTAAATGCTAATATGCTGCATGCTAACATGTGACCGTAGAGGTCCACTGCGATGGGAGAAAGCCTCTTAAATTATGTTTGTCTGTAGAATTTCGGTTCTAGGTTTTGTGAGCGCTGTTAAATGTTGTTGACTATGAGGGGAAAACGGAGGTACAGCAGGACTGTTAAACTGTCTATTTGGGTTGGGGAGAGAGCTAACAATCTCCCTTCCACGGTGAAAAAGTATTTTTGAATGTATCGCGCATGCGTGGGATTTTACTAGACTGGGCTGCAGGGGGAGACAGAGAAACACAGACGAGGGAACAAAGAGGAAAGATTTGAAAATGAATTAAATCTTCTAGTTGTTACATCGGCTGTTGGTTAAAGATAACTAATGTGTGACCTATTGAATTGATAAATTAGATATATGTTGACGGATTATAATAAATTAAATTAAATGACGATTAAAATAAAATAAAAATGTTTGTGAGCGATCTATTTAGTCCTGAGTTAAGTCTTAGAGTGAATGTGAACGAGGGAATATTGAATATGGTTGAAATAACTCAGTATTGCATTAACTACTAAAATCTTTTTTGTGTCTCTGTTCTTTTGTCATATGAGAGACGACAGGAGAGAGAGAGAGAAAGAGAGGGGGTGCTGACGTACACGTCACGTGACGCGACAGAGGATCAGTCAAAAGGTTTTGGTACTGGTCTGGTTGCAAAATCTTCCCCTAGAGGATATTTGATGTTATGACAATTTCACAGAGGCTTGGCAACAGACTGATCATTTGAATAAAATTTGCATTTGGGAGGCTCTGTGCATCACTTAGGTTTGTTTAGAGTTGTGTTGGGAATCAAGGACTGACATTATTCTGTAAAATTTAAATAATTAGGTGCTTATAGAGCAAGGGGGTTTATGGGAATTGTAGTAATGGTAGGGTTAGAGGCTTTGTTTTTAGGATTGTAGTCTGAAGTTGACTACTTGCATTTGATGGGTTGTGGTAAGATAGCCACTATTTTTTTTTTTTGGGTTGTTTAGTTTATATTAATAATTAAAGGGGGGAAGCCATAGGCTATATAGTCTAAAATAAATTAATTCACAATAAAGGAATATAAAAGGGTTGGTACAATGGCAAAGGACAGCAAGGTTATGAAAGTCATTACACCGGTTGATATATTTGAAAATAGTAATCCTTTAACTAAAGTATTGCTAGGTTATCCGGCAAATGAAACAAAAGTTGCCCTTCATTCTCAAACAAAAACTGATAAAAGATTCCAGCGATAAGATAAACAGAGGTATAGAGAAAATGCTAAAGGAAGAGAAGGCGACAGGAAAACTAATGGCAGAAGTTAGTACACCTTTCTCACATACGGATTCAGCAAAAACACCCCCACCTTATGAGAAGGAAGTAGAGCTTAGGGATGTTTATCCTCAGCTTCCAGGGATCATCCAGGAGGGTGATTATTGCATCAGAGATGAAGATGAACGAATAATAGATAGAGGACAAGCAGAAACGACCAGAAAGATGAATCCAAAACTCCAGAAGTAAGGAAAACCAAGATGTCTGGAAACTAAGAGAAGAATGAGGTTCGGAAAGATGAGGATGAAGATACAGAAGAGAAGAAAAACTGCTGAGAAAAGAATCCCAAGAATTGGAGGAGAAGAATACATTGAGGTCAAGGAAAGGCCAATAGTAAGAAGATGATGGAAGATGATATTTCGAGGACAGAACTTAGAATATAAGCTTTTGAAGAATCCTGATATGTCAACACCAAGAAAGAACAGGACCAAGAAACTCTCAGAAAACTCAATCATACAACTGGTGGAGAAGAGAAGCTTTGGTTATGAAGAATCAGAGTGAACCAAATCAACAATCACTGTTACAGCTTCAACTGAACAAGATCAAAGGCAATTGTACCAGCCACCAAGGGCGGTACCAGGTGTTTCATATCCACAGCCAGTTCCTGGACAGACACAGAATTGGAGAGGAAGAGGACGAGAAGGCTTAGAAGGAGGAGGAAGATTTCAGCTACACTTCCAGCAACTTTCAGAAGACTGTTATAATTATGGACAGGTTGGTCACTTTACCTGTGAGTGCAATAAGTCAGGAGGAAACATCAGAGAGAACATTTCTAAGGAAGATAAAGGAGCAAGTGAAGATCACCTGTTCTCCAGGTGAACCCCTACAGGGGTCCGGAGCAAGGATTCTAGTGCCTAGAAGATACAAAGGGGGGTGTCAGCTGATAGCACCGATTAGAGAAGAAGAGAAAATATCTAACAATTGAAGTAAAAACAAAGGACTAGGAGAGGTGAATAGTGGAAAAGCTTGTATCTGTGTTGAGCCTAAAGAGGTTAAACATCTCATTATGTAAAATTAACTAATTAGGATAGGGATTTGAGGTAGTAAAACAGCTAATTACTCTTAAGGAACCAATTGAGCTCTGCTATAAAAATCAAGGAGAAATTAAAATAGACATACTAATATTAGAACATATACCTATTGCATTATTGGAAAGAGATGCATGGTGTAAATTGAACTGTACAATAAGATGTACACTAAACGGCTGTCTGGTAGAAGATTTTAAAAAATAGGGTTTTGGGGAATCATATTTGCTTAAAAAGATAATATCATAGGAAGGATGATAATCTATTAGACTGCCTATTAGACAATCTGTCTGGGAAATAAAGTTAAAAGGGGTGACTGTTATTCTGGGTTACATTCTTACACCAAGAGATTTCAGGCTAGGCTAAAAGGTGTTTAGTCATTTGCCAAGTCTGTGTGTAAAGAAGTCATCACATATTCAAAAAAATTGGTGGTAAAGGATTTTGTGAATAAATCAGTGGAAAAGGTTTTTAAAGGTTAGGAGAAAAGATTAGATTTAAAAAAAAGTTAGGAGAACTAGGGTTGAAGGAACTCTAAGACAGTAAGCTAAGTTTCAATGTTAGGAGTTTAGATCTGTTAGGAGCAGATGCGTTGCTGAATGATAAGAGAAGATTGAGGGTGATTGAGTATCTATATTACAATTCCCAGCAGGAAGATCAAGGTAATTGTGGGTGTATTTTTTATAATCAGAAGTTTGAAAGTCAGGGATTAGAGGTAGGACTGAGAGGTGGAAAAAGTGACACTAGTGGTGATAGATGGAAGTACAAGCAAAGAGTTCAAAGCTTTGGGGAAACTAGAAGTAATAATAATGACATTAACACTTCAGTATATTAAAACAACAGTGAGAAGCAATTTAACTCTTTCAACATTGATAGTTATTAAAGCCATAAATATATCGCATTTGATTATAAGGGAACCAATAGCTCCAGCACCAATTTTGGGGTTAGGAGGGGGACGTTCCTCCCACATGGAGAGATAAGTATGGAGAAGAAGTATTGTTATCAGGACCAGAAGTAGAAGCTGTTGCACCTAGTCAAAGGAGGTATAGTTTGTACAGCAATATGAAGTGGAAGAGGGTTATGAATGATTGTTCATTTATTTTGCGTAATGTTACAGAGAAAGATCAGGGAGAATATATGTGTACTTATCTAGTGCAAGTATTAAAATTTGTTCCGGTTAAGAATTATTGGTTAAAAGGCTATGTAATTCATAAAGTGACGCTTATAATGGAATATTTGAAGTCTGTCGAAGCTTCCGCAGTCACCAAAGGAGGTCAGGAGAAGTATATTATTACAGTGGCCACTCCAACAGTAAATAATACACATAGGATATCGGTAGCTTTCCCACTGGAAATAATTAAGGTTAATACATCAACTAAATCAACTACTGTAATGGTAACTTTGGAAGGGATTAATGATACGATGGCAATAGCAAATGTAGGAAGTATGACACCGACAACAACTTTTCTGAAATTAAAGGGGGTAGCAAGAAGGACTCAGGGGTTTATGTTACGAATTGGAGAGTGCTGTCAATGATAGTACGAATAGGGTTAAAATAGGAGAGCAGATAGTAGTAGAGAACAATATAGATTCATCTGAAATAGTGAAGGATACTATCATGGAGGTACAGGATGAGGTCTTTGATTTTAATGACAGACAAGGAGAGGTATCTGATCAGTACCGCTCGTTAGGGAAGAGAGAAACTAAATGCATGTAGTTTGATTCTTCTGTTGTGAAAATTAAAGATAGCTGGGCAGGTTGGAATCTTTGGTTCCAGCTAGCTCATTCTGTAAGATCAGTGAGGAATCTTGAGGGTCCATGTCTGTTGAGAATTCCAGCACCAAACATTTTAGAGACGGTCGCTCAACCGCTATCAAGTGTGTGTCAGTCTTATGCTTTGTCATGGCTGTTGTATCAGCAACGAGCATTGACAGATAAAGTAGTGTCGTTGTCAAAACATTTGTTTAAGCCTAGGTTTAGGTGTTCTTGGATAAATGAATTACCCTATGGGAATTTGTTAGATGGGAAGTAAAATCAGGTAACAGCGAACTCTGAAGCATTGGAGGTGAAACCATTGAGGGCTAAAAGTTGTTTTTGTTCTAATAAAACATATGATGTAAGGGGTATGTTTATGGGAATATCAGATTGTGATGATTATATGATAACTTTGGGTAAGCATGACCTTAAGGATAGTAATGAGAAATATGTTACTTTTTATGTTCCAGTTAGTAAGAAGAGCAGGACTTTGATGGTTAAAAGATTAGCTTTTGCCTGACAATGTGACTATTGGGAATTTTAGAGATATTTGGAGGGTTTGTGATGAAGCGTATATATTCTTACCCTATGGATGGACAGGATGTTGTTACATGTCAACGTTGAAGCTTCCATATGAGGCTTTTACCATTAAAAGAGGGGTAGCACCGGACACAGATAAATCTGAAGCTAGGGTTGAAAATAGGGTGAAAAGAGACATGGCGACATGTCATAGTCTTCAAGCCTATCATTGAAGGATAAGTCTAAGAGAGAAGGGGGGACTTTTTCCATGGTATGGTGTAACATTTGGGAAGATCATATTGATAATATTAGTTATACTTTGAGTCCAGATAGTTCAGATATTATCACTAGGGTTATATATGCATTGAAGAATATAAGGGATGCGTTTGGTAGATCTGAAGGAGCTGGATGGTCAGCGAAGACTTGGTTGCAAGATCAGTTAGGCCAGTAGGAGCAGTGATGGATTACATTTTAGTAGCAGCTTTGGTAGCACTGTGTGTGATGTTTGTAATATGTTACTGACCTTGGAGAAAGCTATGATATTGAGATAGGTTGGAGTAGTGATGCCTGGAGACAACACTCAGATGCCGTTGTTGACTGTTCCTGATCTGGATGAAGATGGACAAGTGGAACTGGATGGATAAATATCCTTTTTGATGATTTGATCATTAAAAAAAAAAAAAATCTTCCAATATTAGTGTGATTTTAGTATGATTTTATGAATCAAAGGGGGGAAGTGTATGAATGAATCACATTATCCTATTTCATTATTCTATCATTTATATTGATTCAAACATCATTTATATATAATTTTTATATTCTTAGTTGATATTGATGTTTAATTTGAAAGTGTTGTTTTGCAAAAAGATACTGTTTGGTCTTTTATTTTCTTCCAGAAGCGTTTGGGGGAAAATGTAAAGATTGAAATACTCAAACAAGGACAATATGAAGGGACAATATGAAAGGACAATGACTGGAGGAGATGGAACAAAGAAGGTGTGGAAAGATTCCGATTCCATCATCAACAATTCATTGGAAGTCGAGACTACGGGGGAGATGAAGTGTAGTGGACTACATTCCAGTGTCTGCAATGAAATATAGACATATTTGCATGTGTAATATATAATTTATGTCATATTCTTAGTTATTAATTTTTGTAGAATGATATTTGATGTTATTGGATACATGTGGGGATCTTAGATGTTTTTGTTTATTTCGTTGATGCTTAGGGACAGGGAGTCTAGGCAGGGAGAGGTCCACTGTAGGGTCCAATGGGTTGACCAGCCTTAGAGTGGACATTTTGTGGATAGTATTTTGTTTGCAGGGGCTTACATGTGTATTTAATTGCATCATAGTTTCAAATGCATTTACATTGTTTATGAGTTTATCTGGAGTATCTAGGTGGTTGCCTGGGGCAGAGGAACCGTGAGAGAATTTTACTGTCTTGATTGATGGATGGATATCTGGAAAGATGGCTGCCGGACAGTTTTTCGCTCTTACACTCCATAAAGATTTGTTCATATTTCATAGTAATGTATTCACACTTCATAAACAGTTATTCATATTTCATAGAAAGGTATTTACACTCTAGAGGAGAATGTTTTTGGTTTAATGTTAAAGATACTCAATAAGATAAATTGTTACTGGTCATAATCCTATTCTGTTTGTTTTCGAGACTTTTAGTAAGTCTCGAAGGGGGGATATGTCGTGTATGAAGATTATGACTAGTCTAGAGGGACAAAGAAAATATGTTTATCTTAGTTCAAATGTAGCAGTTGTAGGGTGACGCCCCAGGGGGGATAGGTGATTGGACGAAAGAGGGAGCCACCCATATTCTGCTTTGTTTATAAGTATGAGCTAGACGAACAGGAAAGCAGAGCAGCCATTAGAATTCGAGGACACTGCTCTCCAGACCCTGCAAGTCTGTAACTCATGCTGAAAGCTTGTGATACGAATAAACGTATGATCAAAGGTTCAGTATGAGCGGACTCCTTTGTTTATCAGCAATAATTGCCAGCATTTACTCGATACGACACTATCATGGTCCAAACACACCAAGACAGTCGTGAAGAGGGCACGACAACACCTTTTCCCCCTCAGGAGACTGAAAAGATTTGGCAGGGATCCACAGATCCTCAAAAAGTTCTAAAGCTGCACCATCGAGAGCATCCTGACCGGTTGCATCACCACCTGGTATGGCAACTGCTTGGCATCTAACCGTAAGGCATTACAGAGGGTAGTGCGTACGTCCCAGTACATCACTGGGACCAACCTTCCTGCCATCCAGGACCTATATACTAGGCGGTGTCAGAGGAAGGCCCAAAGAATTTTCAAATACTCCAGTCATCCAAGTCATTGACTGTTCTCTCTGCTACTGCACGGCAAGCGGTACCAGAGCGCCAAGTCTAGGTCCTAAAGGCTCCTTAACAGCTTCTACCCCCAAGCCATAAGACCGCTGAACAATTGATCAAATTGCCACCTGGACTGTTTACATTGACACCCCCACCCCCCTTTATTTTTACACTGCTGCTACTCGCTGTTTATTATTTATGCATGTTCACAATGTACAAATGATCTTGACTAACCTGTACCCCCGCACATTGACTTGTTACCAGTACCCCCTGTATATATCCTCGTTATTGTTATATAATTTTCTTGTGTTACTTTATTTTTTACTTTATTTTATTAGTAAATATTTTCTTAACTCTATTTTTTGAACTGCATTGTTGGGTAATGGCTTGTAAGTAAGCATTTCACAGTAAGGTCTACACCTGTTGTATTTGCGCATGTGACAATGTATGCACTCACTAACTGTAAGTCGCTCTGGATAAGAGCGCCTTCTAAATGACTTAAATGTAAAATTTAATGTGACAAATACAATTTGATTTGATATGATTTGATATCCTGTCTGCAGGAGTTCTGAGGAGCTGGTCAGTACTGGTACTGTGTATCACTTCCTTTTACTATTGAAATGTGGACATGCAAGTCTATGATGGCAAAGGGATCTTCCAAGTAAGCAAAGGTCAGGCTCATGGGCCAGGGTCTGGTATTTACATGGAAACAATACTGAATATTTGTATTACTGTGTTGAATTCCAGGTAGTAACCTACGTATGCATGATTACCAATTCTCCCATATTGCCTCCTCATCCTAAAGATAGGTCATGCCGAATAATGACATTAGTGGTGTATGACTATTTTCAGTATCCCTGCATGGTCTGGAAGGTCACTGTTCCAGTTAGGGGGTTTCTGTGTCTATGTGTTTATGTCTATGTGGTCAGACAGACAGCCAGCAGCCAGGTCATTGTCACTGCTCCTGAGAAACAGAAACTGGAAATGACATCACCAAAAGATGTTACCTGAAACGTAGAAGTGGGGCCTTTGTCAGAAACCTGGGACCCAATATCTTCTGAAAAAGTTGGCAGGTGTTTCATGTCCCTCAGCCACATTGACCTATGAGCATGCAGAAGAAGTCATACAAACACTTCTCCAGACATATGAAGCCTAGATGAAAATGCACACACACTGTTATGATATTTTCTCTCTCGCTCGCTCTCTCTCTCTAAACCCCCCTCTCTCGCTCGCTCGCTCTCTGTCCCCCTCTCTCTCTCTCTCTCTCTCTCTCTCACTCTCTTTCTTTCTCTTTCTTTCTCATTCGTTCTCTCTCGCTCCTCCCCCGAACCCTCCTTCTATCTTTCTCTGCAACTGTTGTGGAAAATAACCACCATAGTTTATTACAAATAAGGTCTTACAGAGTTTTTGTTGCATCAAGAAATGACTTTATTAAAGTTTTCAACAAAGCTTATACCCATCTGCAGAGGGGCACCTATTCTTAAGGACCCCCTTCATCTTATATAGTCCTCTTCCGTTTTCCCGCTCTTTTATTGCTCCTCCCATTTCCTTTGTCCCTGAGGACGGCTGAACTATTACTCCAACCAATCACCCGCTCCTCTGTACCTCACCCCCTCAAGCTGTAATCAATCAAGAAGATACCAAGGAGACAAAGGTCTAGCCCAAACTCTATTCAACCCTGGTGCCGCTCCCTTCACTGTGTTTGAAGAGAGAGACAAAAGGCAGCCATGGATTCAAGTAAGAGAAAGCAACTTGACCCTAGGGCAGTTTTTCTCTACTCCCCCACACACACAGTGAAATGCCCCAATAAAATTCCTAGCCCAGTAACAAACAATTCTAACTCAATGTTCGTGATTAACCCAGTTCTATCTTCTAATTTATTAAAGAATATACATGATATCCCTCCTAATGGGATTACTAATCCCATAAACTTACAAAAGTATATCATGTTTAGACTATCAATCACAATCTTTGCATTCAAGGTTATACTCATAATAAAAATATCACTATTTGTACTCAAAATAATTCCAACATAAGTTTTAGTCTCCTAACTCATTAAAACTAACGTAGCATTGTTTTAACCATACTACCTAGGACATGTTTAAGAATAGTGTCAACATCTTTAACTCACATATCTTCATTCAGATCAATCAGTCAGCTTACAATTCATAATCATACTCAAATTAATTACCCAAAACAAATTTAGAATGACAATTCTGAGTCAGTCACCTTGGTTCCATCATTCAAAGTTAAAACTCTTACCTTGGCACATATTGACACTAACAGAATGTACCTTTATATTATCCATAATTTTAGCATTACCTTCCTCACAACGAGAATTACAACAGATCAGTATCTTAATGCATTCCTAGTCTAAATTACTATCAATTTAGCAGTGTATAATAACACCTCAATCCAACATACTACCTCAACTAACACTCCCTTCCTCTACCGGCACTCAATCTTCTGGCGTCCTCCTTATGTCCTTCAGATAGCTTCATAGTTCATCTTGGATTGCCCATGGCATTGCCCCAATTCCAATGTCACACCTGAGCCAACCCACCTCCACCATCATTCTGTTTTGTCATTTTGCCAACTAGTAACTATGAAGAACATTGTATTGGCATAGATCTCTCTCTTCCTGCTCACTCCACATGGACTCCTGTCACATTCTTGAGAGAAAAGGCACAAAAGAGAAGGCAATTGATTGCTTTGATTTAATGCTGGATTCAGGTCTCCTGGCAGAGGTGGTGTCGGACAGGAACGTCTTCAACGCCTTTGTTGCTCCTCTTCAGCCGGGTAGAGGGTTTTTCGTTTTTATTGAGGTTTACACCGTTCTGGACCGAATTATCTCTGCTATGCATTACGACACCATCCATAGTAACCTCAGGAAAGGACAGATCACAACAGTTCAGTTGAGTTAATTTCCAATCCAAAACATCCCTTGAATTCTCCCAAATTATATAACCCAATTGTTTTATTGAAACATTCCTATATTTCCTCATAATCTATTTGATATTACTCTGGTGTTTCCCTTTTCCTTGTTCCTATTCTAACAATTGCTTACACTTCTCTCCTCATCCTGGTTGATCATACAATTGTTTATAGTTAGAAATCCCTAAATATTACAAAAGTTGTGATTGAATCCTAGCACACAGTCCTGGTAACTGTGAAGATTTTGAACTACTGTTAATTCTTTAAACGGAGATGTGGTGCATATTAGACTATCTTCTTTATTTACTTGTAATGTAATATATTGTACTCATCTATACCAATCATTGTTTAACGCTTCCTTCCATTCCCTTTCTTCTGCATTTGGCATGGCTCTAACATGTAAAGGGTTTAATGCACTTTCCCAAGGAATGATTACTTCAACACCCCTACCCCCTGGAAATGTAGCATTTATAAGTACTACATCCAATTGTTTATCTAAGTCCTGGGCTGTTATTTTTATGTCTATGATCCATCTGTCTTTTCCTTTTATTATCTTAAGGTCACAGTTACCCCATGTGATTTCCCCATAATCCTTGTGTTGGTTCCTCCCACACCAATAACCAGTTGACCCTCATACTTTAATAGCGATCCCTTTCTGTATTTTAGTTATGCTTCCTGCCTGTGCAGGAATATACATTTTAATCCTATCTGCTTCCCTTCTCTGCCTTATTATTTTGCTCTTTACTATTGTCAGTATGCCATTTCCCTTATCCTCAGGGAAATTAGTCAAGGGCAGAGAAATCAATGATGGGGATATCTGGTGCATCTTGGAGGTCTGGAATCTCTCGGTGGTCTCGAAGGTCTTGGAGGTCTGGAATCTCTTGGCGGTCTGGAATGTCTTGGAGGTCTGGAATCTCTTGGAGGTCTGGAATCTCGCGGCGGTCTCTTAGTCATCAGTTCCCTCACTCTGGTACAATGGTTTAGATGATACCCGATCGCGCTCCCCTCTATCCGTACCGCCGTTGGTGTAACCGGGACGATGATGTATGGTCACTTTAGCTGTTAACCTTCTCCCGTCACTAGGGTCTCCGGATCAGCCAGAGTCCCTCTCAATCTATCGACATCGGTCTGCGAAGAGTGTCCTTCTACCAGCCTACCCATAAGGAAGCTCTGAGTTACTGCTGCAAGGACACACAAGCACAGACACACACAAAAGACAACAATGCTACCCAATTGCTGGGGTGGGAACACTCCTATAGTGGGAAACATGGATCTAAGTATCTGTCTCCGCCACTTTTACCATCATTGAGGTAGCAACACCTGGTATAGGCCCCTCCACATAGGGTCTTTCCAACTCTTTCTTCCGTAGTCTTTTACCATCACATAGTCTCCAGGGCGCAGAAAACACTCAGATTCTCCTACTCCGTTGGGCAGAGTTCACTTCACCCATGGGAAAAAAATCTTAAGAACATTGTTAGGTTAGGTAAGACACAGTATGCTACTTATGTCCTCTCATCCGTCAGGAGAAGCCTTGAGATTATGAAGCGCACCTCCTTCCAGCTCATTGTAGTCCCCTCAATTCATAGACAGACCTCTACACCCTGCCTCCTATCACAAAAACAAAAAAGATTTTACCTAACCATAACACATTATTACTACTGCTCATATCCTTAATACAATATGCATATCTTACCACAAAAACATTACAAATATTAAAACCATTAAAAACCATTAAAACTCCTGTAAGCCCAAAAATCATTAAAACACCTTTAAAACCCCTGTAAGCCCAAAATCAAAATTGTTAACACCTTCCCCCCTTTGGACACATGCATCACATCGTGATTCATGTGTTCAAAAAACAAAACAACAACATTGCTTGTTAAACCAAAAATAATAACTGAACTTAAAATGACAACCCTTGATGATATCTTAACCCAATTGCATTCGTTATTCAAGGATATCTCTCCTTCAAGACTAACTCTCCCACTTCATCTTTGTCCTGTTTGGGATGATATATAGGATTAATGCCAAATTATATACTTCTTTACAATTGCTTATTATAATGAACCCCTAATTAAGCATGCCTCCAAGATTTATAGTGTGGATGATCAAATCACACTATAAAGCCAGGATAGATTGCAGAGGTCATTGAAATCATTCAATTAATTGTTCCATCAAATAGTATACTACTCATTAACAACCGTCAAAACATTTCATAAATGTTGTATCCCAAGAGTACAGTATGTCTTTAGTACAGCTCTTTTCAAAATAAATCACACGTATTTACTTATCCCTCAGTAAATAAAAGCCCAAATTACATGTGTTTGCCCCTTTAAGGTATTTCACTTCCATCCCGTGAAAAAAACCAAAACACAAATAAAAATCCTATACAGCTAACATTTCAAACTAAGTGGTTTGTTTGTGGTTATTTGAACACCATATAGTAAAACTATAAACAAACAAAAAATGGGCAGGCCTTATTTATAATCTCAGCAAATATTTCAAAGAAAAGAGAATCACTCCCCCCTTTTTCCTGGAAGAAAAAGTACACATTTAGTTAGTTTCCATTTTGATACCTCTTAATCAGTCCACACAATCTAAATTCGAAATTCTCACTCTCTTGCCACATCCCCTGATCCCTCCTTTCAGACAACCCTCAAGAACATCACTTGTGACTGCTCCCTTCTCCGGTGAATTCCACAATCCAGTACACACAAAACGAAATAAAATCACATAAGATTTAAACCCCTAGGCTTTTCCTTAGCCGCACTGCTACCACTCAATCACCCCCAACATGCTTCGTGACATCGGAAACTCAAATATGCTATCTCTTGCCTCGTTGGTTGTACTTTCCCACATGCCCTGTGGCCCCCCTCCTATAAAATAATTTACTAATGGTTTCGCCCATTAGCGTCATCGTCATTCGACACCCATAACACTTTACTACAATCAAATTCAACCCCTCTAGCGATTGTTTAAATGCAGCATGATACACCATTTGACTATTTGTAACCCTCATTCGCGCTGTCACCCATACATACTGTGAATTTACATTTCACCTTTCAGAATGTATTATCTTTGACCCTCGGAAGGATTCTTTAACCCCACTGAATGTAATACTTCTCCCTCTCACAAATACAGTCAATTCCTCAGTGTAAGGAATCAGTGATATTTGATCCCAAGTATCTATTAAAATGTTGTTTGAGACGTGGTCTCCTACATCTCCCTCGTCATTCATACTGTAGGGGATTTCCATCAATCCGTGAAGAAAGACTCCCAATCAAGACACATCAGACATTTTAGTGTTTCATTAAGTGGAATACACCTATATCATAACAAACCCATAACCACTTTCCAGTATTCTAATCATTTCAATCTGCTGCCTTGATTTTAGTAAAAATATAAATTGTTGTGTAATCAATCCAGAACCTACAAAAAGTTAGTCCTGTCCCATAGTCCAAAATAAATGCTTTTCTAGCTACCCTGTAGTGGTCCTGCCCATGAGTTCTAAGACTGCTGCCATTCATCTTAGCTGGTTCCATTTCTTTGCCAATTTTCCTGTTGTGGTTGCCTAGGCAGCCATGGGTTGGTAGGACAATCCCTTCTCACATGTCCTAATTGATTGCACCTCCAGCAGACACCTGGTCTTAATAATATGCCATTTAGCAGACGCTTTTATCCAAAGCGACTTACAGTCATGTGTGCATAATTTTTTTTTTGTGTATGGGTGGTCCCGGGGATCGAACCCACTACCTTGGCGTTACAAGCGCCGTGCTCTACCAGCTGAGCTACAGAGGACCACGTCTTCTTGGTCCACCACTCTGGTGTGTTTGATGCTGTGGTTGATACCATTGATTCTTGGGTCCATTTTCATTATTCTTGTTTTGCCACTGCCCAGGGGATTAGTGTGTATACACATTCACTACTGGTAAGGCAGGAGCTCTTTGGCTTTGCTGCTGAGGCAGTGGTTGTTGACCTCCCTGGATGACAGGTGCCATGCCACCCTCCTCCGGCGATGCCGGAGTAATCACTGGAGCTTGTGTTCTCTTTTTGTCCTTTCTTGACAGCTCTTCCAGCTGCATTTGTGTCAGTTTTCTTTGAATGTCTGTCCCTTGATCTGTCAGTTTCTGTTCATCCTTCCTGTATTTCTCCACTGCGTGGATAACATGGTCACATAACTCTTTGTGTGACTTTGACGTTAGTCCCACCACATCTTCTAGTCTGCTTCTGACAGGTGTTGGCATTCCTTCCATCAATGATGTCCTAAACAGTGTTGTCATCAGTGGATCCCCCTCCGGATCCCTTTCTGTTTCTTGTCGCCACCTCTTGAGCTGGTCCTCCAGATAACCTGCCGGGTTTTCTTTATCTCCCAATGGCTCCCCTTTTAGTGCTTTAGGGTCTATTTTGGCTGGATACTCGATTCTCAGAGTGTGCCACAGTCCTGGCCTATAATTGTCAAAGGCCACTCCATCCAGTACCGTTCTCCGCACCGCCTGTGTGAGGCCATCCGCCTGCATCAAGTTCTCCATTTTGGCCACTCCCACCACCCTGGCCAGCAATGCCTTCAAGTCTCCCACCGCCAGTAGCTTCCCCATTGTTTGTTCTTCAAATGTTCTAATCCATTTCCCTGCTCCTTCATGCAGGTTAGGCAGTCTAGTCACCAGACCTTCCAGGTCCTGCGTTCCCCAAGGCACATAGTGAACCTGTGTCCCCTTTACCAAAATGGGACATTGAGCTCCACATTTTTCTGGCTTTTTTATTGTCCTTCTGTTTCTTAAATTTGCTTTTTCCAGATGAGCGTATAGTGCCTTACCTAATTCTGTTACTATAGGTTTGCCTCCCGTGGCTCCTTGCTCTGATAGTCGTCCCTCTGTCTCACTCTGTTCTTGATCAGAGTCAGCATACTCTCTAAGTTCTTCACCTTCCTCATCATTTGTATTCCCCCCATCTCTTTGCCCATCATACTCTTGTTCATCTATCCCTCAGTCCTCCATAACAGTCTATATCTAAATGTGATTTGTCTCCTCTTTTAGGCGTGGAAACCTGTTGTTTCCCCTTTTCTTCCTCTTCTATCTCTATATTCCCTGTTATTGAGACTACACCTGTAATCTGTGAATACTGCCCCCCTTCTGCGTATGGTGGTGGTATAGTTGAACCAGCATTTTTTTGGTTCACTCCCTCTCTCTTCTAATTTTCTTGTTATTCTTTGTTCCCTTATCTTATCCATTCTTACACCAAATGTTCCCTCCTTTGGCCATTTAGTTACTATTTTCCTGGTCCTTTTTTCCCCATTTGTCAGAGATATTACCAATATTACTATTTTCTGGGAACCTTCTCTTCATGATTGCTACTGGTGTTCCTGCCATCTCTACTTCTTGTGTGGTTTAGTGTCTATATTAGGGTGTAAGGTAAATTATTCCTGTTGTCTTTCTCAGCTAAACGTTTTATATCCCTCAGCTAATGGTATTTAACTCCCTAATATATCTTCATACTCTTCTGCTTTCCCTAAATGAGATTTTATCCCTTGCCTTTCCTTTACTATCCTTCTATCATTACTGGATCAATGACACTTGTAATAACTATTTCGCATTAAATTGTGCCTTTTTCTGATAATGTTATAATTGTAGCCTATTGCATTACTTTAGTTTAAAATATAAGTTTGTTTGTTCAACAAATCTACAACCCACTATAAGTTGGTGCTATTCCCTCAGCACAATAGCCAAAGCTACTTGCATCCCCTGGTCCCCGTAACGAAAATAAATTATCGTTCTAGAATTCACCAACTATTTGCATACATCACTTGTGTTAAGCAACCTATCGAATAAAGTAATAACAATTAGAATTTGTCAAAGAACTGTCTTCCAGTCAAGTATTTAGACCTCTACTTGAAATCTTACAGCTCAATCCAACTCGCTGGACTGTCTCTATTTTACCCGCGAACCAGAGCCATAAATGATTCTCCTTTGTTATCAATCCAAACCATTACCACAGCCAGCCCGCTATTCAATTTCTGTAACTGTCCTTTCTGATTACGCTCTAATTAGTAAAACAACACTGGCTACAATTTACAAGCATACATTTAATTCACATCCATATTCAATTTTATTCTCAGTAGCTTTCAAATGATCCACTAATTCGGGCGGCGGGTAGCCTAGTGGTCAAGAGTGCCGTGCCAGCGACGGAAAGGTCGCCGGTTCTAATCCCTGAGCCGACCAGGCAAAAATCTGTCGATGTGCCCCCGAGCAAGACACCCAACCCTAACCGCTCCTCTAAATCGCTCTGGATAAGAACGTCTGCCAACTGACCACAATGTAATTCCGCGCCACGGAATATAACTAACTATCTGTCTCCTACTCCAGTTGAATACCGGAGTCATTCAATTTGAAATCAGACAGCTGCTAACTCGTTCGGTCTTATAACACAAAATGAACATTGGCTGTTCTATCAATCTAAGCAACCCATAAACGTAATTGGAAAATCTAATGCAGAATCTATGCTTTATATGAATGAAAACTAAATCCTCCGTTATTCCAATTCTAAATTGTCTGTATTTCTAGTATCTTGCACATACCACATTTATCACAAAATAGCTTTGAAGGACACAGAACTCACACGCTCAACGTAAATACCTAAGCAGTCAACGAGTCAAACCCACATTCATTGATTTGAAAACAGATTTAACCAGATGAATTATATTTTCCCCCTAACATACAAAAATTCCTTGACTATATCAAATCAAATCAAATCAAATTTTATTGGTCACATGCGCCAAATACAACAGGTGCAGACATTACAGTGAAACAGTGCTTACTTACAGCCCTTAACCAACAGTGCATTTATTTTAAACAAAAAAAAGTAAAAATAAAACAACAACAAAAAAAAAGTGTTGAGAAAAAAAAGAGCAGAAGTAAAATAAAGTGACAGTAGGGAGGCTATATATACAGGGGGGTACCGTTGCAGAGTCAATGTGCGGGGGCACCGGCTAGTTGAGGTAGTTGAAGTAATATGTACATGTGGGTAGAGTTAAAGTGACTATGCATAAATACTTAACAGAGTAGCAGCAGCGTAAAAAGGATGGGGTGGGGGGGCAGTGCAAATAGTCCGGGTAGCCATGATTAGCTGTTCAGGAGTCTTATGGCTTGGGGGTAGAAGCTGTTGAGAAGTCTTTTGGACCTAGACTTGGCACTCCGGTACGGCTTGCCGTGCGGTAGCAGAGAGAACAGTCTATGACTAGGGTGGCTGGAGTCTTTGACAATTTTGAGGGCCTTCCTCTGACACCGCCTGGTATAGAGGTCCTGGATGGCAGGAAGCTTTGCCCCAGTGATGTACTGGGCCGTACGCACTACCCTCTGTAGTGCCTTGCGGTCGGAGGCCAAGCAGTTGCCATACCAGGCGGTGATGCAACCAGTCAGGATGCTCTCGATGGTGCAGCTGTAGAATTTTTTGAGGATCTGAGGACCCATGCCAAATCTTTTCAGTCTCCTGAGGGGGAATAGGCTTTGTCGTGCCCTCTTCACGACTGTCTTGGTGTGTTTGGACCATGATAGTTCGTTGGTGATGTGGACACCAAGGAACTTGAAGCTCTCAACCTGTTCCACTACAGCCCCGTCGATGAGAATGGGGGAGTGCTCAGTCCTCTTTTTTTTCCTGTAGTCCACAATCATCTCCTTTGTCTTGGTCATGTTGAGGGAGAGGTTGTTGTCCTGGCACCACACGGCCAGATCTCTGACCTCCTCCCTATAGGCTGTCTCATCGTTGTCGGTGATCAGGCCTACCACTGTTGTGTCGTCGGCAAACTTAATGATGGTGTTGGAGTCGTGCCTGGCCATGCAGTCATGGGTGAACAGAGAGTACAGGAGGGGACTGAGCACGCACCCCTGAGGGGCCCCCGTGTTGAGGATCAGTGTGGCAGATGTGTTGTTACCTACCCTTACCACCTGGGGGCGGCCCGTCAGGAAGTCCAGGATCCAGTTGCAGAGGGAGGTGTTTAGTCCCAGGATCCTTAGCTTAGTGATGAGCTTAGAGGGCACTATGGTGTTGAATGCTGAGCTGTAGTCAATGAATAGCATTCTCACGTAGGTGTTCCTCTTGTCCAGGTGGGAAAGGGCAGTGTGGAGTGCAATAGAGATTGCATCATCTGTGGATCTGTTGGGGCGGTATGCAAATTGGAGTGGGTCTAGGGTTTCTGGGATAATGCTGTTGATGTGAGCCATGACCAGCCTTTCAAAGCACTTCATGGCTACAGACGTCAGTGCTACGGGTCGGTAGTCATTTAGGCAGGTTATCTTAGAGTCCTTGGGCACGGGGACTATGGTGGTCTGCTTGAAACATGTTGGTATTACAGACTCAGTCAGGGACATGTTGAAAATGTCAGTGAAGACACTTGCCTGTTGGTCAGCACATGCTCGGAGTACACGTCCTGGTAATCCGTCTGGCCCTGCGGCCTTGTGAATGTTGACCTGCTTAAAAGTCTTACTCACATCGGCTACGGAGAGCGTGATCACATAGTCATCCGGAACAGCTGGTGCTCTCATGCATGCTTCAGTGTTGCTTGCCTCGAAGCGAGCATAGCAGTGGTTTAGCTCGTCTGGTAGGCTTGTGTCACTGGGCAGCTCGCGGCTCACCTCTGCTTCTGAAATGATAGATAACTACGCTCCATGTACTGTCTCTCACCCCCCACGGACGTCTACGTGTTTGGGCACTCAAGCCAGCACTTATATATTATTCCACTTTTATCCACTCTCCATTAATCAATTACCTACACATAACATACATCATATGTCAATAATATTCATCATCCACCGCATTCGTATTTTTAATGATTCTTTATCGCCACATGTTAATTTCCCCTAATTCAGTCCCAGCGGAACATCACTTTATCAACCTAGACACCCGTACACGTAACCTGTTCCTCCAACTGGATTTGTCCTACCCCTCCGAGAAAAGACACACACACACACACCTTCTGATTTCCTTTTAATCAGGACACACACACTCCTTCTGATTTCCTTTTAATAATATTAATCAGGGCACACACACTCCTTCTGATTTCCTTTTAATCAGGGCACACACACTCCTTCTGATTTCCTTTTAATCAAGACACACACCTTGTCTACTAGCCTGCTTGTCTTATTTACCTTATCTATAATCACATTGCATGCATGCTTATTTCTCATTCCAACCAAAAACTCTGTAAATGCTAAATTTGGTCCTTATTTTGGAGAGAACCCTTCTGTGTACCCCACCTTCAGATTCAGCCTGATCGAAACACACAGTTTTAAGTAAGAACATAGCTTATCTTTTAAACAGCGGCCACCATACTTTATTACAAATAAGGTCTTACAGAGTTTTTGTTGCATCAAGAAATGACTTTATTAAAGTTTTCAACAAAGCCGATACCCATCTGCAGAGGGGCACCCATTCTTAAGGACCCCTTCATCTTATATAGTCCTCTTCAGTTTTCCCGCTCTTTTATTGCTCCGCCCACTTCCTTTGTCCCTGAGGACGGCTGAACTATTACTCCAACCAATCACCCGCTCCCCTGTACCTCACCCCCTCAAGCTGTAATCAATCAAGAAGATACCAAGGAGACAAAGGTCTAGCCCAAACTCTATTCAACCCTGGTGCCGCTCCCTTCACTGTGTTTGAAGAGAGAGACAAAAGGCAGCCATGGATTCAAGTAAGAGCAAGCACCTTAACCCTAGGGCAGTTTCTCTCTACTCCCCCCATCACACAGTGAAATGCCCCAATAAAATTCCTAGCCCAGTAACAAACAATTCTAACTCAATGTTCGAGATTAACCCAGTTCTATCTTCTAATTTATTAAAGAATATACATCACAACATTGAGTGGTCTGCTCATAAAGTGAAAAAGCTACCGGTATCTGTGAAACACCATGACCATTAACAACACAACCAGCAGCAGCTAGGAAACACATGCTCCAAAACCACCACCACCAGACTGAACAACACAGTGACAGATCCCAAACACACCCACACCTCATCTACTAACTCTCAAACTGAGTGAAGGGTTATTTTCAGAGAGCAACTATAGAATGTGACTTATTTTTCAACTAACATACAGGATTTTTTTTATAGAACAGCAGCCCTCATCAAAAGGAAGTCTCTGCTCTTTCTCTACTCTTTCTTCTCTGTGTGTTTTGGTTAGTCAACTGCTAGCTACCAGTGACAGTGATAGATGAGGACATACAGCCAGAGGAAACAGTCATACAACGCCTTAAATAGATGTCTGGTGGTCCCTTCTCCTGCTTCTATAAACAGGGAATACTCCTTCTCCTACTCTCCAACCTAAAAAGGTTTCTCTTAAAACTCCCTTGCGTATTGATGGATTTTATATGGTTTGGTACACTATTCCATTCCACAAGTGTTTTAAGGAGAGAGCTTTTTCCAGCCATGCTCCTACAGTGCAGCAGTCTGATATTGGCAACATTAGCTCTGGTGTGATGGCTATGAGAGTCTACAGAAATTAAAATAACCAGACAGGTAACAGGGGGCAAGGTCATGTATCACTTTAAAACCCATCAACAGTTTAATCTGCACCACCACCAGATCAACTGGAAGCCAGTTCAGTTCCCTGAAATGATTAGGACCAATGTGCGTCCCGGTGGCTAAGCTTCAGTATAATTCTCATTAGTTTGTTTTGGGTAGTTTTAAGTTTGTCCTTCATATTTTGTGATACGCCACTGAACCATGAAATAGAAGCATAGCCATAGTGACACTGTATCAGGGATGTTTCCAGGGTCCTCATACTCTCTGTATACAGGAACCTGGCTACCTTGCCAGGAACTTTGTCCTGCAGTGAACCTACCCAATGACCTTCAGAGCCATAAGTTCACATGTCATGTGTTGGTCCAGTTCACATCCCAGTGTATGTTACAGAGCATTTTTCCTTCACCGCTACACCATTAAACTTGAGTTTCTCACTTTGTGTTAGGAACAAAAAAGGATACTTTCTGTCTTGCCTAAATGGATAACCACTTACTGACTTTAGTCTTTTGGCTGCTTAGGGTCTTTTCAACGGTCTCCTTAGTCTAATGTGACACCAAAGGGTAGAATCATCCTCACACAGGATCTATTGCATGTGCTTTCTTACATGATAACTCTTGGAAAACTGTTAGCGTTCTCTAAATTCATTGTTGGTCTTTGCATGGTGTGTGTTGACTGTAGAATGCCTAGTCATCAGTGATTGGTTGGATATCTCGAAACATTTGCTTTATTACTGTGTGATAACACCTACATAATACCTATATTCAGCAACATATCATGATGTATTGATTCTGCAGTTTTGAATGTGCCAATGGTGTGGTTGGTTCAGCAGCTGTTGCAGTGCTTCTAGAACGGAAAAGAAATTAAGACCCTGTGCTAGATGCATGTCACTCATTACATTTAAGGCAAAACGGGACTGTATGGAATGATTGTTTCTATTACATAATAAGATAAACTGCAGGACTAGGACAACTGCAGTTATGCCCTAAATACCACACTTCATTGAGCTGTAACTTTATTTTGTCTTAATTCATGACAGAGATGTTTTTGTGTAAGGGTTTATAATACCTTATTTCAGACTGACATGTATTTATAATGTATTTATAATGTCGCCCATGCAGTATATGATGCATTGGTGGTGAGTAATTGCACAGTAACCACAGTGTGATTTGTACTTGAGCTGAGGAGGAGTTATCAGATCCACCCCCACTTCTCTTTTCCTGTCATCTCATCCTGTTCTGCTGAATGTGGGGGAGGAGCTGACTTTAATGAAGTAAAATAGGACCCACACACTCAGATACGTACAGATATAAAGTGCAAATATGTGTAGTGCCATTTACAGTATAAATGACACCTGGAAAAGCACAATATAAATCCAAGCCATTATTATCTATGAATTGATTGGGTAACACTTTGCATTGCAGTGTATTATTGTGTAATTATTCATGTAGGCACACTATAACAAGTATTACAGTGTAACAATGAGTAATTACAATACTTCCTACACAATACTTACATTAATAAATATATATATAGTGAAAAGATCATTGTAATATAGAATGCAACCATTGATTGATGTCAGAATAACATATATATTTGTGTTTTTCAGGTGTGGGTGTTACTTTGTTCATCAACAAGAGAGTGGGGGACTCTGTGGAGCTGCTGGCAGGCTTAGAGAGGGGACATTTCAAATCATTGGAGTGGAAGTATAGAGGAAAGGATATTGTAGAAGTCAACTCAGAAGGTGTATATTCACCTGGATCCCAGTTCGAGGGGAGACTAAAGATGAACACCAAAAACTTTAGTTTAACGGTCGGAGAACTGACCTGCAAGACTCAGGGGATTTTCTAGTTATAGGCGAAGGGGACAAAGGTCAGATTGGCGGTAGGACCATCATTCTGAAGGTCCACGGTAGGCTGTTATCACCTTTTTGCATCCTATTTTGATATCATTCTAATTTATATCCATGACCACGGCTGATGATCTTTAAACTATAATGAAGATTTGTTGGTTTTATACTGACCTTACTCACCATGCTTTGATACATTTCCATCACATTAACAAGTTTTATCCTCTGTCGTCTTTCTCCTGGTGGTATGGCTATGGTAGGGATCATTTAGAAGACTGATTATGTGTCTCTATCTCTCTCCTGGTTGGTCAAAGCCTATATCCAAGGTGGTGATCCAGACAGACATCAAGCTATTGGCCAACCACTCCTGTACGGTGCGGCTGGTGTCCAACGTGTCCTGCTACTCCAACCTTACATACACCTGGGAGAGAGACAACGAGATGTACGGGGACGCCCAGCAGATTCACTTCTCTCTCTCTCCTGCAGAGAGAGACATCAGTGTAACGTGCAACGCCTCCAACCTAGTCAGTTGGAAATCTGTCTTTGCGATAGTAAAGGGTGGTAATGACAAAACCGCCCCAGGTACCTAGATATCATAATAATCTCGTCCATACACTTTTCAGTGTGCTTATACGCTTATGTTGTGTGAAGCTGTCTTTTCCCTCTGTGATCAGAGAGAGACAAATAGAGAATGGTTGTAGTCATATGTAAAAACCTGTGAAAACCTAGTTGTTGGGATGATAAGTACACATGAAAAGGTGTGCAGGGATTTACGTCCTTTTCAGAGAGAAGAATGACAATGTTCTTTCAGCATACATATTCTGTAGTTCACTTATTAATTTCTCTTTTACATTCAATCTATCACTGTGATCACTACTTTCTTGGGTTATTACTTTGAACAGTTGACAGACCTACCTTGTTTGTGCTGTAACTCAAGAACATCTACATGCAGTTGACCTCCAAATAGCTACAACATAAACCAAATGATAAATATGCCATGAAGTCAAACCTTTGACACCTCTCCTAGTGACATTAAAGATTGGACTGAAAATGTCAACATGACCAGGTATGGTATATGCAATATTGACTTCACTTTTTGCACAAATATGTTATAATCCACAAAATTCCTTCGTCAGATATATACAATAGTTCTCTCTTCCACTCACAGAAAGACCACAGTGTTGATGTGTCCATTTATTTTACAGTAAGAGGAAGTTGTGTAAAGATGAACATTACATCAGATTCAATTTTTTTCTGTTTCTCTTTAAGCATCTGTACCTTTCTAATTCGGTCAAAGCCCCATTAACAAAATCTCTGTGCACCATAGTGCTGTCAGTCTTCTGTAAACCACATACAGATTGGACTTCTACTGATATGAACCCATACAGAAGTGGTCCATGTCTGTACTAATATGATGACATAGAGAGAGGAAGGAATAAGAGGGCAGACCCAGTAGACTGAGGGGTTATGTTGTTGCTATGTGACCAATGACCACATTAGCTTCAATATTGTGATCCAAAAGTATGTGGAGTAGTTACAGTCCTGATGGGTGATAAGAAACCCCAGATGTTTACCTTGTTTCTTCACACAGAGTGTCTCACTCTACACTCTACAACAAACCACTTAGATATTTTTAAAGGTAAATCGTTTTAAAATATATATTCATGTATTCAACATGTAATGATTTGAAGCAAAATGAAACTCTACAATTTAACCTGGAAATCCAGTTCCTCAGTTACAGCTTTGAAACTCCTCCCATCTCTGGTCAGTGGTAATACATTCCGCTTAGCTCTGCCACTGATGTACACACACACAAACCACACAACACACACAAAACACACACACACACACACAAAAACACGATACAGTACATGAACAATAACCCTGAGGCACATCACATAAACAGACAAATTGAAATACAACCATAAACAACACAATAACAAACATATCTATGTAGACAGTATCTAACTAAACGTATACCTCATAATTGAGGGGGTGGCAGAAGATGTCCATTTCCATTGTGGAAAAACTGAGGTTAGCTGGCTAGGCTTGCCACCTGACAGCTGAGCAAAGGTTTGAGGGGAGGCCTACACTATCTATCTATCTATCTATCTATCTATCTATCTATCTATCTATCTATCTATCTATCTATCTATCTATCTATCTATCTATCTATCTATCTATCTATCTATCTATCTATCTATCTATCTATCTATCTATCTATCTATCTATCTATCTATCTATCTATCTATCTATCTATCTATCTATCTATCTATCTATCTATCTATCTATCTCTCTGTGCATGGTGCAGCATAAAACAAACATCTACACATTCTGATATAAAACCACAAGCTCTGATCTCATCAATTCAGGTCTCTAAGGAGCGAGTGTGAGACCATGTAGCCAACCATAAGGAGAAGTTGGTCAGAATATAAACGCGCTATCAACTGCTACTATTTTTTCTCACAATCTTTTGACATTTCTCTTGAATCTTTCTCCCTCTGTTTTTCTGTGTGACGGTGAAGAGGTGTGATCTAAGCAGACTGTCATCATATAGGAAGTAGAGTGGTTTGTCAGAAGGACTGTTTTTGTATAGAAAGTAATTTGTCTGTGGGGACAGAATGGAGCACACCTTGCTCTGTTTGCTACTATGTACAGTGCATTCAGAAAGTATTCAGACCCCTTGACTTTTTCACATTTTGTTACGTTACAGCCTTATTCTAAAATTGATTATATTGTTGTTTTTTCCTCATCAATACCCCTTAATGACAAAGCAAAAACAGGTTTAGACATTTTTACACATTTATTAAAAATAGAAAACGGAAATATCACATTTACATAAGTATTCAGACACTTTACTCAGTACTTTGTTGAAGCACATTTACATTTACATTTTACATTTTAGTCATTTAGCAGACGCTCTTATCCAGAGCGAATTACATTTAGTGTCGAACCCACAACCCTGGCGTTGCAAATGCCATGCTCTATCAACTGAGCTACATCCCTGCCAGCCATTCCCTCCCCTACCCTGGACGACGCTGGGCCAATTGTGCGCCGCCCATGAGTCTCCCGGTCACGGCCGGCTGCGACAGAGCCTGGATTCAAACCAGGATCTCTAGTGGCACAGCTAGCACTGCGATGCAATGCCTTAGACCACTGCGCCACTCAGGAGACACCTTTGGCAGCAATTACAGCCTCGAGTCTTCTTGGGTAAGACGCTACAAGCTTAGCACACCTGTATTTGGGGAGTTTCTCCCATTTTCTCCCCAAATACAGGAGCAGGAACAGGCCGGGCCGGACTGGCGACGTGCACCACCGGCTTGGTGCGGGGAGCAGGAACAGGCCGGGCCGGACTGGCGACGCGCACCACCGGCTTGGTGCGGGGAGCAGGAACAGGCCGGGCCGGACTGGCGACGCGCACCACCGGCTTGGTGCGGGGAGCAGGAACAGGCCGGGCCAGACTGGCGACGCGCACCACCGGCTTGGTGCGGGGAGCAGTAACAGGCCGGGCCAGACTGGCGACGCGCACCACCGGCTTGGTGCGGAGAGCAGGAACAGGCCGGGCCAGACTGGGAACACGCACCACACGACACAGTAACCAAAATAACAAAACTTAACCGTGACGGTCCAAAGGCTAACACACAAGCCTAACACAGGAACACAACAAAAACCCACAACACCGGCAGGAAAACTGGCTGCCTAAGTATGATCCCCAATCAGAGACAACGAGCGACCGCTGCCTCTGATTGGGAACCACACCCGGCCAAACATAGAAATACAAACCTAGAATATATTCACACCCTGACCAAACTAGCTAGAGTTCTATAGGCCAGGGCGTGACAATATACCTGTGAAGGTCTTCAGAAAAGCAATGGCTTAAAACACTCCGAGTCAAGTAATGCTCTACAATTGACCGTGTTAAGTAAGTCTGTTTTTTATGGGATTGCAAGAGATGAGGTCAAATTGCAGACAGTGAGATCAATGATGGAACTAAACTATAGTTTGATTTTGGGGTAAGGTACAATACCATGATAACAAAATGGGTAAACATTTTATACTAAAATGATTTAATTAAAGAACAAACATTTTAATTGTGTCATCTCCTTTATAACAGATCAACCCCAAGTTGTCCTGAGTGTCTCTCCTCAATGGCTGAACCCTGGAGACTCAGTTACTCTGAGCTGTGGGGTTAAAGAGTCATCTACAGGCTGGAGATTCTTCTGGTACCGAACTGTTCCCTACAGAGCTGGGTTACCCTCCCTATTGGACAGATCCTACTCTGTAGAGCCTCTATCTGGCAATGGGACTACTGAAGACTCCTACACTCTGATCCCTGCTGGTCCTAATCATACAGGAGGATATGTGTGTAGAGCTGGGAGAGGACACCCAGTCAATGATACACTCTACAGTGAACCTCAGTTTCTCTGGTCAGGAGGTAACTAACTGCATTGAAACTGCATTTAACCACATTTAAGTCATCCTCATGTGTATATATAACTATAAGTTTGACTTTTTCTCTTTGTGTCAGACCTGCATCCTTCAGTGTCTCTCAGAATAAGACCCAACAGAACTCAACACTTTATATCAAAGTCTCTCTCACTAAGCTGTGAGGAGAAGGGGAACTCTACTGGATGGAGACTGAAGAGATACAGAGAGAGAGGAGTGGAGTCAGGGTGTGGCTCTAACTGGGGATCAATAGCAGGGTCCACATGTACCATCAGGTCCATACTTGAAAAGGACAGTGGAGTGTACTGTTGTGAGTCTGGATCAGGAGAGTACAGTAATGCTGTCAACATCACAGTGGCTGGTATGTCTATTGTACAACATTCACTAACCTTTTTTACATTTCAATGTATGATAATGATGTTCAATTCAGAAACTGAATGAATGTATCTCATATAAAATGCAAGCTCATAAGACGTTAATATATTGTGTGTGATTACTCTAGATTTAGAGTTTTATTTATATATTTTGTTACACAGCTGGTGTTGTGATCCTGGAAAACCCTGCCCATCCCATGACTGAGGGAGACTCTGTGACTCTGCTCTGTACAAATAGATATCAGGAAACAAACCCAAACGCCAAGGTTGATTTCTACAAAGATGGAGAACTCATCAGGAATGAGACCACAGGAGAGATGACCATCCCTGTAGTATCCAAGTCAGATGAAGGCTTCTATAAATGTAAATCTAATGATGGAGAATCACCAGAGAGCTGGGTGACAGTGAGAGGTGAGAAGAGCAGTGTGTGTGTGTGTGTGTGTGTGTGTGTGTGTGTGTATGTGTGTGTGTGTGTGTGTGTGTGTGTGTGTGTGTGTGTGTGTGTGTGTGTGTGTGTGTGTGTGTGTGTGTGTGTGTGTGTGTGTGTGTGTGTGTGGATGGTAAAACATATGTTTTGATAGTTCCACCAGGTTCGGTTGTCTCCATCTGTCTGCTGTCCAGGCTGCTCTGTGGTCTACTGGTGATGTCTCCATTTCTACTGGTGTCTATCATTCTGATGGTGAAATGCTGCAGGGCTCAAGGTGACCACTTTATTTCAGTGTGTATCTACAAGAAGCTTATCCAGCTTGATATTTTCCTTCTTTATGTCATGCTCTTGTATTACTGTTATCAAGTAATGTTGACTCACATACACATGGCGCAAGGATGGTGTAGACTCTCTCAGTAGGGAACATGAATATGAGATCAGTGAGGTTAAGATTTCAGACAGTGGTGTCTACCGGTGTCTGGGTACACATATTGATCAGAAGAAGTATTCTCAGTGGAGTGATAAAGTCAGACTGACGGTGACAGGTAAGTCATCTTATCCCTCATTCACATCAGTGCCTCCATGCCCATAACCACTTGACATTTTGCCCCATTTTAAGGATGCCTATAGGCATGTGTTCAACAACCAAATCTCCTCAAGATTAGTTACGATCTGATGATATCATCGAACAGACCGAATCATCCGTGTGATCATTACAGTATGAACTGTGAGCTGAATGACAATTTTTATGATTTTAAAGTTTTTGCCATTGCCTTGCCATTGATTTATGATAGCGAGTCAAATATAATTGAATGACATTTTACAAATACTAAATGCTATGATTTAGCAAGTTGACGTTTTCAGCTTTTGGGATCTTGTATGCTTTGTTATTGTTGATTGTTGTTAATATTCTTGAAATATTACACTTACTAAATATAATTTAATTTAAGGACATATTCCTTTTACTCTCTGTATTGCTGAGTTGAAACAATGCATTTACATCTTGAACATTCCTATACATTTCTTATTATGTAAAGCAACACTTTTTAACAAAATCTCTATACACCATATTGCTGTCAGTCTTCTTAAACCACTTTCAGATTGGACTTCTACTGATATGAACCCATACAGAAGTGGTCAATGTCTGTACTAATATGATGACATAGAGAGAGGAAGGAATAAGCGGGCAGACCCAGTAGACTGAGGGGTTATGTTGTTGCTATGTGACCAATGACCATATTAGTTTCTATATTGTGATCCACAAGGATGTGGAGTAGTTACAAGCCTGTCCTGAAGGGGGCGATAAGAAACCCCAGATGTTTACATTAGTATACCCACTGAAGGTGAAGTCTCTTAACTGCTTTCACCTGTAACATTTCTCTCCACATGTTTGTTTCTTCACACATGTTGTACACACTCTACACTCTACAACATATTTTTAGAGGTAAATAGTTGACAAAAATGGATTCATGTATTCAACATGGAATGATGTGAAGCAAAATGAAACTATACACTTTAACTCCAATCTCTGGTCAGTGGTAATAATCTATCTATCTATCTATCTATCTATCTATCTATCTATCTATCTATCTATCTATCTATCTATCTATCTATCTATCTATCTATCTATCTATCTATCTATCTATCTATCTATCTATCTATCTATCTATCTATCTATCTATCTATCTATCTATCTATCTATCTATCTATCTATCTATCTATCTATCTATCTATCTATCTATCTATCTATCTATCTATCTATCTATCTATCTATCTATCTATATATCTACTATAATATGAATAGACTATAAACCGCTACTCTTTTTTCTCAGACTTTTTACATTCCTCTTGAATCTTTCTCTCTCAGTTTTTCTGTGTGACTGTGAAGAGGTGTGATCTAAGCAGACTGTCATTATATAGGAAGTAGAGGGGTTTGTCAGAAGGACCATAGTTCTAGAGAAAGTTACTTGTCTGTGGGGACAGAATGGAGAGCACCTTGCTCTTTTTGCTACTAGGTAAGTGCTGAGTTAGTGTGTGTGTGTATGAACACTAATTACATGATTTACTAAGCCCTTAAGGTAAAAAGGAATAAGACATTAATGGAAATGAAGACAGTTTCAAGCTTTAACTTTGTTTTTTTGTATCCCTTATTGAGAAAACATTAGTAAACGGCACTAAAAGGAAATTGCAGCAAAATATGGTGTAGATATGGAGTAAGACTGTTGCATCACGGTGAGAACCTGAGCTTATAGAGATGATGCCATGCAGACATTGTTAGTGTGGTGGTGTGCATTTAGCCAGGTCATACCTCAGGAACTAAAGAGTGGTGTTAACTCAGTGGATGCAAAATGTGCTGTCAATGACAATGAATACAAAATGCAATATTTATTGGATGTGTTGTAGTATCAAGTTGTGTTTATTGTAAATGGTTGTGGGTTCCTTTGCTACAGTTATAGTAAACTGTGTTAAGAGATGAATGAGTGGTGTTTTGGTGTTTTTGGTCTCTGTACTCTCACTGTGTGCAGAACATGGGAAGTAAGTTGCCATTTATAGCTGCAGTCTGTAATTCAAACTACCTTAAAATGGCCACCCTGCCACTTGTTGTGGTATACGGCTGAGGGAAGGGGCTAAGGAAATTCATTCATCTACATTGTTTACAATAATTGTCATAAAAGAAACATATATTTTGGGTTATGATGGAATAAGACTTGAATTGCTGTGATTCATGTAGTAGTGTAGAAATCTATGTAGAAAACGCAGATTGCATCTTTAAAATAAAGCACAGGATGGATTTGGTAAACAGTAACATGAATATGGAATGTTGTTATTTATTTCAAACTAATATTGGAGCAATGTGACTTTCTTTGTTGTAGTGCTGAGTATACACATCTACTCTGGACACTCTGAAGATGATGATGGTAGATATTTGTACACTTGATCAAGCCTTCATCTCTTAATGCTTCATTTTATTTCTTTGTGCTGTTTAAAGCTGCTTTTGGATAGACATATTTTGTGTTTTGAGTGTCTCAAAAATAACATTTGTAAAGCAATTTTATCATGCTGGTTTTATTTTGAGCAGGACAGGCAAAGGCTGATCTGACCATACACCCCAACTCATCCCAGATATTCAGTGGAGAGTCTGTCACTCTCAGATGTAACATACAGAGGGGAAAAGTCACTGACTGGGAATACACATGGCGCAAGGATGGTGTAGACTCCCTCAGTAAGAAGCATGAATATGAGATCAGTGAGGTTAAGACATCAGACAGTGGTGACTACAGGTGTCTCGGTGTACATATTGAACATAAGAAGTATTCTAAGTGGAGTGATACAGTCAGACTGACGGTGACAGTTAAGTCATCTTATCTCTCATTCACATCAGTGCCTCCATGCCCATAACCACATGACATTTGGCCCCATTTTAAGGGTGCTATATTGTCGTTTAAAAAATGTCAGCCTACCATTGCTGTTCAGATTCCTCCATTAATTCTTCCTCATTTCATTTGATAATTGAAGAAATATGGGGTAAGAGCATACTTTTAACTGATTGGTGCACTAATTGCATTTGTCTTCATTTAACTGTTTCCTCAGCTCTGCCTACAGCCTCAGTGAAGATAGTCACTACCCAGGAACCACTGTACTCCGGAGACACAGTCAAGCTGCAGTGTGACATATCAGACTACACAGACTGGACGTACCACTGGTTAATAAATAAAGAACAGCTTTCCAGTCACACCAGTAAAACCACCACCATCTTTCTCTCTGACCAGGCTGGTCAGTACCAGTGTGAGGGGACAAGGACAAGACAGCCCAAGAAGACGTATCTCAGCCCAACTCTCCACATCAGCGTCACTGGTGAGCTAATTATTTATCTTCAATCACTATCTGGACATTCAAAAATCTGAGCCAATGAGGGTTCATCTAATTACATATATACAGTATACACTGCAAATTGAAACTGAATAGAGTGAACATACCCCTAAAATCAGCTTTTATCAAAACTTAACTGCGACAGCTAAATAATAACAAAATGGCCAAGCATGTATCCAGATGTTTTGATATTCTGCTATCTGTTTTCTTAGCTCTGCCTGAAACTACACTGACCGTAAATCCAAACCCTGCATACACTGGAGAGACAGTAACTCTGACGTGCTCAGTGGGGTCTGACAGTGACTGGAGCTATACATGGTACAAAGACAACACTAAGAAAGTAGTGACCTTGTCTGGCAGACACACTACAACAGGAGCCACCTTCACCATCAGTAGACCTGCTGAGTCTGACCAGGGTCTCTACTGGTGTCAGGGAGAGATCCAGTCCAGATCCATATCATCAATCATCAGTGATCCTGTCACTATCACTGTGAAAGGTGAGTTACTTTGTTTTGTGTTTTTTATCATACAAATGGACACTATTTATATTGAGTAAATCATGTAGACATGATCCATGTACTGTTGAAGTCGAAACTTTACGTACACCTTCGCCAAATACATTTAAACTCAGTTTTTCACAATTCCTGACATTTAATCCTAGTAAAAATTCCCTGTCTTAGGTCAGTTAGGATCACCACTTTATTTTAAGAATGTGAAATGTCAGAATAATAGTAGAGAAAATTATTTATTTCAACTTTTATTACTTTCATCACATTCCCAGTGGGTCAGAAGTTTACATACACTCAATTAGTATTTGGTAGCATTGCCTTTAAATTCTTTAACTTGGGTCAAACGTTTTGGGTAGCCTTCCACAAGCTTCCCACTATAAGTTGGGTGAATTTTGGCCCATTCCTCCTGACAGAGTTGGTGTAACGGAGTCCGGTTTGCAGGCCTCCTTGCCCGCACACGCTTTTTCAGTTCTGCCCACAAATGTTCTATAGGATTGAGGTCAGGGCTTTGTGATGCCCACTCCAATACATTTACATTTACATTTTAGTCATTTAGCAGACGCTCTTATCCAGAGCGACTTACAGTTAGTGAGTGCATACATTTTCATACTGGCCCCCCGTGGGAAACTTGACTTCGTTATCCTTAAGCCATTTTGCTACAACTTTGGAAGTATGCTTGGGGTCATTGTCCATTTGGAAGACCCATTTGCGACCAAGCTTTAACTTCCTGACTGATGTCTTGAGATGTTGCTTCAATATATCCACATATTTTTCCTTCCTCATGATGCCATCTATTTTGTGAAGGGCACCAGTCCATCCTGCAGCAAAGCACCCCCACAGCATGATGCTGCCACCCCCCGTGCTTCAAGGTTGGGATGGTGTTCTTCGGCTTGCAAGAGCCCCGTTTTTCCTCCAAACATAACAATGGTCATTATGGCCAAACAGTTCTATTTTTGTTTCATCAGACCTGAAGACATTTCTCCAAAAAGTGTGATCTATGTCCCTATGTGCAGTTGCAAACCGTAGTCTGGCTTTTTTATGGCGGTTTTGGAGCAGTGTCTTCTTCCTTGCTGAGCGGCCTTTCAGGTTATGTCGAAATAGGACTTGTTTTACTATGGATATAGAAACTTTGGTTCCTGTTTCTTCCAGCATCTTCACAAGGTCCTTTGCTGTTATCCTGGGATTGATTTGCACTTTTCGCACCAAAGTACGTTAATCTCTAGGAGACCGAACGCGTCTCTTTCCTGAGCGGTATGACGGCAGCGTGGTCCTATGGTGTTTATACTATTGTTTGTACAGATGAACGTGGTACCTTCAGGCGTTTGGAAATTGCTCCCAAGGATGAACCAGACTTGTGGAGGTCTACCATTTTTTTTCTGAGGGCTTGGCTGATTTCTTTTGATTTTCCCATGATGTCAAGCAACGAGGCACTGGGTTTGAAGGTAGGCCTTGAAATTCATCCACAGGTACACCTCAAATTGACTCAAATGATGTCAATTAGCCTACCTTGACATCATTTTCTGGAATTTTCCTTGCTGTTTAAAGGCACAGTCAACTTAGTGTATGTAATCTTCTGACCCACTGGAATTGTGATACAGTGAATTATAAGTGAAATGATCTGTCTGTAAACAATTGTTGGAGAAAATACTTGTGTCATGCACAAAGTAGATGTCCTAACCGACTTGCCAAAACTATAGTTAGTTAACAAGAAATGTGTGTAGTGGTTGAAAAACAAGTTTTAATGACTCCAACCTAAGTGTATGGAAACTTCCGACTTCAACTGTATAAATGAATAGTTACAGTACTTCCTACAGAAGTAAGATCATACGTTGGAGAGATTTGTGCTCTGAGTGCATTTGTCTTCATATATAACTGTGTTTCCACAGCTCTGCCTACTGCCTCAGTGAAAGCCTCTCCACAGGGTCCTGTCTATTCTGGAGAGACAGTCACTCTGCAGTGTGACATATCAGTCTACAGAGACTGGACGTACCGCTGGCACAGAGACAACCAACTGCTTCCCAGTCCGCCCAGTGAAACCATCACCTTCTCTCTCTCTGACCAGGCTGGTCAATACCAGTGTGAGGGGACAAGGACAAGACGGCCCCAGAAGACGTATCTCAGCCCATCTGTCACCATCATTGTTGCTGGTGAGTTTAAAAACATTACCATCACTTACTTAAATGTTGAGAAGGATAAGATCTTCATAATATTCTATTCTGTGAAAGTCTTTTTATAAACAACATTTTTAGGAAAAAAACTGAATCATATTTTCAATTCACACCAAATCAAGTCAACATACACCCATAATGGACTTTTATAGTATGAAAACGTTCCAACAACAACTAAATATTTGGATATTGCTAAGCATGTATCCAGATCTTTAAATTATGCTCTTTTCTCACAGCCCTGCCCAAAGCTACACTGACCATAAATCCAAACCCTGTGTACACTGGAGAGACAGTAACTCTGACGTGTTCAGTGGGGTATGACAATGCCTGGAGCTATACATGGTACAAAGACAACACTAAGAAAGTAGTGCCCCAGCCTGACAGACACACTACAACAGGAGCCACCTTCACCATCAGCAGACCTGCTGTGTCTGACCAGGGCCTCTACTGGTGTCAGGGAGAGATCCAGTCCAGATCCATATCATCAATCATCAGTGATCCTGTCAATATCACTGTGATTGGTGAGGAATTGTGTGTGTGTGTGTGTGTGTGTGTGTGTGTATCTGTGTGTGTGTAGACATCACTGTATATGTCAGTATTCTGATGACTAGATCTTCGTAAGTCAGACAGCTCAGACTGCATACTGTATGTTCAGAAATGGCAACTTATGATGTGGTCATATTGTGATAAATGCTGATCAACATTATTTTACATTCTAAGTTGTGTGATTGTATTTATTGTCTGTGGTGTGTCTGTACAGATAGACCTGTGGCTGTTCTGACCCTCCAACCCAACTGGCCTCAGATATTCAGTGGAGAGACTGTCACACTCAGATGTGACATACAGGGAGGAAAAGGGATTGAGTATGCTTTTTATAACAGTGGGAAGTCGTTCTACTCGAAAACAGAGCCTGAGTACAGAATCAGTCCTGCAGAGAATGGTCTATATACCTGTGAAGGTCTTCAGAAAATCAATGGCTTAAAACATTCCAAGACAAGTAATGCTATACAATTGACCGTGTTAGGTAAGTCTGTTTTAATGGGATTGCAAGAGAAAGAGACAGAATAGTGAGAAAAATACAAAAGGGATGAGGTCAAATAGCAGACAGTGAGATCAATGATGGAACTAAACTTAGTTTGATTTTGGTGTAAGGTACAATACCATGATAACAAAATGGGTAAACATTTTATACTAAAATGATTTAATTAAAGAACAAACATTTTAATTGTGTCATATCCTTTATAACAGATAAACCCCAAGCTGTCCTGAGTGTCTCTCCTCAGTGGCTAAACCCTGGAGACTCAGTTACTCTGAGCTGTGGGGTTAAAGAGTCATCTACAGGCTGGAGGTTCTTCTGGTACCGAACTGTTCCCTACAGAGCTGGGTTACCCTCCCTATTGGACAGGTCCTACTCTGTAGAGCCTCTATCTGGCAATGGGACTACTGAAGACTCCTACACTCTGATCCCTGCTGGTCCTAATCACACAGGAAGATATGTGTGTAGAGCTGGGAGAGGAGACCCAGTCTATGACACACTCTACAGTGAACCTCAGTTTCTCTGGTCAGGAGGTAACTAACTGCATTGAAACTGCATTTAACCACATTTAAGTCATCCTCATGTGTATATATAACTATAATTTTGACTTTTCCTCTTTGTTTCAGACCTGCATCCTTCAGTGTCTCTCAGAATAAGACCCAACAGAACTCAACACTTTACATCAACGTCTCTCTCACTGAGCTGTGAGGAGAAGGGGAACTCTACTGGATGGAGACTGAAGAGATACAGAGAGAGAGGAGTGGAGGCAGGGTGTGGCTCTAACTGGGGATCAATAGCAGGGTCCACATGTACCATCAGGTTCACACTTGAAAAGGACAGTGGAGTGTACTGGTGTGAGTCTGCATCAGGAGAGTACAGTAATGCTGTCAACATCACAGTGGATGGTACGTCTATTGTACAACATTCACTAACCTTTTTTACATTTCAATGTATGATAATGATGTTCAATTCTGAAACTTAATGAATGTATCTCATATAAAATGCAAGCTCATAAGACATAAAAATATTGTGAGTGATTACTCCAGATTTACAGTTTTATTTATATATTTTGTTACACAGCTGGTGCTGTGATCCTGGAAAACCCTGCCTATCCCATGACTGAGGGAGACTCTGTGACTCTGCGCTGTACAAATAGATATCAGGAAACAAACCCAAACCCCAAGGTTGATTTCTACAAAGATGGAGAACTCATCAGGAATGAGACCACAGGAGAGATGACCATCCCTGCAGTATCCAAGTCAGATGAAGGCTTCTATAAGTGTAAATCTACTGAAGGAGAATCACAAGAGAGCTAGGTGACAGTGAGAGGTGAGAAATCGGTTTTGATCACATTACCTTTTCATAATATCTGTGCTCATCAGTGAATTGTAGTGTTAAAAAGCATACTGTAGGGTTGGAGTTGCAAGCTCAGGCTAGTCATCTGTTCTCAAGTTAGATGTCAAATACATCATGTATCTACAGAATTTTTTCACTTTGTCCACTACTTTATTTATTTTCTATAACTACCTCAGAGTCTGATGGTGATTTGCTGTTTTCTCTCCAGGCATATCTCCTGGACCCTCTACATCAGTCCTAGTAGTAGTGGTTGTGGGCCTGGTTGTTGCTGGTGTTCTACTGGCCATTCTGCTGGTGCTGCTGTGTCGATATAAAAACGCCAAAGGTGAGACTTTTATCAATTCTCATTTAACTTGTTTAAGAGACAAATGTCTCATTTCAAAAGTTCAAAACAATAATGTCCTGATATAATAATATGCATTTTTCATTACAGGTTCCTGTTGTAACAGGACATTCTCGTTAGTACACCTGTCTTTCAACTACGTTCCTTTTCATACAGTAAAATATCATCTGTGTGTTTCATGAGTATCTCTCTCCGTGTAGGCCCCCCCAGCCACACAGCACCAACCTGGACCCCCAACAGGACCAAGGATCTACCCAGAGCCGGGCTCCTGATGCTGGGTATACACGTCTGCAGCATGGTCAGTCTCTCAGCCCAGATCACTATCACTCTCCTCTCTCTGTAACTTCATCCAGTGACTTTTCACCATCCACTTTGTGTTAAACATGTTAATGTACTCTGTCCCTAGGCAATCTGAGGGTTAACTAACCAATTAATCTTTCTCTCTCTTCTTTGACCAATTGGTGGCGCTAACATCTACGGTACAATCACTCCCTCAGACAATAATGACAATGGTACTGTTAATGTATATTAAGTTTAGCATGAATACAGTATAGAGTTGTTGTTGCAGTTGTTCTTCATATGTTTAATATGACTAGCATACTAAGACTAAGTAGAGATATTAGTGTATTACCTGTATGTTTCAGATGCTGCTGCTGCCACTGCTGGACCAAGTGATGTGATGTACGCCCAGATTCAACTCAAAAAGTTGGACAAGAAAAAGAAAAGTAATTCTTAACTGTCACATAAATTAATACAAAATGTAGCAGTGTTTTTTACTCATCAAATTTGATACAAACTTACAAATTCTCTCCTCCTCCTCCTCTTCCTTCCCCTCCTCCTCCTTAGAAAAGCCAGCTGTTCCAAAAGAAAATCCAGTCTATTCTGAGGTCAAGACAGGGAAGGCCACAGGTAAGACCCATTCTACAGGTCGGCAGTCAGTGAAATCTAAATGTACAATTTTGGAATTTCAATGAAGATGCAGAATATGCAATAAGCTATTTCCTTAATTTGTTGACTGGATATTTCCATTTTCAGCAGCAACTGGACATGCTGAGGTTGACCTTAAACAGAAGGCCAAAGCCAAGAAGAAGAAAGGTAAGACTAGAAATCCCTCCTTCCATATTCCCCCTATCATAACCTCACACCTCTTTGACCCCATATTGACTAGCTGTATATTATTATGTATATAACTGTTCTATTATTCTGATGTTTATCCTCACCCCTTACAGAAACAGAAACCCCACCTGAGGCAGATTTGGTCTATTCTCAAGTGAAGCCAGTCACAGCCCCAGGTAAGACTAATAGCCATATGCTATTGATACTTAATATGATACTAATATGGAACAATTTCTCTGAAGTATAATGTATGTATTTAAAGTACGTATTTTTGTTTGATTCTTAAGAGTTTGTTTGACTGCATGTCCTAAACAACTTTGTGTGGTGATATGTTGGAGGGATGGAGGGATGGAGGGATGGAGGGATGGAGGGATGGAGGGATGGAGGGATGGAGGGATGGATGGGTGGAAGGATGGAGGGATGGAGGGACACACCATCAGAGGAGGAGCGGAAGGAAACGCGGGAACATGGATTATGCACGCTCAATGCACACAAGCAAACAGACACACACAATAACACGTTGTACTTTAAGGATTTTTTTTCGTATTTTATTTACCAACAGATATATTTTACTTAAGCATGGTTTAATTGTGTTTTACTGTTACAGCTTTATATAAAATATAAGGTGTAATGATGACGGATCTTATCTGCAGCTACAGGAATTATCTGCCTTGTATTGTGTATTGAGTATTATTGTTTTGTTGTAAATGTGTTAAAATGTATTATCTTTAATGTATTATATCTGTCATTCAGATGATACAATAACATATTTGTATATGAATTTCCAAAATATTATAGGTATTATTCACATTTTCTTCTAATGAGCTGTACTTTTACAATATCTTTGTATTGTGCTTTTTTAATAAACAATTTTTTATCCACCAGATGACATGAGTGCTTTCTTACAGTAAATGGATATTCTCATCATCATCAACTTTTCCATATAACCTGCTTTGGTCAAACCTCCTTCCAGCCTAATATAGATCTTAGGCTCCTAAATGTGTGAGTTAAAGTAAAAATGCCGTACCCCATCAGTGGAAGACCCATTGAGATTTTCAGAATGACTTTTTGGGGAAGTGTGTGCCTTCTCAGTTTTATGATGTCATATTCAAACAGACCACCATAGTCCCTGTGCCCAAGAAAGCGAAGGTAACCTTCCTAAATGATTAGTCCTCTCCTGTACTCCTTGTTCACCCACGACTGCGTGGCCAAGCACGACTCAACACCATCATTAAGTTTGCTGACGACACAACAGTGGTAGGCCTGATCACAGACAACAATGAGACAGCCTATAGGGAGGAGGTCAGAGACCTGGCAGTGTGGTGCCAGGACAACAACCTCTCCCTCGATGTGAGCAAGACAAAGGAGCTCATCGTGGACTGTAGGAAAAGGATGGCCGAACAGGCCCCCATTAGCATCGACGGGGCTGTAGTGGAGTGGGTCGAGAGTTTCAAGTTCATTGGTGTCCACATCACCAACCAACTATCATGGTCCAAACACACCAAGACAGTCGTGAAGAGGGCACGACAACACCTTTTCCCCCTCAGGAGACTGAAAAGATTTGGCAGGGATCCCCAGATCCTCAAAAGGTTCTACAGCTGCACCATCGAGAGCATCCTGACCGGTTGCATCACCACCTGGTATGGCAACTGCTTGGCATCTAACCGTAAGGCGTTACAGAGGGTAGTGCGTACGTCCCAGTACATCACTGGGACCAACCTACCTGCCATCCAGGACCTATATACTAGGCGTGTCAGAGGAAGGCCCAAAGAATTTTCAAATACTCCAGTCATCCAAGTCATTGACTGTTCTCTCTGCTACTGCACGGCAAGCGGTACCAGGGCGCCAAGTCTAGGTCCTAAAGGCTCCTTAACAGCTTCTACCCCCAAGCCATAAGACCGCTGAACAATTGATCAAATGGCCACCTGGACTGTTTACATTGACACCCCCACCCCCCTTTATTTTTACACTGCTGCTACTCGCTGTTTATTATTTATGCTTGTTCACAATGTACAAATGGTCTTAACTAACCTGTACCTCCGCACATTGACTCGGTACCAGTACCCCCTGTATATATCCTTGTTATTGTTATATAATTTTCTTGTGTTACTTTATTTTTTACTTTATTTTATTTAGTAAATATTTTCTTAACTCTATTTTCGGAACTGCATTGTTGGGTAAGGGCTTGTAAGTAAGCATTTCACAGTAAGGTCTACACATGTTGTATTTGCGCATGTGAAAATGTATGCACTCACTAACTGTAAGTCGCTCTGGATAAGAGCGTCTTCTAAATGACTAAAATGTAATGTGACAAATACAATTTGATTTGATATGATTTGATATCCTGTCTGCAGGAGTTCTGAGGAGCTGGTCAGTACTGGTACTGTGTATCACTTCCTTTTAATATTGAAATGTGGACATGCAAGTCTATGATGGCAAAGGGGTCTTCCAAGTAAGCAAAGCTCAGACTCATGGGCCAGGGTCTGGTATTTACATGGAAACAATATTGAATATTTGTATTACTGTGTTGAATTCCAGGTAGTAACCTACGGATGCATGATTACCAGTTCTCCCATATTGCCTCCTCATCCTAAAGATAGGTCATGCCGAATAATTACATTAGAGGTGTATGACTATTTTCAGTATCCCTCCATGGTCTGGAAGATCTCTGTTCCAGTTAGGGGGTTTCTGTGTCTATGTGTTTATGTCTATGTGGTCAGACAGACAGCCAGCAGCCAGGTCATTGTCACTGCTCCTGAGAAACAGAAACTGGAAATGACATCACCAAAATATGTTACCTGAAACGTAGAAGTGGGGCCTTTGTCAGAAACCTGGGACCCATTATCTTCTGAAAAAGTTGGCAGGTGTTTCATATCCCTCAGCCACACTGACCTATGAGAATGCAAAAGAGGTCATACAAACACTTCTCCAGACATATGAAGCCTAGATGAAAATGCACACACACATGTTTTCACTCTCTCTCGCTCTCTCTCTCTAACCCCCCTCTCTCTCTCTCTCTCTCTCTTTCTTTCTCTTTCTTTCTCTTTCGTTCTCTCTCGCTCCTCCCCCGAACCCTCCTTCTATATTTCTCTGCAACTGTTGTGGAAAATAACCACCATACTTTATTACAAATAAGGTCTTACAGAGTTTTTGTTGCATTAATAAATGACTTTATTAAAGTTTTCAACAAAGCTGATATCCATCTGCAGAGGGGCACCCATTCTTAAGGACCCCCTTCATCTTATATAGTCCTCTTCCGTTTTCCCGCTCTTTTATTGCTCCGCCCACTTCCTTTGTCCCTGAGGACGGCTGAACTATTACTCCAACCAATCACCCGCTCCTCTGTACCTCACCCCCTCAAGCTGTAATCAATCAAGAAGATACCAAGGAGACAAAGGTCTAGCCCAAACTCTATTCAACCCTGGTGCCGCTCCCTTCACTGTGTTTGAAGAGAGAGACAAAAGGCAGCCATGGATTCAAGTAAGAGAAAGCACCTTGACCCTAGGGCAGTTTTTCTATACTCCCCCACACACACATTGAAATGCCCCAATAAAATTCCTAGCCCAGTAACAAACAATTCTAACTCAATGTTCGTGATTAACCCAGTTCTATCTTCTAATGTATTAAAGAATATACATCATATCCCTCCTAATGGGATTACTAATCCCATAAACTTACAAAAGTATATCATGTTTATGCTATCAATCACAATCTTTGCATTCAAGGTTATACTCATAATAAAAATATCCCTATTTCTACTCAAAACAATTCCAACATAAGTGTTAGTCTCCTAACACATTAAAACTAACGTAGCATTGTTTTAACCATACTACCTAGGACATGTTTAAGAATAGTGTCAACATCTTTAGCTCACATATCTTCATTCAGATCAATCAGTCAGCTTACAATTCATAATCATACTCAAATTAATTACCCAAAACAAATTTAGAATGACAATTCTGAGTCAGTCACCTTGGTTCCATCATTCAAAGTTAAAACTCTTACCTTGGCACATATTGACACTAACAGAATGTACCTTTATATTATCCATAATTTTAGCATTACCTTCCTCACAACGAGAATTACAACAGATCAGTATCTTAATGCATTCCTAGTCTAAATTACTATCAATTTAGCAGTGTATAATAACTCCTCAATCCAACATACTACCTCAACTAACACTCCCTTCCTCTACCAGCACTCAATCTTCTGGCGTCCTCCTTATGTCCTTCAGATAGCTTCATAGTTCATCTTGGATTGCCCATGGCATTGCCCCAATTCCAATGTCACACCTGAGCCAACCCACCTCCACCATCATTCTGTTTTGTCCATTTTGCCAACTAGTAACTATGAAGAACGTTGTATTGGCATAGATCTCTCTCTTCCTGCTCACTTCACATGGACTCCTGTCACATTCTTGAGAGAAAAGGCACAAAAGAGAAGGCAATTGATTGCTTTGATTTAATGCTGGATTCAGGTCTCCTGGCAGAGGTGGTGTCGGACAGGAACGTCTTCAACGCCTTTGTTGCTCCTCTTCAGCCGGGTAGAGGGTTTTTGGTTTTTATTGAGGTTTACACCGTTCTGGACCGAATTATCTCTGCTATGCATTACGACACCATCCGTAGTAACCTCAGGAAAGGACAGATCACAACAGTTCAGTTGAGTTAATTTCCAATCCAAAACATCCCTTGAATTCTCCCAAATTATATAACCCAATTGTTTTATTGAAACATTCCTATATTTCCTCATAATCTATTTGATATTACTCTGGTGTTTCCCTTTTCCTTGTTCCTTTTCTAACAATTGCTTACACTTCTCTCCTCATCCTGGTTGATCATAAAATTGTTTATAGTTAGAAATCCCTAAATATTACAAAAGTTGTGATTGAATCCTAGCACACAGTCCTGGTAACTGTGAAGATTTTGAACTACTGTTAATTCTTTAAACTGAGATGTGGTGCATATTAGACTGTCTTCTTTATTTACTTGTAATGTAATATATTGTACTCATCTATACCAATCATTGTTTAACGCTTCCTTCCATTCCCTTTCTTCTGCATTTGGCATGGCTCTAACATGTAAAGGGTTTAATGCACTTTCCCAAGGAATAATTACTTCAACACCCCTACCCCCTGGAAATGTAGCATTTATAAGTACTACATCCAATTGTTTATCTAAGTCCTGGGCTGTTATTCTTATGTCTATGATCCATCTGTCTTTTTCTTTTATTATCTTAAGGTCACAGTTACCCCATGTGATTTCCCCATAATCCTTGTGTTGGTTCCTCCCACACCAATAACCAGTTGACCCTCATACTTTAATAGCGATCCCTTTCTGTATTTTAGTTATGCTTCCTGCCTGTGCAGGAATATACATTTTAATCCTATCTGCTTCCCTTCTCTGCCTTATTATTTTGCTCTTTACTATTGTCAGTATGCCATTCCCCTTATCCTCAGGGAAATTAGTCAAGGGCAGAGAAATCAATGATGGGGATATCTGGTGCATCTTGGAGGTCTGGAATCTCTCGGTGGTCTCGAAGGTCTTGGAGGTCTGGAATCTCTTGGCGGTCTGGAATGTCTTGGAGGTCTGGAATCTCTTGGAGGTCTGGAATCTCGCGGCGGTCTCTTAGTCATCAGTTCCCTCACTCTGGTACAATGGTTTAGATGATACCCGATCGCGCTCCCCTCTATCCGTACCACCGTTGGTGTAACCGGGACGATGATGTATGGTCACTTTAGCTGTTAACCTTCTCCCGTCACTAGGGTCTCCGGATCAGCCAGAGTCCCTCTCAATCTATCGACATCGGTCTGCGAAGAGTGTCCTTCTACCAGCCTACCCATAAGGAAGCTCTGAGTTACTGCTGCAAGGACACACAAGCACAGACACACACAAAAGACAACAATGCTACCCAATTGCTGGGGTTGGAACACTCCTATAGTGGGAAACATGGATCTAAGTATCTGTCTCCGCCACTTTTACCATCATTGAGGTAGCCAACAACACCTGGTACAGGCCCCTCCACATAGGGTCTTTCCAACTCTTTCTTCCGTAGTCTTTTACCATCACATAGTCTCCAGGGCGCAGAAAACACTCAGATTCTCCTACTCCGTTGGGCAGAGTTCACTTCACCCATGGGAAAAAAATCTTAAGAACATTGTTAGGTTAGGTAAGACACAGTATGCTACTTATGTCCTCTCATCCGTCAGGAGAAGCCTTGAGATTATGAAGCGCACCTCCTTCCAGCTCGTTGTAGTCCCCTCAATTCATAGACAGACCTCTACACCCTGCCTCCTATCACAAAAACAAAAAAGATTTAACCTAACCATAACACATTATTACTACTGCTCATATCCTTAATACAATATGCATATCTTACCACAAAAACATAAAAAATATTAAAACCATTAAAAACCATTAAAACTCCTGTAAGCCCAAAAATCATTAAAACACCTTTAAAACCCCTGTAAGCCCAAAATCTAAATTGTTAACACCTTCCCCCCTTTGGACACATGCATCACATCGTGATTCATGTGTTCAAAAAACAAAACAACAACATTGCTTGTTAAACCAAAAATAATAACTGAACTTAAAATGACAACCGTTGATGATATCTTAACCCAATTGCATTCGTTATTCAAGGATATCTCTCCTTCAAGACTAACTCTCCCACTTCATCTTTGTCCTGTTTGGGATGATATATAGGATTAATGCCAAATTATATACTTCTTTACAATTGCTTATTATAATGAACCCCTAATTAAGCATGCCTCCAAGATTTATAGTGTGGATGATCAGATCACACTATAAAGCCAGGATAGATTGCAGAGGTCATTGAAATCATTCAATTAATTGTTCCATCAAATAGTATACTACTCATTAACAACCGTCAAAACATTTCATAAATGTTGTATCCCAAGTGTACAGTATGTCTTTAGTACAGCTCTTTTCAAAATAAATCACACGTATTTACTTATCCCTCAGTTTGCCCCTTTAAGGTATTTCACTTCCATCCCGTGAAAAAAACCTAAATAAAAATAAAAATCCTATACAGCTAACATTTCATACTAAGTGGTTTGTTTGTGGTTATTTGAACACCATATAGTAAAACTATAAACAAACAAAAAATGGCCAGGCCTTATTTATAACCTCAGCAAATATTTCAAAGAAAAGAGAATCACTCCCCCCTTTTTCCTGGAAGAAAAAGTACACATTTAGTTAGTTTCCATTTTGATACCTCTTAATCAGTCCACACAATCTAAATTCGAAAGTCTCACTCTCTTGCCACAACCCCTGATCCCTCCTTTCAGACAACCCTCAAGAACATCACTTGTGACTGCTCCCTTCACCGGTGAATTCCACAATCCAGTACACACAAAACGAAATAAAATCACATAAGATTTAAAACCCTAGGCTTTTCCTTAGCCGCACTGCTACCACTCAATCACCCCCAACATGCTTCGTGACATCGGAAACTCAAATATGCTATCTCTTGCCTCGTTGGTTGTACTTTCCCACATGCCCTGTGGCCCCCCTCCTATAAAATAATTTACTAATGGTTTCGCCCATTAGCGTCATCGTCATTCGACACCCATAACACTTTACTACAATCAAATTCAACCCTTCTAGCGATTGTTTAAATGCAGCATGATACACCATTTGACTATTTGTAACCCTCATTCGCGCTGTCACCCATTCATACTGTGAATTTACATTTCACCTTTCAGAATGTATTATCTTTGACCCTCGGAAGGATTCTTTAACCCCACTGAATGTAATACTTCTCCCTCTCACAAATACAGTCAATTCCTCAGTGTAAGGAATCAGTGATATTTGATCCCAAGTATCTATTAAAATGTTGTTTGAGAAGTGGTCTCCTACATCTCCCTCGTCATTCATACTGTAGGGGATTTCCATCAATCCGTGAAGAAAGACTCCCAATCAAGACACATCAGACATTTTAATGTTTCATTAAGTGGAATACACCTATATCATAACAAACCCATAACCACTTTCCAGTATTCTAATCATTTCAATCTGCTGCCTTGATTTTAGTAAAAATATAAATTGTTGTGTAATCAATCCAGAACCTACAGAAAGTTAGTCCTGTCCCCTAGTCCAAAATAAATGCTTTTCTAGCTACCCTGTAGTGGTCCTGCCCATGAGTTCTAAGACTGCTGCCATTCATCTTAGCTGGTTCCATTTCTTTGCCAATTTTCCTGTTGTGGTTGCCTAGGCAGCCATGGGTTGGTAGGACAATCCCATCTCACATGTCCTAATTGATTGCACCTCCAGCAGACACCTGGTCTTCTTGGTCCACCACTCTGGTGTGTTTGATGCTGTGGTTGGTACCATTGATTCTTGGGTCCATTTTCATTATTCTTGTTTTGCCACTGCCCAGGGGATTGGTGTGTGTACACATTCACTACTGGTAAGGCAGGAGCTCTTTGGCTTTGCTGCTGAGGCAGTGGTTGTTGACCTCCCTGGATGATAGGTGCCATGCCACCCTCCTCCGGCGATGCCGGAGTAATCACTGGAGCTTGTGTTCTCTTTTTGTCCTTTCTTGACAGCTCTTCCAGCTGCATTTGTGTCAGTTTTCTTTGAATGTCTCTCCCTTGATCTGTCAGTTTCTGTTCATCCTTCCTGTATTTCTCCACTGCGTGGATAACATGGTCACAGAACTCTTTGTGTGACTTTGACGTTAGTCCCACCACATCTTCTAGTCTGCTTCTGACAGGCGTTGGCATTCCTTCCATCAATGATGTCCTAAACAGTGTTGTCATCAGTGGATCCCCCTCCGGATCCCTTTCTGTTTCTTGTCGCCACCTCTTGAGCTGGTCCTCCAGATAACCTGCCGGGTTTTCTTTATCTCCCAATGGCTCCCCTTTTAGTGCTTTAGGGTCTATTTTGGCTGGATACTCTATTCTCAGAGTGTGCCACAGTCCTGGCCTATAATTGTCAAAGGCCACTCCATCCAGTATCGTTCTCCGCACCGCCGGTATGAGGCCATCCGCCTGCATCAAGTTCTCCATTTTGGCAACTCCCACCACCCTGGCCAGCAATGCCTTCAAGTCTCCCACCGCCAGTAGCTTCCCCATCGTTTGTTCTTCAAATGTTCTAATCCATTTCCCTGCTCCTTCATGCAGGTTAGGCAGTCTAGTCACCAGACCTTCCAGGTCCTGCGTTCCCCAAGGCACATAGTGAACCTGTGTCCCCTTTACCAAAATGGGACATTGAGCTCCACATTTTTCTGGCTTTTTTATTGTCCTTCTGTTTCTTAAATTTGCTTTTTCCAGATGAGCGTATAGTGCCTTACCTAATTCTGTTACTATAGGTTTGCCTCCCGTGGCTCCTTGCTCTGATAGTCGTCCCTCTGTCTCACTCTGTTCTTGATCAGAGTCAGCATACTGTCTAAGTTCTTCACCTTCCTCATCATTTGTATTCCCCCCATCTCTTTGCCCATCATACTCTTGTTCATCTATCCCTCAGTCCTCCATAACAGTCTATATCTAAATGTGATTTGTCTCCTCTTTTAGGCGTGGAAACCTGTTGTTTCCCATTTTCTTCCTCTTCTATCTCTATATTCCCTGTTATTGAGACTACACCTGTAACCTGTGAATACTGCCCCCCTTCTGCGTATGGTGGTGGTATAGTTGAACCAGCATTTTTTTGGTTCACTCCCTCTCTCTTCTAATTTTCTTGTTATTCTTTGTTCCCTTATCTTATCCATTCTTACACCAAATGTTCCCTCCTTTGGCCATTTAGTTACTATTTTCCTGGTCCTTTTTTCCCCATTTGTCAGAGATATTACCAATATTACTATTTTCTGGGAACCTTCTCTTCATGATTGCTACTGGTGTTCCTGCCATCTCTACTTCTTGTGTGGTTCAGTGTCTATATTAGGGTGTAAGGTAAATTATTCCTTTTGTCTTTCTCAGCTAAACGTTTTATATCCCTCAGCTAATGGTATTTAACTCCCTAATATATCTTCATACTCTTCTGCTTTCCCTAAATGAGATTTTATCCCTTGCCTTTCCTTTACTATCCTTCTATCATTACTGGATCAATGACACTTGTAATAACTATTTCGCATTAAATTGTGCCTTTTTCTGATAATGTTATAATTGTAGCCTATTACATTACTTTAGTTTAAAATATAAGTTTGTTTGTTCAACAAATCTACAACCCACTATAAGTTGGTGCTATTCCCTCAGCACAATAGCCAAAGCTACTTGCATCCCCTGGTCCCCGTAACGAAAATAAATTATCGTTCTAGAATTCACCAACTATTTGCATACATCACTTGTGTTAAGCAACCTATCGAATAAAGTAATAACAATTAGAATTTGTCAAAGAACTGTCTTCCAGTCAAGTATTTAGACCTCTACTTGAAATCTTACAGCTCAATCCAACTCGCTGGACTGTCTCTATTTTACCCGCGAACCAGAGCCATAAATGATTCTCCTTTGTTATCAATCCAAACCATTACCACAGCCAGCCCGCTATTCAATTTCTGTAACTGTCCTTTCTGATTACGCTCTAATTAGTAAAACAACACTGGCTACAATTTACAAGCATACATTTAATTCACATCCATACTCAATTTTATTCTCAGTAGCTTTCAAATGATCCACTCATTCGGGCGGCGGGTAGCCTAGTGGTCAAGAGTGCCGTGCCAGCGACGGAAAGGTCGCTGGTTCTAATCCCCGAGCCGACCAGGCAAAAATCTGTCAATGTGCCCCCGAGCAAGACACCCAACCCTAACCGCTCCTCTAAATCGCTCTGGATAAGAGCGTCTGCCAACTGACCATAATGTAATTCCGCGCCACGGAATATAACTCACTATCTTTCTCCCCGTCTCCTATTCCAATTCAATACCGGAGTCGTTCAATTTGAAATCAGCCAGCTGCTAACTCGTTCAGTCTTATAACACAAAATGAACATTGGCTGTTCTTTCAATCTAAGCATCCCATAAACGTAATTGGAAAATCTAATGCAGAATCTATGCTTTATATGAATGAAAACTAAATCCTCCGTTATTCCAATTCTAAATTGTCTGTATTTCTAGTATCTTGCACATACCACATTTATCACAAAATAGCTTTGAAGGACACAGATCTCACACGCTCAACGTAAATACCTAAGCAGTCAACGAGTCAAACCCACATTCATTGATTTGAAAACAGATTTAACCAGATGAATTATATTTTCCCCCTAATATACTAAAATTCCTTGACTATATCACCTCTGCTTCTGAAATGATAGATAACTACGCTCCATGTACTGTCTCTCACCCCCCACGTACGTCTACGTGTTTGGGCGCTCAAGCCAGTCTTATATATTATTCCACTTTTATCCACTCTCCATTAATCAATTACCCACACATAACATACATCATATGTCAATATTATTCATCATCCACCTCATTCATATTTTTAATTATTCTTTATCGCCACATGTTAATTTCCCCTAATTCAGTCCCAGCGGAACATCACTTTAACAACCTAGACACCCGTACACGTAACCTGTTCCTCCAACTGGATTTGTCCTACCCCTCCGAGAAAAGACACACACACACACACCTTCTGATTTCCTTTTAATCAGGACACACACACACCTTCTGATTTCCTTTTAATCAGGGCACACACACTCCTTCTGATTTCCTTTTAATAATAATAATCAGGGCATACACACTCCTTCGGATTTCCTTTTAATCAGGACACACACACTCCTTCTGATTTCCTTTTAATAATATTAATCAGGGCACACACACTCCTTCTGATTTCCTTTTAATCAATACACACACCTTGTCTACTAGCCTGCTTGTCTTATTTACCTTATCTATAATCACATTGCATGCATGCTTATTTCTCATTCCAACCAAAAACTCTGTACTTATGCTAAATTTGGTCCTTATTTTGGAGAGAACCCTTCTGTGTACCCCACCTTCAGATTCAGCCTGATCGAAACACACAGTTTAAGTAAGAACATAGCTTATCTTTTAAACAGCGGCCACCATACTTTATTACAAATAAGGTCTTACAGAGTTTTTGTTGCATCAAGAAATGACTTTATTAAAGTTTTCAACAAAGCCGATACCCATCTGCAGAGGGGCACCCATTCTTAAGGACCCCTTCATCTTATATAGTCCTCTTCAGTTTTCCCGCTCTTTTATTGATCCGCCCACTTCCTTTGTCCCTGAGGACGGCTGAACTATTACTCCAACCAATCACCCGCTCCCCTGTACCTCACCCCCTCACGCTGTAATCAATCAAGAAGATACCAAGGTGACAAAGGTCTAGCCCAAACTCTATTCAACCCTGGTGCCGCTCCCTTCACTGTGTTTGAAGAGAGAGACAAAAGGCAGCCATGGATTCAAGTAAGAGCAAGCACCTTAACCCTAGGGCAGTTTCTCTCTACTCCCCCCACACACAGTGAAATGCCCCAATAAAATTCCTAGCCCAGTAACAAACAATTCTAACTCAATGTTCGTGATTAACCCAGTTCTATCTTCTAATTTATTAAAGAATATACATCACAACATTGAGTGGTCTGCTCATAAAGTGAAAAAGCTACCGGTATCCGTGAAACACCATGACCATTAACAACACAACCAGCAGCAGCTAGGAAACACATGCTCCAAAACCACCACCACCAGACTGAACAACACAGTGACAGATCCCAAACACACCTACACCTCATCTACTAACTCTCAAACTGAGTGAAGGGTTATTTTCAGAGAGCAACTATAGAATGTGACTTATTTTTCAACTAACATACAGGATTTTTTTTATAGAACAGCAGCCCTCATCAAAAGGAAGTCTCTGCTCTTTCTCTACTCTTTCTTCTCTGTGTGTTTTGGTTTGTCAACTGCTAGCTACCAGTGACAGTGATAGATGAGGACATACAGCCAGAGGAAACAGTCATACAACGCCTTAAATAGATGTCTGGTGATCCCTTCTCCTGCTTCTATTAACAGGGAATACTCCTTCTCCTACTCTCCAACCTAAAAAGGTTTCTCTTAAAACTCCCTTGCGTATTGATGGATTTTATATGGTTTGGTACACTATTCCATTCCACAAGTGTTTTAAGGAGAGAGCTTTTTCCAGCCATGCTCCTACAGTGCAGCAGTCTGATATTGGCAACATTAGCTCTGGTGTGATGGCTATGAGAGTCTACTGAAATTAAAATAACCAGACAGGTAACTGGGGGCAAGGTCATGTATCACTTTAAAACCCATCAACAGTTTAATCTGCACCACCACCAGATCAACTGGAAGCCAGCTCAGTTCCCTGAAATGATTAGGACCAATGTGCGTCCCGGTGGCTGAGCTTCAGTATAATTCTCATTAGTTTGTTTTGGGTCGTTTAAAGTTTGTCCTTCAGATTTTGTGATACGCCACTGAACCATGAGATAGAAGCATAGTCGTAGTGGCACTGTATCAGAGATGTATCCAGGGTCCTCATACTCTCTGTATACAGGAACTTGGCTACCTTGCCAGGAACTTTGTCCTGCAGTGAACCTACCCAATGACCTTCAGAGCCATAAGTTCACATGTCATGTGTTGGTCCAGTTCACATCCCAGTGTATGTAACAGAGCATTTTTCCTTCACCGCTACACCATTAAACTTGACCTAGAAGTTGGAATAGTTTCTCACTTTGTGTTAGGAACAAAAAAGGATACTTTCTGTCTTGCCTAAATGGATAACCACTTACTGACTTTAGTCAGTTGGCTGCTTAGGGTCTTTTCAACGGTCTCCTTAGTCTAATGTGACACCAAAGGGTAGAATCATCCTCACACAGGATCTATTGCGTGTGCTTTCTTACATGATAACTCTAGGAAAACCGTTAGCTTTCTATAAATTCATTGTTGGTCTTTGCATGGTGTGTGTTGACTGTAGAATGCCTAGTCATCAGGGATTGGTTGGATATCTCGAAACATTTGCTTTATTACTGTGTGATAACACCTACATAATACCTATATTCAGCAACATATCATGATGTATTGATTCTGCAGTTTTGAATGTGCCAATGGTGTGGTTGGTTCAGCAGCTGTTGCAGTGCTTTTAGAACGGAAAAGTAATTAAGACCCTGTGCTAGATGCATGTCACTCATTACATTTAAGGCAAAACGGGACTGTATGGAATGATTGTTTCTATTACATAATAAGAGAAACTGCAGGACTAGGACAACTGCAGTTATGCCCTAAATACCACACTTCATTGAGCTGTAACTTTATTTTGTCTTAATTCATGACAGAACTGTTTTTGTGTAAGGGTTTATAATACCTTATGTCGTGTATGAAGATTATGACTATTCTAGAGGAACAAAGAGTGAATGTTTATCTTAGTTCAAAAGTAGCCAGTTGTAGGGTGACGCCCCAGGGGAGACGGGTGATTGGACAGCCGAGGGAGCAACCCATATTTTGGCATTGTTTATAAGTATGAGCTAGACAAAGAGGGGGTCAGAAACAGGCAGATTATGTTTGGGACGCTGTTTCTCCAGACCCTGCAAGTCTGTAACTCATGCTGAAAGCTTGTGATATGAATAAAACTTATGATCAAGGTTCAGTATGAGCGGACTCCTTTGTTTGACAGCAATAATTGCCAGCATTTACTCGATACGACACTTATTTCAGACTGACATGTATTTATAATGTATTTATAATGTATTTATAATGTCGCCCATGCAGTATATGATGCATTGGTGGTGAGTAATTACACAGTAACCACAGTGTGATTTGTACTTGAGCTGAGGAGGAGTTATCAGATCCACCCCCACTTCTCTTTTCCTGTCATCTCATCCTGTTCTGCTGAATGTGGGGGAGGAGCTGACTTTAATGAAGTAAAATAGGACCCACACACTCAGATACGTACAGATAGAAAGTGCAAATATGTGTAGTGCCATTTACAGTATAAATGAAACCTGGAAAAGCACTGTATAAATCCAAATCATTATTATCTATTAATTGATTGTGTAACACTTTGCATTGCAGTGTATTATTGTTTAATTATTCATGTAGGCACACTGTAACAAATATTACAACTTAACAATGAGTAATTACAATACTTCCTACACAATACTTACATTAATAAATATACAGTGAAAAGATCATTGTAATGTAGAATGCAACCATTGATTGATGTCAGAATAACATATATATTTGTGTTTTTCAGGTGTGGGTGTTCCTCTGTTCATCAACAAGACAGTGGGGGACTCCGTGGAGCTGCTGGCAGGCTTAGAGAGGGGACATTTCAAATCATTGTAGTGGAAGTATAGAGGAAAGGATATTGTAGAAGTCAACTCAGAAGGTGTATATTCACCTGGATCCCAGTTCGAGGGGAGACTAAAGATGAACAACAATAACTTCAGTTTAACGGTCAGAGAACTGCCACTGCAAGACTCAGGGGATTTTCTAGTTAAAGGCGAAGGGGACAAAGGTCAGATTGGCGGTAGGACCATCACTCTGAAGGTCCACGGTAGGCTGTTATCACCTTTTTGCATCCTATTTTGATATCATTCTAATTTATATCCATGACCACGGCTGATGATCTTTAAACTATAATGAAGATTTGTTGGTTTTATACTGACCTTACTCACCATGCTTTGATACATTTCCATCACATTAACAAGTTTTATCCTCTGTCGTCTTTCTCCTGGTGGTATGGCTATGGTAGGGATCCTTTAGAAGACTGATTATGTGTCTCTATCTCTCTCCTGGTTGGTCAAAGCCTATATCCAAGGTGGTGATCCAGACAGACATCAAGCTATTGGCCAACCACTCCTGTACGGTGCGGCTGGTGTCCAACGTGTCCTGCTACTCCAACCTTACATACACCTGGGAGAGAGACAACGAGATGTACGGGGACGCCCAGCAGATTCACTTCTCTCTCTCTCCTGCAGAGAGAGACATCAGTGTAACGTGCAACGCCTCCAACCTAGTCAGTTGGAAATCTGTCTTTGCGATAGTAAAGGGTGGTAATGACAAAACCTGATACCTAGATATCATAATAATCCCTTCCATACACTTTTCAGTGTGCTTATATGCTTATGTTGTCCATTCCATACACTTTTCAGTGTGCTTATATGCTTATGTTGTGTGAAGCTGTCTTTTCCCTCTGTGATCAGAGAGAGACAAATAGAGAATGGTTGTAGTCATATGCAAAAACCTGTGAAAACCTAGTTGTTGGGATGATAAGTACACATGAAAAGGTGTGCAGGGATTTACGTCCTTTTCAGAGAGAAGAATGACAATGTTCTTTCAGCATACATATTCTGTAGTTCACTTATTAATTTCTCTTTTACATTCAATCTATCACTGTGATCACTACTTTCTTGGGTTATTACTTTGAACAGTTGACAGACCTACTTTGAACAGTGACATTAAAGATTGGACTGAAAATGTCAACATGACCAGGTATGGTATATGCAATATTGACTTCACTTTTTGCACAAATATGTTATTATCCACAAAATTCCTTCCTCAGATATATACAATAGTTCTCTCTTCCACTCACAGAAAGACCACAGTGTTGATGTGTCCATTTATTTTACAGTAAGAGGAAGTTGTGTAAAGATGAACATTACATCAGATACTATTTTTTTCTGTTTCTCTTTAAGCATCTGTACCTTTCTAATTCGGTCAAAGCCCCATTAACAAAATCTCTGTGCACCATAGTGCTGTCAGTCTTCTGTAAAACACATACAGATTGGACTTCTACTGATATGAACCCATACAGAAGTGGTCCATGTCTGTACTAATATGATGACATAGAGAGAGGAAGGAATAATACTGGGCAGACCCAGTAGACTGAGGGGTTATGTTGTTGCTATGTGACCAATGACCACATTAGCTTCAATATTGTGATCCACAAGTATGTGGAGTAGTTACAGTCCTGATGGGCGATAAGAAACCCCAGATGTTTACCTTGTTTCTTCACGCAGAGTGTCTCACTCTACACTCTACAACAAACCACTTAGATATTTTTAAAGGTAAATCGTTTTAAAATATATATTCATGTATTCAACATGTAATGATTTGAAGCAAAATGAAACTCTACACTTTAACCTGGAAATCCAGTTCCCCAGTTACAGCTTTGAAACTCCTCCCATCTCTGGTCAGTGGTAATAAATTCCGCTTAGCTCTGCCACTGATGTACACACACACAAACCACACAACACACACAAAACACACACACACACAAAAACACGATACAGTACATAAAAATAACCCTGAGGCACATCACATAAACAGACAAATTGAAATACAACCATAAACAACACAATAACAAACATATCTATGTACACAGTATCTAACTAAACGTATACCTCATAATTGAGGAGGTGGCAGAAGATGTCCATTTCCATTGTGGAAAAACTGAGGTTAGCTGGCTAGGCTTGCCACCTGACAGCTGAGCAAAGGTTTGAGGGGAGGCCTACACTATATATCTATCTATCTATCTATCTATATATCTATCTATCTATCTATCTATATAATATAATATGAATAGACTATAAACCGCTACTATTTTTTCTCAGACTTTTTACATTCCTCTTGAATCTTTCTCTCTCAGTTTTTCTGTGTGACTGTGAAGAGGCGTGATCTAAGCAGACTGTCATCATATAGGAAGTAGAGGGGTTTGTCAGAAGGACTATAGTTCTATCTATCTATCTATCTATCTATCTATCTATCTATCTATCTATCTATCTATCTATCTATCTATCTATCTATCTATCTATCTATCTATCTATCTATCTATCTATCTATCTATCTATCTATCTATCTATCTATCTATCTATCTATCTATCTATCTATCTATCTATCTATCTATCTATCTATCTATCTATCTATCTGTGCATGGTGCAGCATAAAACAAACATCTGCACATTCTGATATAAAACCACAAGCTCAGATCTCATCAATTCAGGTCTCTAAGGAGCGAGTGTGAGACCATGTAGCCAACCATAAGGAGAAGTTGGTCAGAATATAAACACGCTATCAACTGCTACTATTTTTTCTCACAATCTTTTGACATTTCTCTTGAATCTTTCTCTCTCTGTTTTTCTGTGTGACGGTGAAGAGGTGTGATCTAAGCAGACTGTCATCATATAGGAAGTAGAGTGGTTTGTCAGAAGGACTGTATTTGTATAGAAAGTAACTTGTATGTGGGGACAGAATGGAGCACACCTTGCTCTGTTTGCTACTATGTACAGCGCATTCAGAAAGTATTCAGACCCCTTGACTTTTTCACATTTTGTTACGTTACAGCCTTATTCTAAAATTGATTATATTGTTGTTTTTTCCTCATCAATACCCCTTAATGACAAAGCAAAAACAGGTTTAGACATTTTTACACATTTATTAAAAATAGAAAACGGAAATATCACATTTACATAAGTATTCAGACACTTTACTCAGTACTTTGTTGAAGTACATTTACATTTTACATTTTAGTCATTTAGCAGACGCTCTTATCCAGAGCGACTTACAGTTAGTGAATACATATATAAATATATATATATTTTTTTTTTCATACTGGCCCCCCGTGGGAATCGAACCCACAACCCTGGCGTTGCAAATGCCATGCTCTATCAACTGAGCTACATCCCTGCCAGCCATTCCCTCACCTACCCTGGGCCAATTGTGCGCCGCCCATGAGTCTCCCGGTCACGGCCGGCTGCGACAGAGCCTGGATTCGAACCAGGATATCTAGTGGCACAGCTAGCACAGCAATGCAGTGCCTTAGACCACTGCGCCACTCAGGAGACAACTTTGGCAGCAATTACAGCCTCGAGTCTTCTTGGGTAAGACGCTACAAGCTTGGCACACCTGTATTTGGGGAGTTTCTCCCATTTTCTCTGCGGATCCTCTCAAGCTCTGTCAGGTTGGATGGGGAGCGTCGCTGCACAGCTATTTTCAGGTCTCTCCAGATATGTTAGATCGGGTTCAAGTCCGGGCTCTGGCTGGGCCACTCAAGGACATTCAGAGACTTGTCCTGAAGCCACTCCTGCGTAGTCTTGGTTGTGTGCTCAGGGTCATTGTCCTTTTGGAAGGTGAACCTTCGATCTGGAACAGGTTTTCATCAAGGATCTCTCGGTACTTTGCTCCGATCATCTTTCACTCGATCCTGACTAGTCTCCCAGTCCCTGCCGCTGAAAAACCAGGCCAGTAACATTAAGGCCTGATTGGTGGAGAGCTGCAGAGATGGTTGTTGCTTGGTGCGAGGAGCAGGAACAGGCCGGGCCGGACTGGCGACGCGCACCACCGGCTTGGTGCGGTGAGCAGGAACAGGCCGGGCCGGACTGGCGATGCGCACCACCGGCTTGGTGCGGGGAGCAGGAACAGGCCGGGCCGGACTGGCGACGCGCACCACCGGCTTGGTGCGGGGAGCAGTAACAGGCCGGGCCAGACTGGCGACGCGCACCACCGGCTTGGTGCGGGGAGCAGTAACAGGCCGGGCCAGACTGGCGACGCGCACCACCGGCTTGGTGCGGAGAGCAGGAACAGGCCTGGCCAGACTGAAAACACGCACCACACGACACAGTAACCAAAATAACAAAACTTAACCGTGACGGTCCAAAGGCTAACACACAAGCCTAACACAGGAACACAACAAAAACCCACAACACCGGCAGGAAAACTGGCTGCCTAAGTATGATCCCCAATCAGAGACAACGAGCGACCGCTGCCTCTGATTGGGAACCACACCCGGCCAAACATAGAAATACAAACATAGAATATATTCACACCCTGACCAAACTAGCTAGAGTTCTATAGGCCAGCTTAAAACACTCCGAGTCAAGTAATGCTCTACAATTGTCCGTGTTAGGTAAGTCTGTTTTTATGGGATTGCAAGAGAAAGAGACAGAATAGTGAGAAGAATACAAAAGGGATGAGGTCAAATAGCAGACAGTGAGATCAATGATGGAACTAAACTTATTTTCATTTTGGGGTAAGGTACAATACCATGATAACAAAATGGGTAAACATTTTATACTAAAATGATTTAATTAAAGAACAAACATTTTAATTGTGTCATCTCCTTTATAACAGATAAACCCCAAGCTGTCCTGAGTGTCTCTCCTCAGTGGCTGAACCCTGGAGACTCAGTTACTCTGAGCTGTGGGGTTAAAGAGTCATCTATAGGCTGGAGGTTCTTCTGGTACCGAACTGTTCCCTACAGAGCTGGGTTACCCTCCCTACTGGACAGATCCAATTCTGTAGAGCCTCTATCTGGCAATGGGACTACTGAAGACTCCTACACTCTGATCCCTGCTGGTCCTAATCACACAGGAGGATATGTGTGTAGAGCTGGGAGAGGAGACCCAGTCTATGACACACTCTACAGTGAACCTCAGTTTCTCTGGTCAGGAGGTAACTGACTGCATTGAAACTGCTTTTAATCACATTTAAGTCATCCTCATGTGTATGTATAACTATAAGTTTGAGTCTTTCTCTTTGTGTCAGACCTGCATCCTTCAGTGTCTCTCAGAATAAGACCCAACAGAACTCAACACTTTACATCAAAGTCTCTCTCACTGAGCTGTGAGGAGAAGGGGAACTCTACTGGATGGAGACTGAAGAGATACAGAGAGAGAGGAGTGGAGTCAGGGTGTGGCTCTAACTGGGGATCAATGGCAGGGTCCACATGTACCATCAGGTTCATACTTGAAAAGGACAGTGGAGTGTACTGGTGTGAGTCTGGATCAGGAGAGTACAGTAATGCTGTCAACATCACAGTGGCTGGTACGTCTATTGTACAACATTCACTAACCTTTTTTACATTTCAATGTATGATAATGATGTTCAATTCAGAAACTGAATGAATGTATCTCATATAAAATGCAAGCTCATAAGACGTTAATATATTGTGTGTGTGTATATTGTGTTTTATTTATATATTTTGTTACACAGCTGGTGTTGTGATCCTGGAAAACCCTGCCTATCCCATGACTGAGGGAGACTCTGTGACTCTGCTCTGTACAAATAGATATCAGGAAACAAACCCAAACCCCAAGGTTGATTTCTACAAAGATGGAGAACTCATCAGGAATGAGACCACAGGAGGGATGACCATCCCTGCAGTATCCAAGTCAGATGAAGGCTTCTATAAGTGTAAATCTAATGAAGGAGCATCACCAGAGAGCTGGGTGACAGTGAGAGGTGAGAAGAGCAGTGTGTGTGTGTGTGTGTGTGTGTGTGTGTGTGTGTGTGTGTGTGTGTGTGTGTGTGTGTGTGTGTGTGTGTGTGTGTGTGTGTGTGTGTGTGTGTGTGTGTGTGTGTGTGTGTGTGTGTGTGTGTGTTGTTGGTAAAACATATGTTTTGATAGTCCCTCCAGGTTCCGTTGTCTCCATCTCTCTGCTGTCCAGGCTGCTGTGTGGTCTACTGGTGGTGTCTCCCTTTCTACTGGTGTCTATCATTCTGATGGTGAAATGCTGCAGGGCTCAAGGTGACCACTTTATTTCAGTGTGTATCTACAAGAAGCTTATCCAGCTTGATATTTTCCTTCTTTATGTCATGCTCTTGTATTACTGTTATCAAGTAATGTTGACTCAAATGGTTCATTTCAAATGTAAATAGACAAAGTGCCCAGTGGCAGCTATTTCTGTTGAATGTCTTCTACGGAAATGTTCTTCCCCCAGAAAAGGCAAACTAACATTTTCATTACTTCTGAAGGATTACATTTTAGTGCTGTGCAGTTGAACGAGCAGTTGAATCAGTTTAACTCTAATGCTACTCTCCGTCCGTTATATTCCTATAGGCATGTGTTCAACAACCAAATCTCCTCAAGATGAGTTACGATCTGATGATGTCATCGAACAGGCCGAATCATCCGTGTGATCATTACAGTATGAACTGTGAGCTGAATGACCATTTTTATGATTTTAAGTTTACTACGTTTTTGCCATTGCCTTGCCATTTATTTATGATAGCGTTTACTGTGTCAAATATCATTGAATGACATTTTACAAATACTAAATGCTATGATTTAGCAAGTTGACGTTTTCAGCTTTTGGGATCTTGTATGCTTTGTTATTGTTGATTGTTGTTAATATTCTTGAAATATTACACGTACCCCTCTTTGATTTCAGTTTGTTGATTGAAAAAGAGTGTAGTGCCTGTTTTGTTTCAAAGTAGAATTTGTTGTATTTTTTTAATATGTTGTATTTTAGATAATGTCATGCTTTTTACATGCAGGTGCATATATGCTGTATGTGAATATTTTCTGGGACTAAAGGTGGGTTTATACTTGGTTGGCCGACCTACTATAACAACTTTAACAGTTATGTAGGAACATTTATAATTTGTTTTTAACTCAATTAATGATTATTTTCATTTACATTTTCCATACTTTATACTTCTATGTCTATATGTTTTTTATAAAATGTTATTTCTTCAGTAGTCGTTATAGGAGCCAGATGAGTGTTCCACTATTGAACTTGAATAAAGAGGGTGTGCATTGTCTTACATCAGATAGCACGACGATTCTACCTGACGAGAGTCACATAGGAGTGACGCCACCTGACGTAAGACAATGGAGGTTGTGTTGCATTTTGTATTTTGTATTAATTCTCATTTGTCAAATAAAAAGTGATGATTCCCCACATCATTGTATTGCTTTGAAATGTAATTTAATTTAAGGACATATTCCTTTTGCTCTCTGTATTGCTGAGTTGAAACAATGCATTTACATCTTGAACATTCCTATACATTTCTTATTATGTAAAGCAACACTTTTTAACAAAATCTCTATACACCATATTGCTGTCAGTCTTCTTAAACCACATTCAGATTTGACTTCTACTGATATGAACCCATACAGAAGTGGTCAATGTCTGTACTAATATGATGACATAGAGAGAGGAAGGAATAAGAGGGCAGACCCAGTAGACTGAGGGGTTATGTTGTTGCTATGTGACCAATGACCATATTAGTTTCTATATTGTGATCCACAAGGATGTGGAGTAGTTACAGGCCTGTCCTGGAGGGGGCGATAAGAAACCCCAGATGTTTACATTAGTATACCCACTAAAGGTGAAGTCTCTAACTGCTTTCACCTTTAACCTTTCTCTCCACATGTTTGTTTCTTCACACATGTTGTACGTGTCCCACACTCTACACTCTACAACTTATTTTTAGAGGTAAATAGTTGACAAAAATGGATTCATGTATTCAACATGTAATGATGTGAAGCAAAATGAAACCATACACTTTAACCTGGAAACCCGGTTACCCAGTTCCAGCTTTGAAACTCCTCCAATCTCTGGTCAGTGGTAATACATTCCACACAGCTCTGCCTCTGATGTACACATACACACAAACAAATGTGTGTGTGTGTGTGTGTGTGTGTGTGTGTGTCTGTATGAAGTTCTGTCTGTGTGAAGAAGTCCATTTCCATTGTGGCACAGCTGAGGTTAGCTGGCTAGGCTTGCCACCTGACAGCTGAGCACAGGTTTGAGAGGAGGCCTACTCTATCTATCTATCTATCTATCTATCTATCTATCTATCTATCTATCTATCTATATAATATAATATGAATAGACTATAAACCGCTACTCTTTTTTCTCAGACTTTTTACATTCCTCTTGAATCTTTCTCTCTCAGTTTTTCTGTGTGACTGTGAAGAGGCGTGATCTAAGCAGACTGTCATCATATAGGAAGTAGAGGGGTTTGTCAGAAGGACTATAGTTCTAGAGAAAGTCACTTGTCAGTGGGGACAGAATGGAGAGCACCTTGCTCTGTTTGCTACTAGGTAAGTACTGAGTTAGTGTGTGTTTGTGTGAACACTAATTACCTGATTTACTAAGCCCTTAAGGTAAAAAGGAATAAGACATTAATGGAAATGAAGACAGTTTCAAGCTTTAACTTTGTTTTTTTGTATCCCTTATTGAGAAAACATTAGTAAACGGCACTAAAAGGAAATTGCAGCAAAATATGGTGTAGATATGAAGTAAGACTGTGACCATACTACATTGATGTTGCATCTCTGTGAGAACCTGAGCTTATAGAGATGATGCCATGCAGACATGGTTAGTGTGGTGGTGTGCATTTAGCCAGGTCATACCTCAGGAACTAAAGAGTGGTGTTAACTCAGTGGATGCAAAATGTGCTGTCAATGACAATGAATATAAAATGCAATATTTGTTGGATGTGTTGTAGTATCAAGTTGTGATTATTGTAAATGGTTGAGGGTTCCTTTGCTACAGTTATAGTAAACTGTGTTAAGAGATGAATGAGTGGTGTTTTGGTGTTTTTGGTCTCTGTACTCTCACTGTGTGCAGAACATGGGAAGTCAGTGGCCATTTATAGCTGCAGTCTGTAATTCAAACTACCTTAAAATGGCCACCCTGCCACTTGTTGTGGTATACGGCTGAGGGAAGGGGCTAAGGAAATTCATTCATCTACATTGTTCACAATAATTGTCATAAAATAAACATATATTTTGGGTTATGATGGAATAAGACTTGAATTGCTGTGATTCATTTAGTAGTGTAGAAATCTATGTAGAAAACGATTGCATCTTTAAAATAAAGCACAGGATGGATTTGGTAAACAGTAACATGAATATGGAATGTTGTTATTTATTTCAAAACTAATATTGGAGCAATGTGACTTTCTTTGTTTTAGTGCTGAGTACACACATCTACTCTGGACACTCTGATGATGATGATGGTAGATATTTGTACACTTGATCAAGCCTTCATCTCTTAATGCTTCATTATATTTCTTTGTGATGTTTAAAGCTGCTTTTGGATAGACATATGTTGTGTTTTGAGTGTCTCAAAATAACATTTGTAAAGCAATTTTATCATGCTGGTTTTATTTTGAGCAGGACAGGCAAAGTCTGTTCTGACCATACACCCCAAATCCTCCCAGATATTCAGTGGAGAGTCTGTCACTCTCAGATGTAACATAAAGAGAGGAGAAGTCACTGACTGGAAATACACATGGCGCAAGAATGGTGTAGACTTCCTCAGTAAGAAGCATGAATATGAGATCAGTGAGGTTAAGATGTCAGACAGTGGTGACTACAGGTGTCTCGGTCTACATATTGAACATAAGAAGTATTCTGAGTGGAGTGATGCAGTCAGACTGACGGTGACAGGTAAGTCATCTTATCTCTCATTCACATCAGTGCCTCCATGCCCATAAACACTTGACATTTGGCCCCATTTTAAGGATGCTATTTTGTCGTTAAAAAAATGTCAGCCTACCATTGCTGTTCAGATTCCTCCATTAATTATTCCTCATTTCATTTGATAATTGAAGAAATATGGGGTAAGAGCATACTTTTAACTGATTGGTGCACTAATTGCATTTGTCTTCATTTAACTGTTTCATCAGCTCTGCCTACAGCCTCAGTGAAGATAGTCACTACCCAGGAACCACTGTACTCCGGAGACACAGTCAAGCTGCAGTGTGACATATCAGACCACACAGACTGGACGTACCACTGGTTAATAAATAAAGAACGGCTTTCCAGTCACACCAGTAAAACCACCACACTCTTTCTCTCTGACCAGGCTGGTCAGTACCAGTGTGAGGGGACAAGGACAAGACGGCCCCAGAAGTCATATCTCAGCTCATCTCTCCACATCAGCGTCACTGGTGAGCTAATTATTTATCTTCAATCACTATCTGGACATTCAAAAATCTGAGCCAATGAGGGTTCATCTAATTACATATTACAGTATACACTGTAAATTGAAACGGAATAGAGTGAACATACCCCTAAAATCAGCTTTTATCAAAACTTAACTGCAACAGCTAAATAATTAAAAATGGCCAAGCATGTATCCAGATGTTTTGATATTCTGCTATCTGTTTTCTTAGCTCTGCCTGAAACTACACTGACCGTAAATCCAAACCCTGCATACACTGGAGAGATAGTAACTCTGACATGTTCAGTGGGGTCTGACAGTGACTGGAGCTATACATGGTACAAAGACAACACTAAGAAAGTAGTGACCTTGTCTGGCAGACACACTACAACAGGAGCCACCTTCACCATCAGTAGAGCTGCTGAGTCTGACCAGGGCCTCTACTGGTGTCAGGGAGAGATCCAGTCCAGATCCATATCATCAATCATCAGTGATCCTGTCACTATCACTGTGAAAGGTGAGTTACTTTGTTTTGTGTTTTTTATCATACAAATGGACACTATTTATATTGAGTAAATCATGTAGACATGATCCATGTACAGTTGAGGTCGAAACTTTACGTACACCTTCGCCAAATACATTTAAACTCAGTTTTTCACAATTCCTGACATTTAATCCCAGTAAAAATTCCCTGTCTTAGGTCAGTTAGGATCACCACTTTATTTTAAGAATGTGAAATGTCAGAATAATAGTAGAGAAAATTATTTATTTCAGCTTTTATTACTTTCATCACATTCCCAGTGGGTCAGAAGTTTACATACACTCAATTAGTATTTGGTAGCATTGCCTTTAAATTATTTAACTTGGGTCAAACGTTTTGGGTAGCCTTCCACAAGCTTCCCACTATAAGTTGGGTGAATTTTGGCTCATTCCTCCTGACAGAGTTGGTGTAACGGAGTCCGGTTTGCAGGCCTCCTTGCCCGCACACGCTTTTTCAGTTCTGCCCACAAATGTTCTATAGGGTTGAGGTCAGGGCTTTGTGATGGCCACTCCAATACATTTACATTTACATTTTAGTAATTTAGCAGACGCTCTTATCCAGAGCGACTTACAGTTAGTGAGTGCATACATTTTCATACTGGCCCCCCGTGGGAAACTTGACTTCGTTATCCTTAAGCCATTTTGCTACAACTTTGGAAGTATGCTTGGGGTCATTGTCCATTTGGAAGACCCATTTGCAACCAAGCTTTAACTTCCTGACTGATGTCTTGAGATGTTGCTTCAATATATCCACATATTTTTCCTTCCTCATGATGCCATCTATTTTGTGAAGTGCAACAGTCCCTCCTGCAGCAAAGCACCCCCACAGCATGATGCTGCCTTGCTCATGCTCCTTGCTGAGCGACCTTTCAGGTTATGTCGAAATAGGGCTTGTTTTACTGTGGATATAGAAACTTTTGTACCTGTTTCTTCCAGCATCTTCACAAGGTCCTTTGCTGTTTTTCTGGGATTGATTTGCACTTTTCGCACCAAAGTACGTTAATCTCTAGGAGACCGAACGCGTCTCCTTCCTGAGCGGTATGACGGCAGCATGGTCCTATGGTGTTTATACTATTGTTTGTACAGATGAACGTGGTACCTTCAGGCGTTTGGAAATTGCTCCCAAGGATGAACCAGACTTGTGGAGGTCTACAATTTTTTTTCTGAGGGCTTGGCTGATTTCTTTTGATTGTCCCATGATGTCAAGCAACGAGGCACTGGGTTTGAAGGTAGGCCTTGAAATTCATCCACAGGTACACCTCAAATTGACTCAAATGATGTCAATTAGCCTACCTTGACATCATTTTCTGGAATTTTCCTTGCTGTTTAAAGGCACAGTCAACTTAGTGCATGTAATCTTCTGACCCACTGGAATTGTGATACAGTGAATTATAAGTGAAATGATCTGTCTGTAAACAATTGTTGGAGAAAATACTTGTGTCATGCACAAAGTAGATGTCCTAATCGACTTGCCAAAACTATAGTTTGTTAACAAGAAATGTGTGTAGTGGTTGAAAAACGAGTTTTAATGACTCCAACCTAAGTGTATGTAAACTTCCGACTTCAACTGTATAAATGAATAGTTACAGTACTTCCTACAGAAGTAAGATCATACGTTGGAGAGATTTGTGCTCTGAGTGCATTTGTCTTCATATATAACTGTGTTTCCACAGCTCTGCCTACTGCCTCAGTGAAAGCCTCTCCACAGGGTCCAGTCTATTCTGGAGAGACAGTCACTCTGCAGTGTGACACATCAGACTACAGAGACTGGACGTACCGCTGGCACAGAGACAACCAACTGCTTCCCAGTCCGCCCAGTGAAACCATCGCCTTCTCTCTCTCTGACCAAGCTGGTCTGTACCAGTGTGAGGGGACAAGAACAAGACGGCCCCAGAATACGTATCTCAGCCCATCTGTCACCATCATTGTTGCTGGTGAGTTTAAAAACATTAACTTCACTTACTTAAATGTTCAGAAGGATAAGATATTCATAATATTCTATTCTGTGAAAGTCTTTTTTTAAACAACATTTTTAGGAAAAAAACAGAATCATATTTTCAATTCACACCAAAACAAGTCAACATACACCCATAATGGACTTTTATAGTATGAAAACGTTCCAGCAACAACTAAATATTTGGATATTGCTAAGCATGTATCCAGATCTTTAAATTATGCTCTTTTCTCACAGCCCTGCCCAAAGCTACACTGACCATAAATCCAAACCCTGTGTACACTGGAGAGACAGTAACTCTGACGTGTTCAGTGGGGTATGACAATGCCTGGAGCTATACATGGTACAAAGACAACACTAAGAAAGTAGTGCACCAGTCTGACAGACACACTACAACAGGAGCCACTTTCACCATCAGTAGACCTGCTGTGTCTGACCAGGGCCTCTACTGGTGTCAGGGAGAGATCCAGTCCAGATCCATATCATCAATCATCAGTGATCCTGTCAATATCACTGTGATTGGTGAGGAATTGTGTGTGTGTGTGTGTATCTGTGTGTGTGTAGACATCACTGTATATGTCAGTATTCTGATGACTAGATCTTCGTAAGTCAGACAGCTCAGACTGCATACTGTATGTTCAGAAATGGCAACTTATGATATGGTCATATTGTGATGAATGCTGATCAACATTATTTTACATTCTAAGTTGTGTGATTGTATTTATTGTCTGTGGTGTGTCTGTACAGATAGACCTGTGGCTGTTCTGACCCTCCAACCCAACTGGCCTCAGATATTCAGTGGAGAGACTGTCACACTCAGATGTAACATACAGGGAGGAGAAGAGATTGAGTATGCTTTTTATAGCAGTGGGAAGTCGTTCTACTCGAAAACAGAGCCTGAGTACAGAATCAGTCCTGCAAAGAATGGTCTATATACCTGTGAAGGTCTTCAGAAAATTAATGGCTTAAAACACTCCGAGACAAGTAATGCTATACAATTGACCGTGTTAGGTAAGTCTGTTTTTATGGGATTGCAAGAGAAAGAGACAGAATAGTGAGAAGAATACAAAAGGGATGAGGTCAAATAGCAGACAGTGAGATCAATGATGGAACTAAACTTATTTTGATTTTGGTGTAAGGTACAATACCATGATAACAAAATGGGTAAACATTTTATACTAAAATGATTTAATTAAAGAACAAACATTTTAATTGTGTCATCTCCTTTATAACAGATAAACCCCAAGCTGTCCTGAGTGTCTCTCCTCAGTGGCTGAACCCTGGAGACTCAGTTACTCTGAGCTGTGGGGTTAAAGAGTCATCTACAGGCTGGAGGTTCTTCTGGTACCGAACTGTTCCCTACAGAGCTGGGTTACCCTCCCTATTGGACAAGTCCTACTCTGTAGAGCCTCTATCTGGCAATGGGACTACTGAAGACTCCTACACTCTGATCCCTGCTGGTCCTAATCACACAGGAGGATATGTGTGTAGAGCTGGGAGAGGAGACCCAGTCTATGACACACTCTACAGTGAACCTCAGTTTCTCTGGTCAGGAGGTACAGTGGGGAAAAAAAGTATTTAGTCAGCCACCAATTGTGCAAGTTCTCCCACTTAAAAAGATGAGAGAGGCCTGTAATTTTCATCATAGGTACACGTCAACTATGACAGACAAATTGAGGAAAAAAAATCCAGAAAATCCCATTGTAGGATTTTTAATGAATTTATTTGCAAATTATGGTGGAAAATAAGTATTTGGTCACCTACAAACAAGCAAGATTTCTGGCTCTCACAGACCTGTAACTTCTTCTTTCAGAGGCTCCTCTGTCCTCCACTCGTTACCTGTATTAATGGCACCTGTTTGAACTTGTTATCAGTATAAAATACACCTGTCCACAACCTCAAACAGTCACACTCCAAACTTCACAATGGCCAAGACCAAAGAGCTGTCAAAGGACACCAAAAACAAAATTGTAGACCTGCACCAGGCTGGGAAGACTGAATCTGCAATAGGTAAGCAGCTTGGTTTGAAGAAATCAACTGTGGGAGCAATTATTAGGAAATGGAAGACATACAAGACCACTGATAATCTCCCTCGATCTGGGGCTCCACGCAAGATCTCACCCCGTGGGGTCAAAATGATCACAAGAACGGTGAGCAAAAATCCCAGAACCACACGGGGGGACCTAGTGAATGACCTGCAGAGAGCTGGGACCAAAGTAACAAAGCCAACCATCAGTAACACACTACGCCGCCAGGGACTCAAATCCTGCAGTGCGAGACGTGTCCCCCTGCTTAAGCCAGTACATGTCCAGGCCCGTCTGAAGTGCATTTGGATGATCCAGAAGAGGATTGGGAGAATGTCATATGGTCAGATGAAACCAAAATATAACTTTTTGGTAAAAACTCAACTCGTCATGTTTGGAGGACAAAGAATGCTGAGTTGCATCCAAAGAACACCATACCTACTGTGAAGCATGGGGTTGGAAACATCATGCTTTGGGGCTGTTTTTCTGCAAAGGGACCAGGACGACTGATCCGTGTAAAGGAAAGAATGAATGGGGCCATGTATCGTGAGATTTTGAGTGAAACCCTCCTTCCATCAGCAAGGGCATTGAAGATGAAACGTGGCTGGGTCTTTCAGCATGACAATGATCCCAAACACACCGCCCGGGCAACGAAGGAGTGGCTTCGTAAGAAGCATTTCAAGGTCCTGGAGTGGCCTAGCCAGTCTCCAGATCTCAACCCCATAGAAAATCTTTGGAGGGAGTTGAAAGTCTGTGTTGCCCAGCGACAGCCCCAAAACATCACTGCTCTAGAGGAGATCTGCATGGAGGAATGGGCCAAAATACCAGCAACAGTGTGTGAAAACCTTGTGAAGACTTACAGAAAACGTTTGACCTGTGTCATTGCCAACAAAGGGTATATAACAAAGTATTGAGAAACTTTTGTTATTGACCAAATACTTATTTTCCACCATCATATGCCAATAAATTCATTAAAAATCCTACAATGTGATTTTCTGGATTTTTTTTTCTCATTTTGTCTGTCATAGTTGACGTGTACCTATGATGAAAATTACAGGCCTCTCTCATCTTTTTAAGTGGGAGAACTTGCACAATTGGTGGCTGACTAAATACTTTTTTTCCCCACTGTAACTAACTGCATTGAAACTGCATTTAACCACATTTAAGTCATCCTCATGTGTATATATAACTATAAGTTTGAGTCTTTCTCTTTGTGTCAGACCTGCATCCTTCAGCGTCTCTCAGAATAAGACCCAACAGAACTCAACACTTTACATCAAAGTCTCTCTCACTAAGCTGTGAGGAGAAGGGGAACACTACTGGATGGAGACTGAAGAGATACAGAGAGAGAGGAGTGGAGTCAAGGTGTGGCTCTAACTGGGGATCAATATCAGGTTCCACATGTACCATCAGGTTCATACTTGAAAAAGACAGTGGAGTGTACTGGTGTGAGTCTGCATCAGGAGAGTACAGTAATGCTGTCAACATCACAGTGGCTGGTATGTCTATTGTACAACATTCACTAACCTTTTTTACATTTCAATGTATGATAATGATGTTCAATTCTGAAACTGAATGAATGTATCTCATATAAAATGCAAGCTCATAAGACATTAAAATATTGTGAGTGATTACTCCAGATTTAAAGTTTTATTTATATGTTTTGTTACACAGCTAGTGCTGTGATCCTGGAGAGCCCGGCCTATCCCATGACTGAGGGAGACTCTGTGACTCTGCGCTGTACAAATAGATATCAGGAAACAAACCCAAACCCCAAGGTTGATTTCTACAAAGATGGAGTACTCATCAGGAATGAGACCACAGGAGAGATGACCATCCCTGCAGTATCCAAGTCAGATGAAGGCTTCTATAAGTGTAAATCTACTGAAGGAGAATCACCAGAGAGCTGGGTGACAGTGAGAGGTGAGAAATCGGTTATGATCACATTACCTTTTCATAATATCTGCGGTCATCAGTGATTTGTAGTGTTAAAAAGCATACTGTAGGTTTGGAGTTGCAAGCTCAGGCTGGTCATCTGATCTCAAGTTAGATGTCAAATATATAATGTATCTACAGAATTGTTTCACTTTGTCCACTACTTTATTTATTTTCTATAACTACCTCAGAGTCTGATGGTGATTTGCTGTTCTCTCTCCAGGCGTAACTCCTGGACCCTCTACATCAGTCCTAGTAGTAGTGGTTGTGGGCCTGGTTGTTGCTGGTGTTCTAATGGCCATTCTCCTGGTACTGCTGTGTCGATATAAAAACGCCAAAGGTGAGACTTTTATCAATTCTCATTTAACTTGTTTAAGAGACAAATGTCTCATTTCAAAAGTTCAAAACAATAATATTCTGATATAATTATATGCATTTTTCATTACAGGTTCCTGTTGTAACAGGATATTCTCGTGAGTACACCTGTCTTTCAACTACGTTCCTTTTCATACAGTAAAATATAATCTGTGTGTTTCATGAGTATCTCTCTCCATGTAGGCCCCCCCAGCCACACAGCACCAACCTGGACCCCCAACAGGACCAAGGATCTACCCAGGGCCAGGCTCCTGATGCTGGGTATACACGTCTGCAGCATGGTCAGTCTCTCAGCCCAGAACACTGTCACTCTCCTCTCTCTGTAACTTCATCCACTGACTTTTCACCATCCACTTTGTGTGCAACATGTTACTGTGCTCTATGTCCCTAGGCAATCTGAGGGATAACTAACCAAATAATCTTTCTCTCTCTTCTTTGACCAACAGGTGGCGCTAACATCTACGATACAATCACTCCCTCAGACAATAATGACAATGGTACTGTTAATGTATGTTAAGTTTAGCATGAATACAGTATAGAGTTGTTGTTGCAGTTGTTCTTCATATGTTTAATATGAGTAGCATACTAAGACTAGTAGAGATATTAGTGTATTACCTGTATGTTTCAGATGCTGCTGCTGCTACTGCTGGACAAAGTGATGTGATGTACGCCCAGATACAACTCAAAAAGTTGGACAAGAAAAATAAAAGTAATTCTCAACTGTCACATAAATTAATACAAAATGTAGCAGTGTTTTTTACTCATCAGATTTGATACAAACTTACAAATTCTCTCCTCCTCCTCCTCTTCCTCCTCCTCCTCCTCCTTAGAAAAGCCAGCTGATCCAAAAGAAAATCCAGTCTATTCTGAGGTCAAGACAGGGAAGGCCACAGGTAAGACCCATTCTACAGGTCGGCAGTCAGTGAAATCTAAATGTACAATTTTGGAATTTCAATGAAGATGCATAATATGCAATAAGCTAATTCCTTAATTTGTTGACTGGATATTTCCATTTTCAGCAGCAACTGGACATGTTGATGTGACCTATGCTGAGGTTGACCTTAAACAGAAGGCCAAAGCCAAGAAGAAGAAAGGTAAGACTAGAAATCTCTCCTTCCATATTCCCCCTATCATAACCTCACAACTCTTTGACCCCTTATTGACTAGCTGTATTATATTCTGTATATAACTGTTCTATTATTCTGATGTTTTATCCTCACCCCTTACAGAAACAGAAACCCCACCTGAGGCAGATTCGGTCTATTCTCAAGTGAAGCCAGTCACAGCCCCAGGTAAGACTAATAGCCACATGCTAATGATACTTAATATGATACTAATATGGAACTATTTCTCTGAAGTATAATGTATGTATTTAAAGTATGTATTTTTGTATGATTCTTAAGAGTTTGTTTGACTGCATGTGCTCAACAACTTTGTGTGGTGATATGTTGCAGGACCTTGAGGGGGGCAGGGATGGACGGATGGAAGGATGGAGTGATGGAGGGATGGATGGGTGGAAGGATGGAGGGATGGAGGGATGGAGGGATGGAGGGATGGAGGGATGGAGGGATGGAGGGATGGAGGGATGGAAGGATGGAGTCATGTAGGGATGGAGGGATGGAGGGATGGAGGGATGGAGGGATGGATGGATGGAGGGATGGAAGGATTGAGTGATGGAGGGATGTAGGGATGGAGGGATGGAAGGATGGAGTGTTGGAGTGATGGAGGGATGGAGGGATGGAGGGATGGAGGGATGGAGGGATGGAAGGATGGAGTGATGGAGTGATGGAAGGATGGAGTGATGGAGGGATGGAGAGATGGAGGGATGGAGGGATGGATGGAGGGACACACCATCAGAGGAGGAGCGGAAGGATATGTGGGAACATGGATTATGCACGCTCAACGCACGCAAGCAAACAGACACACACACACACACAATAACACCTTGTACTTTAAGGATTTTTTTTCGTATTTTATTTACCAACAGATATATTTTACTTAAGCATGGTTTAATTGTGTATTACTGTTACAGCTTTATAAAAAATATAAGGTGTAATGAGAACGGATCTTATCTGCAGCTACAGGAATTATCTGCCTTGTGTTGTGTATTGAGTATTATTGTTTTGTTGTAAATGTGTTAAAATGTATTATCTTTAATGTATTATATCTGTCATTCAGATGATACAATAACATATTTGTATATGAATTTCCAAAATATTATAGGTATTATTCACATTTTCTTCTAATGACCTGTACTTTTACAATATCTTTGCATTGTGCTTTTTAATAAACCATTTTTTATCCACCAGATGGCATGAGTGCTTTCTTACAGTAAATGGATATTGTCATCATCATCAACTTTTCCATATAACCTGCTTTGGTCAAACCTCCTTTCAGCCTAATATAGATCTTAGGCTCCTAAATGTGTGAGTTAAAGTAAAAATGCCGTACCCCATCAGTGGAAGACCCATTGAGATTTTCAGAATGACTTTTTGGGGAAGAGTGTGCATTCTCAGTTTTATGATGTCATATTCAAACAGACCACCATAGTCCCTGTGCCCAAGAAAGCGAAGGTAACCTTCCTAAATGATTAGTCCTCTCCTGTACTTCTTGTTCACCCACGACTGCGTGGCCGAGCACGACTCAACACCATCATTAAGTTTGCTGACAACACAACAGTGGTAGGCCTGATCACAGACAACGATGAGACAGCCTATAGGGAGGAGGTCAGAGACCTGGCAGTGTGGTGCCAGGACAACAACATCTCCCTCAATGTGAGCAAGACAAAGGAGCTCATCGTGGACTGTAGGAAAAGGAGGGCCGAACAGGCCCCCATTAGCATCGACGGGGCTGTAGTGGAGTGGGTAGAGAGTTTCAAGTTCATTGGTGTCAACATCACCAACAAACTATCATGGTCCAAACACATAAGGACAGTCGTGAAGAGGGCACGACAACACCTTTTCCCCCTCAGGAGACTGAAAAGATTTGGCAGGGGTCCACAGATCCTCAAAAGGTTCTACAGCTGCACCATCGAGAGCATCCTGACCTGTTGCATCACCACCTGGTATGGCAACTGCTTGGCATCTAACCGTAAGGCATTACAGAGGGTAGTGCGTACGGCCCAGTACATCACTGGGGCCAACCTTCCTGCCATCCAGGACCTATATACTAGGCGGTGTCAGAGGAAGGCCCAAATAATTTTCAAATACTCCAGTCATCCAAGTCATTGACTGTTCTCTCTGCTACTGCACGGCAAGCGGTACCAGAACGCCAAGTCTAGGTCCAAAAGGCTCCTTAACAGCTTCTACCCCCAAACCATAAGACCGCTGAACAATTAATCAAATGGCCACCTGGACTGTTTACATTGACCCCCCACCCCTTTATTTTTACACTGTTGCTACTCGCTGTTTATTATTTATGCATGTTCACTTTACCCCTACCTACATGTACAAATTATCTTGACTAACCTGTACCCCCACACATTGTCTCGGTACCAGTACCCCCTGTATATAGCCTCGTTATTGTTATATAATTTTCTTGTGTTACTTTATTTTTTACTTTAGTTTATTTAGTAAATATTTTCTTAACTCAATTCTTTGAACTGCATTATTGGTTAAGGGCTTGTAAGTAAGCATTTCACAGTAAGGTCTACACCTGTTGTATTTGCGCATGTGAAAATTTATGCACTCACTAACTGTAAGTCGCTCTGGATAAGAGCGTCTTCTAAATGACTAAAATGTCAAATGTAATGTGACAAATACAATTTGATTTGATATGATTTGATATCCTGTCTGCAGGAGTTCTGAGGAGCTGGTCAGTACTGGTACTGTGTATCACTTCCTTTTAATATTGAAATGTGGACATGCAAGTCTATGATGGCAAAGGGATCTTCCAAGTAAGCAAAGGTCAGACTCATGGGCCAGGGTCTGGTATTTACATGGAAACAATATTGAATATTTATATTACTGTGTTGAATTCCAGGTAGTAACCTACGTATGCATGATTACCAGTTCTCCCATATTGCCTCCTCATTCTAAAGATAGGTCATGCCGAATAATTACATTAGTGGTGTATGACTATTTTCAGTATCCCTGCATGGTCTAGAAGGTCACTCTTCCAGTTAGGGGGTTTCTGTGTCTATGTGTTTATGTCTATGTGGTCAGACAGACAGCCAGCAGCCAGGTCATTGTCACTGCTCCTGAGAAACAGAAACTGGAAATGACATCACCACAAGATGTTACCTGAAACGTAGAAGTGGGGCCTTTGTCAGAAACCTGGGACCCAATACCTTCTGAAAAAGTTGGCAGGTGTTTCATATCCTTCAGCCACACTGTCCTATGAGCATGCAGAAGAAGTCATGCAAACACTTCTCCAGACATATGAAGCCTAGATGAAAATGCACACATTGCACTGTTACTGTTATGATATTTTCTCTCTCTCTCTCGCTCGCTCTCTCTAACCCCCCCCCCCCTCTCGCTCGCTCTCTCTCTCTCAGTGCATGCTGGGAGTTTTTTGGAGTTTGAGTGTTTGGTGTGGAGGGCTTGTCCTAACTAATTTGTTGTTTCTTTCCTTGTTTTCTCTTTTCTATGGTGGAGGGTTAATGCACTGTTTGTTTTAGTGGTGCCGACTGTTTTTTATTTTTCAAAGTTAGAGAGGAAGAGGACAGAGGTTTAGTTTCCTGGGGTTTTGAACGGTGAGGTGTGAGCGATGGCTTCGCAGCCTAGCGCGGAGGAGACGCTGTCGTTACGGCATGGATTCAGGTGTGTTCCCGATAATGGAATTAAGGTGGAGGAGGTTCTGCTCGCGGTCGGCGAACAGGTAGGAGCTGAATTTATACATTCCGCGTCCAGAATGAACAAAGCTGAGGTTGTTGTCAAAGTCGCGTCAATTCAAATCTGGCATTAGGAACAAAAGAGGTCAACACGACTTCTAAGATATACTAGTTATTTTAATTAATGCAAAAACCTTCAATGGTAAATATGATGTTTCGTACATACGGGCTCTCTGAAATACCTCGCAGGGCACCCCAGAGAACTAATCCATTGTTCTAGGTTCTTGCTCAAATACTCTGACAGAGGGAGTTTCCCACCTCTCTGCTGACCAATTAGAGTAGAGACTTGAGCGTGGTTTAGACTTACTCAGCCTATCCGTTGATGCACCCCTGTTGCCAGCCTCTTCTGTTACCAGGCATACGTTTATCATAACAACTTGTCATAGTGAGAAGAGCCAGCTCCCTTAGACACCATTCCTACGTCCAAGGAAGGTTCACAGATCACAAAGAACCAGTATATTCCAGCATCTGGAGACACAAATCCCTATCTCATCTTACCCCCTAAAACAGCTCTTCACATCAATCACAGCTTGCCAGGTGTCACAACCTACATTAGCACAGTCCAGAATGCATTCTTTCTAAGTTAGTCATCCCATCAATTATTAGAAAATAGAACCCAACAATCCCCCTTTTGACACCCTCTAGGGTGTCACTCATTAAAATACAATACAAACAAAAAGAATCACACTTTTATTAATAGGCAATAATGATACAGAAAAATAAAAACCCTCAGTCCATCTACACCCAACTTGCAAATTGTTACCAGTCATCAAAGAACTTCAAACCTTCACATAAGGAAAGACAAACATTCACATGGTTAACTTGATTAATAAAGCATAAAACACAAACAGAGAAGTACATTTTGGCCCCCTTTAGACACCCTCTAGTGTCACTCCACCAAGCCTGGTAGGTCATATCCTCCATTCCTTAGGTCGGAGTCCAGGATTGGGCCGTATCTCACCATCTGTTGGGAAACCACCTTCCCCATCTCCTTTCTCACCAAACCTCAGACACAGGAAATAAGACAACATCCACAGGCACAAAACCTCTGACATACAGGTGTGGTTAATAAACTATCTTCACACATACATGTTGAGCTCTCAATTATTTTATTTTTTTAATAATCCTATCATTATTATTTTATCCTATTACTCCCCCTTTTTGACACATGATATGCCCATGTGTCAATATTACCACCTTTCTAAACCATCCCTTAGGTAATCTATCATCCAATTGCCATGCCTTTCATTTTTGAGATTGTCTTTTGCTTTTTTATTGCTCCTCCCACTTCCTTTGTCTTTTATGGCAGCTAAATTCAACTTTCATCCAGTTCAGAATCAATTAGTAATCCAATTTTCAATCTCTTATCTTGTAAAAACACTTATGTTTAGTTCAAACTCTGTTCTACCCAGGCTCTCCCGGGCTTAACCTGAAGACTAATTGTTGGACATGACAAGTCTATTTTTAGGTCACCTAAGTCTTCTGCCTAGCAACAAAGAATAAAAATCCCTATGTTCATGATTAACCCAGTTATATCTAATAGCCCACCAAAAAACCTCATCATCTTTAAATCACGACCAATGTCATATCCCTCTTTACTCTCTACCATTTGGATAACATCCCTGATGTATATATGCCTCCTTAGAGTTCCAAATTAATTTACCATGGGCTGCCTTTGCCTTCCCATAGATAAGATCACTTAATTTACCCGTATGCAGTACATAATGGAGTACCCAAGCTTTACAGCAGTTTATCATTACCAAAAAGCTCATCATTTGTTTTTTGTTTTAACGGTTTTGGCGCTTCAAGTATAGCAGTTTTCCTGGATGAGTTTAACATTCGCCCCTCCTGTGTTAGTGTGTCCTAGGTAAATGACCTCGCTCTGCCAAAGTTGAAGTTTCTTTTTGCTCACTTTGTGTCCCTGTTCTGCCAGGAAGGTTAACAATTGGATTGTATCCCTCTTACATCCCTCCTGAGTGGGATTAGCCAATAGAATATCATCTACATAAACTAACATTTGGCTTCCTTCCCTAGGTTCAAACTTTCCCAAATTCTTAGTTATAGCCTGGACAAAGATTGTAAGACTTTCCGAGTAGCCTTGAGGCATCCTAGCGTAAGTCCATTTCCTTCCCTGAAAAGTAAAGCCAAACCACCCCTGACTATCCGGATGAACCTGGATTCTAAAGAAAGCATTAGCTAAATCTATCACTGTAAAATAGGAGTTCTCTGGTTTCAATTGGTTCAGCAATGTATGTGGATCTGGTACTCATGGAACTCTGGGAATTATATTTCTATTAAACTAACTGTAAGTCCATGACCATCCTCCAGTGGGCGCTAGGTACCGCCTTTTTAACAGGAAATACTGGAGAGTTGCATTGTGCCTCATCTCCAGGAATTATCACCCCTCCCTTAAGTAAATGCTCAAATGTAGGTGTTATCCCTTTTATTGCTTCTGTTTTCATAAGGTATTGCATTTGTTATGGTCTATGATCGGATCGAGGAATCACTTGTACTGGAGCTACCCCCTTAATTAGTCCTACATCCGCTGGTCCTTGTGACCATAATTTGAACGGAATTGCTGCTAACTCAGCCTCCTGTTCCTGAGTTAAGAAAATCTCTTCCTGTCATCCGTTAAAGCTTATCTCCAGGTGAACCCTGGGCTGGGTTTTTGCTCTCCAATTCAACTTTCTTCTATATCTCCCAGTGGAGTGGCCATACTGATCCCCATTTGGTGTATTCTGCCAGTCAGTAATATTTTCCCCCTGTTTTATCCATTTACCTAGTGATAACCATTCCTCTGATTACTGCAGCTTATTCCATTAATTTAGGTTCAAATATCCCCCAACAAACCGTTCCATCCTACAGCATAGTAAACACCACCCATGATCTGTTGAAAATCCCCTAAATTCAACATAACAACCCTTTATAAACATCATGCTGGGTGTGTTTTATTTATTTATTTGAAAAACCCAATTGAAAAATAACAATCAGAGATAGTTAGGCTCAACTTAATTTGGTAGCTCCCTCTTATGACCTAAATACTGCCTAACTGAGATGAGCTAATCTCTTTCTCCTGGTTATAATCTAAAGATGGTAGTACACACAAAACATGATACAGATATCCCCAGGCCTAACCCATGAATAATGTTTGTATCACCTAATTCCTTATAACTAATCCATAAAATCCCTTAAAATTCCTCGAGTATACAATGATTATTTAATTGATTACTCTAAATCTGCTACATGTGATCTCATTTCAAATGATCCATTATCAATTATTTGTTCAACCCCCTAGGAAAATCTGTCTCCCCTTCTATTGTTCCTGTCCCCCCTGTTTTACCAATCCAGGACCCACCACAGGCTGGCGCTATTTCCCCAGCACAACAGTCAATGCATACTTTCATCCTAACCAAAATAAATTATCGTTCTAAAATTGTCCAACTATTTTGTATTTTCCCGCTAACCCATTTCAGTTCGCTATTCAATTTCTTTAACTGTTCTCTCTGATTAGGCCCTAATTAATAAAACAAATACTTGCTATCGTTTATCAGCATACGCTTAATGACATTCCTACCATCTGAACTATGTCCTGTCTCTTACATCTCCTCCCCCTCTCCTGCTCCTTCCTGCATTATGGGGGAGGCGCGGGAAATGTCCCTACAATCTTCCTTCTTAGGAAATAATGTCATTCGTACTTGTAACATATTTTCATAGACTTATCTAGAATATTACTAAAGCTATCTTATGCAACTTTTAATACACGTAAAAACTCTCTCTCTCTCCACCCATTCCCTATTGAATAAGTGAGTTTTTTCTATTTAACCCCAAAACACGCTACAAATAGTCCATTCAACATTACCAAACCAAATACTCCATCGTACCCATTCAATCAACACATCAGCAGTGGAATTTACACTCATAATTGCAGATTGTTACTCCATGCCTTGAAATGGTAAATAGATTTCCACCAATAGCATATTACTGATTTCTCATTTTACCCTCTGACACAAAATGAAGTTCCCTCACTGTACTACGTTAGCTCTACCATGATAATTAGTTCAATTTAACCCTCTATTTGCTTTGTACTATATTATACATTACGTCTAAAACAACATTACTTATGGTCAGTTTATTCCACCATCACATTATCCAACAACGCCACAATCTTAAACTCATATGGGGCGGCAGGCAGCCTAGTGATCAATAGCGCCGCGCCAACAACCGAGAGGTCGCCGGTTCCAATCCCTGAGCCGACCAGGCGAAACATCTGCCGATGTGCCCTCGAGCAAGGCACTCAACCCCAATTGCTCCCATAAATTGCTCTGGACAAGAGCGTCTGCCAAATTACCAAAAATACAAATGTAAATATTCTCTACTTTCTCACCCATGACGCACGTCTACGCTCGGGTGAGCAAGTTTAGAACATTCTCTCGTCAAATACCCACATGCGTTCCCAGCCAACTCCCAGTCCCTCCTGGCTCCAAAAGCCACACTTTCGCTCTCTCCAGCCCCTCCCCTCGCAACTCCACTTCTTTCCTGTTCAGGGGGAACAGACCTTCCGAGGAGCTGTTTCTCGTTTTAGCGCGTTTCCAATATTCTGCCGTTATTCAAAGTACTTCAGTCTATTTATTTAAATCCAATAATTCCCACCTAATTAGTCAAAGTCGGTGCATATCTATATCTCAACGATAAACCGAATTATTTCGGTCTAATTGTTTAACCAGTATTTTGCACGGTCAAACATCAAACGTTAAATCAAATAATAAACCAAATAGCCCAAACCAAGCACCTAAAACCAGTATTATGCTATGTCAAACATCAAACATAAAATCAAATACTAAACCGAATTGCTTCGCCACAACTATTCAAAAGCAGTATTATGCTATGTCAAACACCAAATGTTATATTTCAAATATATCAGTTCAAACGTTTTAGTTCAGTCACACTCATTCATCACTTTTCATTTCATGTTTTCGATTGTCACTGACGGGTTATATGGTTTGAGTAACCACAAATCCAACATTTATTCCCAAATTATACCGTTTGGACAGCCACAGACGTCTTTTGATTCCCAATTTGTTTTCTATCAAGGTATACAGGTTTATCATTCACACTTTCATGCATACGACAACACTCGCACTGTCTAACTTTTTATAGTACCTCCTATGGGTGTCTTTTGTTAACGTTTGCACACTTTAAACTTTATTTCCTAATTGTAGTTCTCATTATTTACTGTTTTAAAATATTCTTTGTATTCACAGCCAAAAATGGTACACAGTTAAAGTAGTATACAGTTATCACACTCACTCACAATATACAGTCATAACCCTATCACACAGTCAAATATGTCACACAGTCATAAATGACACACCTACACTCCACACACAATCTATTTGGGCACACAGCCTCTTCTATTTGGGCACACAGTCTCCTCTACTATCTTTAAAAAATACTCTGCTGAACCTAGCCATATCCTCGAAGTTATGGACCTTGCCAGTCGCTAGTATTTATCTAAAATTTCCCGAACCTAGCCGTATCCTCGTAGTTACGGACCTTGCCGGTGTAATTCTTCGAACCTTAGTCGTACTGTCGTAGTTACGAACCTTGCCGATAGCAATTACTTAAATCAATTGTTCCCTATATCTCCGAACCTTAGCCGTATTGTCGCAATTACGGACCTTGCCGGTAGATGTCAGTATTGTCTCCTGAACCTAGCCGTATCTCACGGACCTTGCCGGTAGAACCAATACTCTCTGTGGTACCATGGTTTAACATCACATTTACCACAGGTTTGCATATCACAATATTGTGCTTATCTACTCATAATAGTTTCATAACTTAGTTCACTTACATCAGACAGGTGTTTCACAAAATTAATTTGAATAAAACCAATGTGCAGAAGTTTAGTTATTTAACAATAGGTATCTGCTTACCTTTTTAGAAGCCCGGGCACTTTGTGTAACACACGGTTCGATGAAAGAGGTGACCAAATGGGCCGGACATTACCCAGCGTAGTCCCTTCTACCAGATCACGTCGGAGTGTCACCAATTGTCAAAGTCGCGTCAATTCAAATCTGGCATTAGGAACAAAAGAGGTCAACACGACTTCTAAGATATACTAGTTATTTTAATTAATGCAAAAACCTTCAATGGTAAATATGATGTTTCGTACATACGGGCTCTCTGAAATACCTCGCAGGGCACCCCAGAGAACTAATCCATTGTTCTAGGTTCTTGCTCAAATACTCTGACAGAGGGAGTTTCCCACCTCTCTGCTGACCAATTAGAGTAGAGACTTGAGCGTGGTTTAGACTTACTCAGCCTATCCGTTGATGCACCCCTGTTGCCAGCCTCTTCTGTTACCAGGCATACGTTTATCATAACAACCTGTCATAGTGAGAAGAGCCAGCTCCCTTAGACACCATTCCTACGTCCAAGGAAGGTGCACAGATCACAAAGAACCAGTATATTCCAGCATCTGGAGACACAAATCCCTATCTCATCTTACCCCCTAAAACAGCTCTTCACATCAATCACAGCTTGCCAGGTGTCACAACCTACATTAGCACAGTCCAGAATGCATTCTTTCTAAGTTAGTCATCCCATCAATTATTAGAAAATAGAACCCAACATTGTGTTCATGAAAAGAGCAAATTTGGTGGGTAGGCTCATTGCAAGCGGAATATTTGTAAGGGATGTGTTGGTGCCAATTTCTCCTCTTTCTACCCCTTCGACCAGGGTGGTAGTTGCAAATGTGCCTCCGTTTATTATGGATGATCAAATCAGGAAGGAGTTGAGTCGTTTTGGTAAGTTTGCTAGTGGTTTTCGTGTACTGTTGGCAGGTTTTCAGGCAGATGAGACTGGGTCTAGTCATGCTATAGATGGTGGTGTAGATGAGGCTGGGTCTAGTCGTGTGATGGAAGGTGGTGTAGCTGAGGCTGGGTCTAGTCATGTTATGGAGTGTGGTGTAGATGAGGCTGGGCCTAGTCAGGTTATGGATGGTGGTGTAGGTGAGGCTGGGTCTAGTCATGCTATAGATGGTGGTGTAGATGAGACTGGGTCTAGTCATGCTATAGATGGTAGTGTAGATTAGGCTGGGTCTAGTCAGGCTATAGATGGTGGTGTAGATGAGGCTGGGTCTAGTCAGGTCATGTTAGTGGATGAGGAGAGTGTAGTGGGGAAGGGTAAGCGACTAGGAGGGGTGGAGGAGGGTGTCAAGCGGAAGAGGAAAAAGGGGGAGAAGAAAGGAGGTGGGAGGGCAGAGGCTGGTGTGATGAAAGGCAGGTGGTCAGGTTGCCTGGTGCTGGGGGGGAGGCCCTGACTAGAGAGGAAGGACAGGTGGTCAGGTTGGGAGATGGAGATGAGGAGGAGGAGGAAGGTGAGTCAGACTCCTCCTCAATGGGTCCAGAGCTGACAGCCAGTCAGTCAGAGGGGTCAAAGTACACGGTGACGGAACTGTCAAGGTTCCTGAAGGAGACTAAGGGGGAAAAAAGTTAATCTTGAGGCTTTTTTTTGCGATCCGGGAAAGTTTGTAAGATCAGTGCAACATGCAATGAAAAATGAGGGGCATGGTGTCCTCTCACCCAGGAAACGGTTTAGGTTAAGGAAGTGGGTCACAACTGTGCGTAAAGGTCTACCTTCAGACACTGTTTAGATAAACGTTTTATTTCTGGCACTGGAGCTTTTTGAGCTTTCTTTGCTGGCTTTTCTCCCACTTCTTATGGAGACTCTTTGGGTAGGCTCGCTTAATATTAATGGCGCCAGAGATGCGGGAAAGAGGAGTGTGTTGGATGAATATGTAAAACAAAAGTGTTGTTTCTGCAGGAGACGCATAGCGATGTGGTGAATGAAGTTGATTGGGGGCTCTGGTGGAAAGGGGCAAGTGTGCTGAGCCATGGGACAAATGTTATAATAATAATAATATGCCATTTAGCAGACGCTTTTATCCAAAGCGACTTACAGTCATGCGTGCATACATTTGTTTTTTGTTTTTGTGTATGGGTGGTCCCGGGGATCGAACCCACTACCTTAGCGTTACAAGCGCCGTGCTCTACCAGCTGAGCTACAGAGGACCGCAAATGTTAGTGCAGGGGTGGCAGTCCTTTTTGTACCGGGTCTGTCTGTAAAAATGTGCTCCTCAAAAGAGGTGTGTACAGGTAGACTGCTTGTAGTAAAGGCAGAAATTAACAACAGGGGTTTTGTCTTTATAAATGTCTATGCGCCCAACACAGGGAGAGAGAGGGGGCTTCTATTTGGGTGTCTTAGAAAGGAACTCTCACAGGTAGCACCTGAGGAGACGCTGGTGGTCGGTGGGGACTGGAACTGTACGATGGATTTTACGAAAGACAGAAATGGGGAGGAGCCTCATTCAGGCTCAGTGGGGGTGTTAAGGGACATTATTAATCAATTTGACCTAGTTGATGTTTGGAGAACTAGACATCCCAACACAAGACAATATACCTAGGTGAAGGTCTTTGGGGCTAGGGTGAGTGCAGCCCGGCTTGATCGATTGTACATGTCCAGGAATCAGAGCAATAGGCTGTTGGGCGCTACCATTCTCCCGGTGGGTTTTTCGTATCATCACATAACCATGGCTCGGCTGTCTATTTCACCAGGGCCTCGGCAGGCATCCTATTGGAAGTGTAATGTAAAGCTCTTACAAGATGCCACTTTTTGCTCAGGTTTCCAGACTTTTTGGGAAAGGTGGGGGCAGCGAAGAGAGGAGTACGAGTCTCTGAGTCAATGGTGGGATGTGGGAAAAGTCCAAATTCGGCTTTTCTGCCAACAGTATACAGCTCTGTCATCCTCAGAGGCTAGGAGAGTATTGGGCGAACTCGAACGTAGTATTAGTGAGATGGAGGTAGAGCTGGTGGGGCAAGGCAATGTAGGCCTCCAGGCTAATCTAGCTGAACTACATAGGGACCTGGGCAGTTTTTTCCAGGTTAAAGCAATGGGAGCACTTGTAAGAGCTAGGTTCTCCATGCTCAAGGGGATGGATGCTCCCAGCTCCTTCTTCTTTGGTTTGGAAAGACAGAGCAGTGAAGCCAAGGGTATGCATTGTCTACGGCTTTCGATGGACTCCCAGTGGAGTTTTATAAAAAATTCTGGGGAATAATTGGACTGGACTTCTTTTGCGTGTTGCGTGAATGCGTCGGGGTAGGAGAGTTGCCGATGAGCTGCCGGCGGGCGGCTCTGACTCTCCTGCCCAAAAAAGGGGACTTGTGTGAACTTAAGAACTGGAGACCTGTGGCATTGCTCTGTGCGGAATACAAGATATTTGCGAAGGTCCTCGCTAACAGACTAAAGTCCCATCTGGACTCTATAGTACACAAGGACCAGACATATTGCATACCAGGACGCTTAATCATGGACAACTTGTTCTTAATCAGGGACATGTTGGACTTGTCGAGAAGTTCTAATGTGAACTTTGGTCTGGTCTCTTTAGATCAAGAGAAGGCTTTTGATAGAGTGGACCATGAGTATCTGTTTAATGTGATGTTCGGGTTTGGGGAAAGGTTTTTGGCCTATGTGAAGATGTTGTATGCTGGGGCATCATGTATGATTAAGGTGGGAGGGGGGCTCAGCAGGCCAGTCTGGGTGAGGCGGGGCATTAGACAAGGAATCCCTCTATAAGGGCAGTTATTTACACTAGCCATTGAGCCTTTTTTGGGCCTGCTACGCAGGAGACTGAAGGGAGTGTGCTGGATAGGCACAGCAGTGTCAGCGTATGCAGATGACGTTTCTGGGATGGTCAGGATATGCAGGCACTAGAGAATAGTCTGAAGGTGTACGAGGGAGTTTCGTCAGCTAAGGTAAACTGGGGAAAGAGCAAAGCTCTGTTATGTGGGGCATGGGGGGTTGCAGTGGGGTTGTGAAGGTCTTAAAATATTGGGGGTGTACCTGGGCTCGGAGAGGTGGGTCAGGAAGAACTGGGAGGGGCTGTCACAGGCAGTGGTGTCAAGACTGGCCAGGTGTAGGTGGCTCCTGTCCCAAGTGTCATATAGAGGGAGGGTGCTGATAATCAACAACCTGGTGGCATCTTCCCTGTGGCATAAACTGGCTGTCCTCAACCCCTCCGCCGGGCTGCTCGCAGACCTGCAACGCAAGCTGGTGGATTTCTTCTGGTCGGGCCATCACTGGCTGAGGGCGGCAGTGTTGTATATGTCCGTAAATGAAGGAGGACAGGGCCTGGTGGAACTGGAGAGCAGGGTGGCTGCATTCCGACTAAAGGCGGCACAGAGACTGCTGTACCATACTGATGTCGGATGGAGGGAGCCATAATGCGCGCTGCTGAGGAGAGCTGCCGGATTAGGGTTGGACCGGCAGCTATTCCTCATGAGGCTGGAGGGGCTGAGTACAGCAGGACTCTCAGATTTTTACTGCGGTGCTGAGGGCCTGGGAGCTACTAATGTCCACACGAGAAGGAGGTGTGGAGCCTGGGCTGTGGGTGTGGGAGGAGCCTATCTTCCACAACCCAGTCATCCCTTTGAGATCGGTTCAGTCAGCCACCCTGAAGAGGCGACTGATGGCAGCGGGATTACCTATGCTGGGTGACCTGCGACTGCTGGGAGAGGATGGATGGAAAACCCCAGAAGTCCTAGCAAAACAAACAGGACTGACGTCTCTTAGGCTGCTGGAGAGATTCCTGGGGGAAGTCCAGGAGGCACTGTCTGAGCCGGTAAGGGGGGTGTTTGAGCAGCCAAAGGGGGAGGGACCACCAATGTTTCCGCCACTGCAGGTGACAGCAGAGACTGGGGACTGGCAAGGGGGTCTGGAGGACTTGTTAGATTTTAACACTCCGAGCCTGGGGAGTTTGTGGGGGTGGGAGGTAAAGCCCTCTACAACCTCTGCATTAAGGTAAGGAACATTAGGAGTCAGTGGCAGGGGGCATGTGGGGCGGAGAGTATGGTGGGTTTTAGATGGAGGGGGCTCTACAAACTCCCAGTACCAAAGAGGTCAGGGGACCTCCAGTGGAGGGTTTTACATGGAGCCCTGGCCACTAACAGCTGGTTAGCACGGGTTGAACTGGGAGTCAAGACAGGGGTGTCCTTTCTGTGTCATGAGTGAAACTGTAATTTGTTTATTTTATTTTAGGGGGTGGGGGGTGGGGTGAGGATGTACCATTAAAGAAAGACAAAAAGTCTCTCTCTCTCTCTCTCTCTCTCTCTCTCTCTCTCTCTCTCTCTCTCTCTCTCTCTCTCTCTCTCTCTCTCTCTCTCTCTCTCTCTCTCTCTCTCTCTCTCTCTCTCTCTCTCTCTCTCTCTCTCTCTCTCTCTCTCTCTCTCTCTCTCTCTCTCTCTCTCTCTCTCTCTCTCTCTCTCTCTCTCTCTTTTTTTTCTCGGCAGGTAGCTTAGTGGTTAAGAGCATTGTGCCAGTAACCGAAAGGTTGCTGGTTCTAATCCCCGAGCCGACTAGGTGAAAAATCTGTCGATGTGCCCTTGAGCAAGGCACTTAACCCTAATTGCTCTGGATAAGAGCGTCTGCTAAATGACGTAAATGTAATGATATTTTCTCTCTCTAACACCCCATCTCTCTCTCTCTTTCGTTCTCTCTCGCTCCTCCCCCGAACCCTCCCTCTATCTTCTCTGCAACATTGTGTGGTCTGCTCATAAAGTGAAAAAGCTACCGGTATCTGTGAAACACCATGACCATTAACTACACTACCAGCAGCAGCTAGGAAACACACGCTCCAAAACCACCACCACCAGACTGAACAACACAGTGACAGACCCCAAACACACCCACACCTCATTGTCTAACTCTCAAACTGAGCGAAGTGGTATTTTCAGAGAGCAACTATAGAATGTGACTTATTTTTCAACTAACATACAGGAATTGTTTTATAGAACAGCAGCCCTCATCATAAGGAAGTATCTGCTCTTTCTCTACTCTTTCTTCTCTGTGTTTTTTGGTTAGTCAACTGCTAGCTATCAGTGACAGTGATAGATGAGGACATACAGCCAGAGGAAACAGTCATACAACGCCTTAAAGAGATGTCTGGGGGTCCCTTCTCCTGCTTCTATAAACAGAGAATACTCCTTCTCCTACTCTCCAACCTAAAAAGGTTTCTCTTAACACTCCCTAGTGTATTGATGGATTTGATATGGTTAGGTACACCATTCCATTCCACAAGTGTTTTAAGGAGAGAGCTTTTTCCAGCCATGCTCCTACAGTGCAGCAGTCTGATATTGGTAACATTAACTCTGGTGTGATGGCTATGAGAGTCTACTGAAATTAAAATAACCAGACAGGTAACTGGGGGCAAGGTCATGTCTCACTCTAAAAAACCATCAACAGTTTGATCTGCACAACCACCAGATCAACTGGAAGCCAGCTCAGTTCCCTGAAATGATTAGGACCAATGTGCGTCCCAATGGCTGAGCTTCAGTATAATTCTCATTAGTTTGTTTTGGGTCGTTTAAAGTTTGTCCTTCAGATTTTGTGATACGCCACTGAACCATGAGATAGAAGCATAGCCATAGTGGCACCGTATCAGAGATGTTTCCAGGGTCCTCATACTCTCTGTATACAGGAACTTGGCTACCTTGCCAGGAACTTTGTCCTGGAGTGAACCTACCCAATGACCTTCAGAGCCATAAGTTCACATGTCATGTGTTGGTCCAGTTCACATCCCGGTGTATGTAACAGAGCATTTTTCCTTCACCGCTACACCATTAAACTTGACTGAGAAGTTGGAACCAAAAAGGATACTTTCTGTCTTGCCTAAATGGATAACCACTTACTGACTTTAGTCAGTTGGCTGCTTAGGGTCTTTTCAACGGTCTCCTTAGTCTAATGTGACACCAAAGGGTAGAATCATCCTCACACAGGATCTATTGCATGTGCTTTCTTACATGATAACTCTAGGAAAACCGTTAGCTTTCTCTAAATTCATTGTTGGTCTTTGCATGGTGTGTGTTGACTGTAGAATGCCTAGTCATCAGTGATTGGTTGGATATCTCGAAACATTTGCTTTATTACTGTGTGATAACACCTACATAATACCTATATTCAGCAACATATCATGATGTATTGATTCTGCAGTTTTGAATGTGCCAATGGTGTGGTTGGTTCAGCAGCTGTTGCAGTGCTTCTAGAATGGAAAATAAATTAAGACCCTGTGCTAGATGCATGTCACTCATTACATTTAAGGCAAAACGGGACTGTATGGAATGATTGTTTCTATTACATAATAAGATAAACTGCAGGACTAGGACAACTGCAGTTATGCCCTAAATACCACACTTCATTGAGCTGTAACTTTATTTTGTCTTAATTCATGACAGAGCTGTTTTTGTGTAAGGGTTTATAATACCTTATTTCAGACTGATATGTATTTATAATGTATTTATAATGTATTTATAATGTCGCCCATGCAGTATATGATGCATTGCTGGTGAGTAATTATACAGTAACCACAGTGTGATTTGTACTTGAGCTGAGGAGGAGTTATCAGATCCACCCCCACTTCTCTTTCCTGTCATCTCATCCTGTTCTGCTGAATGTGGGGGAGGAGCTGACTTTAATGAAGTAAAATAGGACCCACACACTCAGATACGTACAGATAGAAAGTGCAAATATGTGTAGTGCCATTTACAGTATAAATGACACCTGGAAAAGCACTATATAAATCAAATCCATTATTATCTATTAATTGATTGTGTAACACTTTGCATTGCAGTGTATTATTGTTTAATTATTCATGTAGGCACACTGTAACAAAAATTACAACTTTACAATGAGTAATTACAATACTTCCTACACAATACATTAATAAATATACAGTGAAAAGATCATTGTAATATAGAATGCAACCATTGATTGATGTCAGAATAACATGTATATTTGTGTTTTTCAGGTGTGGGTGTTCCTCTGTTCATCAACAAGAGAGTGGGGGACTCCGTGGAGCTGCTGGCAGGCTTAGAGAGGGGACATTTCAAATCATTGCAGTGGAAGTATAGAGGAAAGGATATTGTAGAAGTCAACTCAGAAGGTGTATATTCACCTGGATCCCAGTTTGAGGGGAGACTAAAGATGAAAAACAAAAACTTTAGTTTAACGGTCAGAGAACTGCCACTGCAAGACTCAGGGGATTTTCTAGTTATAGGCGAAGGGGACAAAGGTCAGATTGGCGGTAGGACCATCACTCTGAAGGTCAACGGTAGGCTGTTATCACCTTTTTGCATCCTATTTTGATATCATTCTAATTTATATCCATGACCACGGCTGATGATCTTTAAACTATAATGAAGATTTGTTGGTTTTATACTGACCTTACTCACCATGCTTTGATACATTTCCATCACATTAAAAAGTTTTATCCTCTGTCGTCTTTCTCCTGGTGGTATGGCTATGGTAGGGATCATTTAGAAGACTGATTATGTGTCTCTATCTCTCTCCTGGTTGGTCAAAGCCTATATCCAAGGTGGTGATCCAGACAGACATCAAGCTATTGGCCAACCACTCCTGTACGGTGCGGCTGGTGTCCAACGTGTCCTGCTACTCCAACCTTACATACACCTGGGAGAGAGACAACGAGATGTACGGGGACGCCCAGCAGATTCACTTCTCTCTCTCTCCTGCAGAGAGAGACATCAGTGTAACGTGCAACGCCTCCAACCTAGTCAGTTGGAAATCTGTCTTTGCGATAGTAAAGGGTGGTAATGACAAAACCGCCCCAGGTACCTAGATATCATAGTAATCCCTTCCATACACTTTTCAGTGTGCTTATATGCTTATGTTGTCCATTCCATACACTTTTCAGTGTGCTTATACGCTTATGTTGTGTGAAGCTGTCTTTTCCCTCTGTGATCAGAGAGAGACAAATAGAGAATGGTTGTAGTCATATGCAAAAACCTGTGAAAACCTAGTTGTTGGGATGATAAGTACACATGAAAAGGTGTGCAGGGATTTACGTCCTTTTCAGAGAGAAGAATGACAATGTTCTTTCAGCATACATATTCTGTAGTTCACTTATTCATTTCTCTTTTACATTCAATCTATCACTGTGATCACTACTTTCTTGGGTTATGACTTTGAACAGTTGACAGACCTACCTTGTTTGTGCTGTAACTCAAGAACATCTACATGCTGTTGACCTCCAAATAGCTACAACATAAACCAAATGATAAATATGCCATGAAGTCAAACCTTTGACACCTCTCCTAGTGACATTAAAGATTGGACTGAAAATGTCAACATGACCAGGTATGGTATATGCAATATTGACTTCACTTTTTGCACAAATATGTTATTATCCACAAAATCCCTTCCTCAGATATATACAATAGTTCTCTCTTCCACTCACAGAAAGACCACAGTGTTGATGTGTCCATTTATTTTACAGTAAGAGGAAGTTGTGTAAAGATGAATATTACATCAGATTCTATTTTTTTCTATTCCTCTTTAAGCATCTGTACCTTTCTAATTCGGTCAAAGCCCCATTAACAAAATCTCTATGCACCATAGTGCTGTCAGTCTTCTGTAAAACACATACAGATTGGACTTCTACTGATATGAACCCATACAGAAGTGGTCCATGTCTGTACTAATATGATGACATAGAGAGAGGAAGGAATAAGAGGGCAGACCCAGTAGACTGAGGGGTTATGTTGTTGCTATGTGACCAATGACCACATTAGCTTCAATATTGTGATCCACAAGTATGTGGAGTAGTTACAGTCCTGATGGGCGATAAGAAACCCCAGATGTTTACCTTGTTTCTTCACGCAGAGTGTCTCACTCTACACTCTACAACAAACCACTTAGATATTTTTAAAGGTAAATCGTTTAAAAATATATATTCATGTATTCAACATGTAATGATTTGAAGCAAAATGAAACTCTACACTTTAACCTGGAAATCCAGTTCCCCAGTTACAGCTTTGAAACTCCTCCCATCTCTGGTCAGTGGTAATAAATTCCGCTTAGCTCTGCCACTGATGTACACACACACAAACCACACAACACACACACACACAAAACACACACACACACAAAAACACGATACAGTACATGAACAATAACCCTGAGGCACATCACATAAACAGACAAATTGAAATACAACCATAAACAACACAATAACAAACATATCTATGTAGACAGTATCTAACTAAACGTATACCTCATAATTGAGGGGGTGGAATAATTGAGAATTTCCATTGTGGAACAACTGATGTTAGCTGGCTAGGCTTGCCACCTGACAGCTGAGCAAAGGTTTGAGGGGAGGCCTACACTATCTATCTATCTATCTATCTATCTATCTGTGCATGGTGCAGCATAAAACAAACATCTACACATTCTGATATGAAACCACAAGCTCTGATCTCATCAATTCAGGTCTCTAAGGAGCGAGTGTGAGACCATGTAGCCAACTAAAAGGAGAAGTTGGTCAGAATATAAACACGCTATCAACTGCTACTATTTTTTCTCACAGTCTTTTGACATTTCTCTTGAATCTTTCTCTCTATGTTTTTTTGTGTGACGGTGAAGAGGTGTGATCTAAGCAGACTGTAGAGTGGTTTGTCAGAAGGACTGTAGTTGTATAGAAAGTGACTTGTCTGTGGGGACAGAATGGAGCACACCTTGCTCTGTTTGCTACTATGTACAGCGCATTCGGAAAGTATTCGGACCCCTTGACTTTTTCATATTTTGTTACGTTAAAGCCTTATTCTAAAATGTATTATATTGTTGTTTTTTCCTCATCAATACCCCTTAATGACAAAGCAAAAACAGGTTTAGACACATAAAAAACGGAAATATCACATTTACATAAGTATTCAGACCCTTTACTCAGTACTTTGTTGAATCACCTTTGGCAGCGATTACAGCCTCGAGTCTTCTTGGGTAAGACGCTACAAGCTTGGCACACCTGTATTTGGGGAGTTTCTCCCATTTTTCTCTGCGGATCTTCTCAAGCTCTGTCAGGTTGGATGGGGAGCTTCAGGTCTCTCCAGAGCTATTTTCAGGTCTCTCCAGATATGTTTGATCGGTTCAAGTCCGGGCTCTGGCTGGGCCACTCAAGGACATTCAGAGACTTTTCCTGAAGCCACTCCTGCGTTGTCTTGGTTGTGTGCTTAGGGTCGTTGTCCTGTTGGAAGGTGAACCTTCGCAGGTTTTCAACAAGGATCTCTCAGTACTTTTCTCCGATCATCTTTCACTCAATCCTGACTAGTCTCCCAGTCCCTGCCGCTGAAAAACATCCCCACAGCATGATGCTGCCACCACCATGCTTCACCGTAGGGATGGTGCCACTTTTCCTCCAGACGTGACACTTGGCATTCAGGCCAAAAAGTTCAATCTTGGTTTCATCAGACCAGAGAATCTTGTTTCTCACGGTCTGAGAGTCTTTAGGTGCCTTTTGGCAAACTCTAAGCTGGCTGTCATGTGCCTTTTATTGAGGAGAGTCTTCCATCTGGCCACTACCATAAATGCCTGATTGGTGGAGTGCTGTCAGAGTGGTCTCCTCCCTGACCAAGGCTTTTGTCCCCCGATTGCTCAGTTTGGCCGGGCGGCCAGCGCTAGGAAGAGTCTTGGTGGCTCCAAACTTACTCTGACATGCAGTGTCAACTCTGGGACCTTATATAGACAGGTGTGTGCCTTTCCAAATCATGTCCAATCAATTGAATTACAACAGGTGGACTCCAATCAAGTTGTACAAACATCTCAAGGATAATCAATGGAAACAGGATGCACCTGAGCTCAATTTCGAGTCTCATAGCAAAGGGTCTGAATACTTATGTAAATAAAGTATTAATGTTTATGTTTATTTTTAATACATTTGCAAAAATATCTAAACCTGTTTTCACTTTGTCATTATGGGGTATTGTGTGTAGATTGATGAGGATTATTATTTTTTCATCAATTTTAGAATAAATAAACTGAGTTAGTGTGTTTGTTTATGAACACTAATTACCTGATTTACTAAGCCTTTAAGAGAAAAAGGAATAAGACATTGTTTTCTGTCCCTTGTTGAGAAAACAGTGTAAAAGGAAGTTACCGCAAGTATGGTTTAGATATGAAGTAAGAATGTGACCACCCTACATTGATGTTGTATCTCTGTGAGAACCTGAGCTTGTTTAGCCGATGCCATGCAGACATGGTTAGTGTGGTGGTGTGTATTTAACCAGGTCATCACTCAGTAACTAAAGATTGACGCTAACTCAGTGCTTGCAAAATGTGCTGTCAATGACAATGAATACAAAATGCAATATTTGTTGTATGTGTTGTAGTATCAAGTTGTGATTATTGTAAATGGTTGAGGGTTCCTTTGCTACAGTTATCTTAAACTGTGTTAAGAGATGAATGAGTGGTGTTTTGGTGTTTTTGGTCTCTGTACTATGTACTCTCTCTGTGTGCAGAACATGGGAAGTCAGTGGCCATTTAAAGCTGCAGTCCGTAATTCAAACTACCACAAAAAGCTCACAATGCCACTTGTTGTAGTATACGGCTGAGGGATGGGTCAAAGGAAATTCATTCATCTACATTGTTTACAATAATTGTCATAGAATAACTGTATATTTTGGGTTATGATGGAATAAGACTTGAATTTCTGTAATTCATTTAGTAGTGTAGAAATCTATGTAGAAAATGCAGATTGCACCTTTAAAATAAAGTACAGGATGGATTTGGTCATCAGTAACATGAATATGGCATGTTGTTATTTATTTCAAGCTAATATTGGAGCAATGTGACTTTTTTTGTTGTAGTGCTGAGTGCACACATCTACTCTGGACACTCTGAAGATGATGATGGTAGATATCTGTACACTTTTCAAGCCTTCATCTCTTAATGCTTCATCATATTTATTTGTTTATGATTTTTAAAGCTGCTTTTGGATAGACATATTTTGTGTTTTGAGTGTCTCAAAATAACATGTGTAAAGCAATTGTATCATGCCAGTTTTTATTTTGTGCAGGACAGGCAAAGGCTGTTCTGACCATACACCCCAAATCTTCCCAGATTTTCAGTAGAGAGTCTGTCACTCTCAGATGTAACATACAGAGAGGAGAAGTCACTGATTGGGAATACACATGGCGCAAGGATGTCATAGACTCCCTCAGTAGGAAGCATGAATATGAGATCAGTGAGGTTAAGATTTCAGACAGTTGTGACTACAGGTGTCTGGGTACACATATTGATCAGAATACGTTTTCTGAGTGGAGTGATGCAGTCAGACTGACGGTGACAGGTAAGTCATCTTATCTCTCGTTCACATCACTGCCTCCATGCCCATAACCACTTGACATTGGGCCCCATTTTAAGGAGGCTATTTAGTCGTTTTAAAAAGGTCTGTCTACCATTGTTGTTCAGATTCCTCCATTAATTCATTCTCATTTCATGTAATAATTGAAGAAATATGGTGTACGGTACTAAGATAGTACTTTTTGTCACGACTTCCGCCGAAGTTGGTGCCTCTCCTTGTGCAGGAGGCTATCAGCGGTCGTCGTCACCGGCTTTCTAGCTGCCACTGATCTACGTTTCTTTTTCTATGTTTTTGTCTTGATTGTACACACCTGGTTCCCATCACGTTATGGTTATTTCCCTATTTAACCCTCTGGTTCCCTCATGGTTTTGTGCGTGATTGTTCTTTGTTTGGTGTTGTATAATGCTGTGAGCTGTTTTATTTCCCTGCATGGAAATTAGATTTTTTGTTTTCCTAGTAAAGTTAATTATTTACTCAGTTCTGTGTCCTGCGCTTGACTCCGTCCTACCGCTGCACACTGACACCTGACAGAATCACGCACCACCTATGGAGTCAGCAGGTGCACCCAGTCCTCCGGTACCGGTGGAGGAGCGCGTCCAGCAGAACGCGACTATGCTCCACAATCTGGGCACAGCAATGGATCGCGTGCTGCACACCATGGAGCGATGGGAGAGAGAGGGTTTTTCCACACCCCCATCAACTTCACCTCAACCCCCACCGCTGTCCAACCTTCCGTCACCTGGAACAAGTGGGATTCGTCTCTCGCTCCCGAAGGCCTATGATGGGACGGCTGCCAGGTGCCAGGGGTTCCTGCTCCAGGTGGAGCTCTACCTGGCGACCGTCCACCCGGCTCCCTCGGGATACGAGAGAGTGTCTGCCCTCATCTCCTGTTTGTCGGGGAAAGCGCTGGAATGGGCCAACGCCGAATGGGGGGAGAGAGACGCTACGTTGGTCCGTTACGAGGATTTCACCCGACGCTTCCGGGCGGTTTCGATCATCCGCCTGAGGGGAGAGCGGCGGGGGAACGCTTGGTCCATCTCAGACAGGGGAAGAGGAGCGCACAGGACTTCGCACTGGACTTCAGGACCTTGGCTGCCAGCGCGGGATGGAATGAGAGGGCCCTGATCGACCATTACCGGTGTAATCTACGGGAGGACATCCGTCGGGAGCTGGCCTGCAGGGACACCATCCTTAACCTCGACCAGCTGGTGGATTAATCCATCTGGCTGGATAACCTGTTGACCACCCGCAAACGCTCGGATTGGGGTCCGTCCGTTACATCCCCCAGCACTTCCGAGTCTATACCTATGGAGCTCGGAAGTGCTGCTCTTAGGGTGACCGGAGGGGGGGCCCTTTCCTTCACCACCTGTGGCCACAGAGGGCACACTGCTGGTCAGTGCTGGGGAGGTTCCCCAGGGAGATGAGGCAGCAGGCAGGGCACTGGTGGATCATCCCAGGTGAGTAGGCACCCGACTCACCCAGAGCTCCCTGTTGTGCACATGTATGTCTGTGTAAAGTTTCCTGAGTTTTCCCCGCATTCCAAGCATAAGGCGCTAGTAGATTCAGGCGCAGCTGGGAACTTTATTGACTGTGCATTTGCACTTAGATTAGGGATCCCTATTGTTCCTGTTGATGTGCCCTTCCCTGTACATGTCTTAGATAGTCGTCCTTTAGGATCGGGCCTGATTAGGGAGGTCACAGCTCACTAGGTATGATAACGCAGGAGGGTCATGAGGAGAGTATTAGTCTCCTCCTGATAGATTCTCCTGCGTTTCCTGTGGTGTTGGGGCTTCCCTGGTTGGCCCATCATGGCCCCACTATTTCGTGGCAACAGAGGGCTCTGAAGGGATGGTCACGTCAGTGCTCAGGGGGGGGTGTAGGTGTTTCCATAGGTGCAACTACGGTGGAGAGAGAGGAGGGGGATGAGTGGAAGACTGTATTTAGTACCACCTCTTGGCACTATGAGTACCTCGTCATGCCGTACGGGTTGACGAATGCTCCATCAGTCTTCCAATCCTTTGTAGACGAGATATTCAGGGACCTGCACGGGCAGGGTGTAGTGGTGTATATGGATGACATTCTCATATACTCCGCAACACGTGCCGAGCATGTGTCCCTGGTGCGCAAGATGCTTGGTCGACTGTTGGAGCATGACCTGTACGTCAAGGCTGAGAAATGTCTGTTCTTCCAACACTCCGTCTCCTTCCTAGGGTACCGCCTGTCCGCGTCAGGGGTGGAGATGGAAAATGACCGCATTTCAGCCGTGCGTAATTGGCCGACTCCAACCACGATAAAGGAAGTGCAGCGGTTCATAGGGTTTGCCAACTACTACCGGAGGTTTATCCTGGGCTTTGGTCAGGTAGCAGCTCCCATTACCTCCTTGCTGAAGGGGGGACCGGTGCGACTGCAGTGGTCAGCTGGGGCGGACAGGGCTTTTGGTCACCTGAAGGCTTTGTTTACCTCGGCTCCCGTGCTGACTCATCCGGATCCCTCCTTAGCATTCATAGTAGAGTTGGACGCGTCCGAGGCTGGGATAGGAGCTGTGCTGTCTCAGCGCTCCGGTACGCCACCAAAGCTCCGCCCCTGTGCTTTCTTTTCGAAGAAGCTCAGCCCGGCGGAGCGAAACTATGATGTGGGGGACCGGGACCTGTTAGCTGTGGTCAAGGCTCTGAAGGCGTGGAGACATTGGCTTGAGGGTGCTAAACACCCTTTCCTCATTTGGACTGACCACCACAATCTGGAGTACATCCGGGCGGCGAAGAGACTGAACCCTCGTCAGGCAAGGTGGGCCATGTTTTTCACCCATTTTGTTTTCACCCTGTCCTACAGACCAGTTCCCAGAACGCTAAGGCAGATGCTCTGTCCCGGATGTATGACACAGAGGAGCGGTCCACGGATCACACTCCCATACTTCCGGCTTCTTGCCTGGTGGCACCGGTGGTATGGGAGGTTGACGCGGACATCAGCCGGGCTTTATGTACGGAGCCCACTCCCACCCAGTGTCCAGTTGGGCGTATGTACGTTCCGTCTGATGTCCGTGATCGATTGATCTGTTGGGCTTACACGTCACCCTCCTCTGGTCATCCTGGCATCGGTCGGACAGTGCGCTATCTTAGTGGGAAGTACTGGTGGCCCACTTTAGCTAAGGAGGTGAGGGTTTATGTTTCCTCCTGCTCGTTGTGCGCTCAGTGCAAGGCACCTAGACACCTGCCCAGAGGGAAATTACAACCCCTACCCGTTCCACAACGGCCGCGGTAACACCTATCGGTGGATTTTGTGATGGATCTTCCTCCATCACAAGGTAACACCACGATCCTGGTCGTTGTGGATCGGTTTTCTAAGTCCTGCCATCTCCTTCCTTTCCCTACAGACTGCGGAGGCTCTGTTTACACACGTCTTCCGGCACTACGGGGTGCCTGAGGATATAGTGTCTGATCGGGGTCCCCAGTTCACATCGAGGGTCTGGAGGGCGTTCAAGGAACCTCTGGGGGTCTCGGTCAGCCTGACCTCAGGGTTTCACCCCGAGAGTAATGGGCAGGTGGAGAGAGTAAACCAGGATGTGGGTAGGTTTCTGCGGTCCTATTGCCAGGACGGGCTAGGGTGAGTGGGCGGCTTTTATCCCCTGGGCAGAGATGGCCCAAAACTCCCTCCGCCACTCCTCCACTAACCTGTCTCCTTTTCAGTGTGTACTAGGTTATCAGCCAGTCCTGGCACCGTGGCATCAAAGCCAGATCGAGGCACCTGCGATGGCAGAAAGGTTTCGGCGCTGGGAGGAGACATGGTACGCTGCCCACGTGCGCCTGCAACGGGCCATCACGCGACAGAAGGTGAGCGCCAACCGCCACCGCAGTGAGGCCCCGGTGTATGCACCGGGGGACCGGGTCTGGCTCTCGACCCGAAACCTGCCCCTTCAGTACCTCGTGGAGTGGGAGGGGTACGGTCCGGAGGAGAAATACTGGGTGCCGGTGGAGGACATCCTGGACCCTTCCTTACTGCAGGAATTTCACCGTCTCCACCCGGATTGTCCTGCGCCTCGTCCTTTGACTGGGGCCGCGCGTCACGGGGGGGGGGGTACTGTCACGACTTCCGCCGAAGTTGGTGCCTCTCCTTGTGCAGGAGAATATAAGCGGTCGTCGTCACCGGCTTTCTAGCTGCCACTGATCTACGTTTCTTTTTCTATGTTTTGTCTTGATTGTACACACCTGGTTCCCATCACGTTATGGTTATTTCCCTATTTAACCCTCTGCTTCCCTCATGGTTTTGTGCGTGATTGTTCTTTGTTTGGTGTTGTATAATGCTGTGAGCTTTTTTATTTCCCTGCGTGGAAATTAGATTTGTTGTTTTCTGAGTAAAGTTCGTTATTTACTCAGTTCTGTGTCCTGCGCCTGACTCCGTCCTACCGATGCACACTGACACCTGACACTTTTAACTGATTAGTACAGTAATTTCACTAGTCTTCATTTAACTTAATAACTAAATTATATATATATATATATATATATATATATATATATATATATATAAAGTTACCAAGCATGTATCCAGATGTTTTTATATTCTGCTTTCTGTTTTCTTAGCTGTTCCTGGAACTACACTGACCTTAATCCAAATCCTGTGTACACTGGAGAGACAGTAACTCTGACGTGTTCATTCTGGCCTTACATTTACTGTACGTGGTTCAAAGACAGCACTGAAAAACTAGTACCCCAGTCTGACAGACACACTACAACAGCAGCCACCTTCACCATCAGTAGAGCTGCTGAGTCTGACCAGGGTCTCTTCTGGTGTCAGGGAGAGATCCAGTCCAGATCCATATCATCAATCATTAGTGATCCTGTCACTATCACTGTGATTGGTGAATAATTGTGTGTGTGTGTGTGGACGTGTTTAACTATACTTGTGGGGACCAGAAGTCCCAACAAGAATAGTAAACCAAGAAAAATGTGATCAACTGAGGACATTTTGGTGGTCCACACATGGTCAAATGCTATTTCTAGGGGGTTTAGAGTTAAGGTTAGAATTAGTGTTAGGGTTAGAATTAGGTTTAAGGTTAAGGTTAGGTTTTTTGGGTTAGGGTAATGGTACGGGTTGGGTTAGGTTTAGGTTAGGGAAAATAGGATTTTGAATGGGACTGTATTGAATGTCGCCACAAAGTTAGCTGCGCAAGACTGTGTGTGTGTAGACATGAATGTATATGTCAGTATTCTGATGACTATATCTTGGTAAGTCAGACAGTTCAGACTGCATACTGTATGTTCAGAAATGACAACTTATGATATGGTCATGTTGTGATAAATGCTGATCAACATTATTTAACATTCTAAGATGTATGATAATATTTATTTACTGTGGTGTGTCTGTGCAGAGAGACCTGTGGCTGTTCTGAACCTCCAACCCAACTGGCCCCACGTATTCAGCGGAGAGACTGTCGCTCTCAGATGTGACTTACAGGGAGTAGAAGAGATTGAGTTTTTAAAACAGTGTTCGGAAGTTGGTCTACGCGAATACAGAGCCTGAGTGTCAGGGTATCTGATGCGGATGTGGTGCGGAATCAAGTGCAGGACACAGGAGCTAAGTCAAACCAGTCTTTACTTGAAAAGACAAAAATACAAACGGGTCTAACCAACCCGGAGGCGAACAATACGCAACAGTGCGTAAAACACAAAACCGACTGCGCACGAAAACAACAGTGCGACGATACACGCTAGCGACTGGCAAAAAGTGAACAGCACCAACAGACAGATGAAACCAATTACACACAACACATGACAGAAACAACGAGAACTTATAGGACACATAATCAACACTGTACCAAACAGACCAAACCAAACAAACATCGAAAACAAAGAGCGGTGGCAGCTAGTACTCCGGAGACGACGACCGCCGAAGCCTGCCCGAACAAGGAGGAGGAGCAGCCTCGGCCGAAACCGTGACACTGAGTACAGAATCAGTCCTGCAAAGGTCTATATACAGTGGGGGAAAAAAGTATTTAGTCAGCCACCAATTGTGCAAGTTCTCCCACTTAAAAAGATGAGAGAGGCCTGTAATTTTCATCATAGGTACACGTCAACTATAACAGACAAATTGAGGGGAAAAAAATCCAGAAAATCACATTGTAGGATTTTTTATGAATTTATATGCAAATTATGGTGGAAAATAAGTATTTGGTCACCTACAAACAAGCAAGATTTCTGGCTCTCACAGACCTGTAACTTCTTCTTTAAGAGGCTCCTCAGTCCTCCATTCGTTATCTGTATTAATGGCAACTGTTTGAACTTGTTATCAGTATAAAAGACACCTGTCCACAACCTCAAACAGTCACACTCCAAACTCCACTATGGCCAAGACCAAAGAGCTGTCAAAGGACACCAGAAACAAAATTGTAGACCTGCACCAGGCTGGGAAGACTGAATCTGCAATAGGTAAGCAGCTTGGTTTGAAGAAATCAACTGTGGGAGCAATTATTAGGAAATGGAAGACATACAAGACCACTGATAATCTTCCTCGATCTGGGGCTCCACGCAAGATCTCACCCCGTGGTGTCAAAATGATCACAAGAACGGTGAGTAAAAATCCCAGAACCACACGGGGGGACCTAGTGAATGACCTGCAGAGAGCTGGGACCAAAGTAACAAAGCCTACCATCAGTAACACACTACGCCGCCAGGGACTCAAATCCTGCAGTTCCAGACGTGTCCCCCTGCTTAAGCCAGTACATGTCCAGGCCCGTCTGAAGTTTGCTAGAGTGCATTTGGATGATCCAGAAGAGGATTGGGAGAATGTCATATGGTCAGATGAAACCAAAATATAACTTTTTGGTAAAAACTCAACTCGTCGTGTTTGGAGGACAAAGAATGCTGAGTTGCATCCAAAGAACACCATACCTACTGTGAAGCATGGGGGTGGAAACATCATGCTTTGGGGCTGTTTTTCTGCAAAGGGACCAGGACGACTGATCCGTGTAAAGGAAAGAATGAATGGGGCCATGTATCGTGAGATTTTGAGTGAAAACCTCCTTCCATCAGCAATGACATTGAAACGTGGCTGGGTCTTTCAGCATGACAATGATCCCGAACACACCACCCGGGCAACGAAGGAGTGGCTTCGTAAGAAGCATTTCAAGGTCCTGGAGTGGCCTAGCCAGTCTCCAGATCTCAACCCCATAGAAAAGGGAGTTGAAAGTCCGTGTTGCCCAGCAACAGCCCCAAAACATCACTGCTCTAGAGGAGATCTGCATGGAGGAATGGGCCAAAATACCAGCAACAGTGTGTGAAAACCTTGTGAAGACTTACAGAAAACGTTTGACCTGTGTCATTGCCAACAAAGGGTATATAACAAAGTATTGAGAAACTTTTGTTATTGACCAAATACTTATTTTCCACCATAATTTGCAAATATATTCATTAAAAATCCTACAATGTGATTTTCTGGAGAAAAAAAAAATCTCATTTTGTCTGTCATAGTTGATGTGTACCTATGATGAAAATTACAGCCCTCTCTCATCTTTTTAAGTGGGAGAACTTTCACAATTGGTGGCTGACTAAATACTTTTTTCCCCCACTGTACCTGTTAAGGTCTTCAGAAAAACAATGGTTTAAAACACTCCAATTCATCTAATGCTATACAATTGACCGTGTTAGGTAAGTCTGTTTTTATGGGATTGCAAGAGAAAGAGACAGAATAGTGAGGAAAAGACAAAAGGGATGAGGTCAAATAGCAGACAGTGAGATCAATGATGGAACTAAATTATTGTTTGATTTTGGGGTAAGGTACAATATCATGATAACAAATGGGGTAAATATTTTATACTAAAATAATGTAATTAAAGAACAAACATTTTAATTGTGTCATCTCCTTTATAACAGATAAACCCCAAGCTGTCCGTTCGTTTAATGACAGGGACAGACCAAGGCGCAGCGTCCGGGCCGGACTGGCAACGCGCACCACTGGCTTTGTGTGAGGAGCAGGAACAGGCCGGGCCGGACTGGCGACGCGCACCGCTGGCTTGGTGCGAGGAGCAGGAACGGGCCGGACCGGACTGTGAAGGCGGACTGGAGGTCTGGAGCGGAGAGCTGGCACAACCCGTCCTGGCTGGCTGCCCACTTTCGCGCTACACGTGCGGGAGCCGGCACAGGACGCACTGGGCTGTGCACGCGCACTGGCGATACCGTTCGTAGAACTGCCGCAGGATATGCGGGACCGAGGAGGCGTACTGGAGACCAGGAGTGTTGAGCCGGCACACCCCGTCCTGGCTGGATGCCCATCTTCGCACGGCACGTGCGTGGTGCAAGCACAGGACGTACAGGACTGTGCCGGAGCACTGGCGACACAGTACGTAGCTCCGCATAACACAGAGCTTGCCCAGTCATAAGCTTCCTACGGGGAGTTGGCTCTGCTCTAACCCTAGGCTCCGCCAACCACCCCGTGTGCCCCCCACAAAAATGTTCTTGGGGCTGCTTCTCGGGCTTCCTCCTTGACCGGCCTCCTCCGTGTTGCCGTTGCTCCTCTCCTGCCTGGGCATCTACCTTAGCCCATGGTCCTTTCCCCGCGAATATCTCCTCCCATGACCACAAATTGGCCACCTGTGACATGGCCATCCGCTCCGCCTGAACACGCTGCTTGGTCCTCGTTTGGTGGGATCTTCTGTCACGTTCGTTTAATGACGGGACAGACCAAGGCGCAGCGTGATATACGTACATGTTTATTAAACCAATAAACACTCGACAAAACAATAAACGAAACGAAACGTGAAGTCCAAGGTAGCACGCACAACATACCTTACAAGGAACAAGATCACACAACCCACTAGTGCCAATAGGCTGCCTAAGTATGATCCCCAATCAGAGACAACGAGCTACAGCTGCCTCTGATTGGGAACCACACCGGCCAACATAGATCTACACATAATAGATCAAAACATAGAAAACAGCACAAAGAATATACACACCCTGACTCAACATATAAGAGTCCCCTGAGTCAGGGCGTGACATACGTCTATTGTACAATATTCACTAACCTTTTTTACATTTCAATGTATGATAATGATGTTCAATTCTGAAACTGAATGAATGTATCTCATATAAAATGCAAGCTCATAAGACATTAATATATTGTGAGTGATTACTCCAGATTTACAGTTGTATTTATATATTATGTTACACAGCTGGTGCTGTGATCCTGGAGAGCCCTGCCTATCCCATGACTGAGGGAGACTCTGTGACTCTGCTCTGTACAAATAGATATCAGGAAACAAACCCAAAGCCCACGGTTGATTTCTACAAAGATGGAGAACTCATCAGGAACGAGACCACAGGAGGGATGACCATCCCTGCAGTATCCAAGTCAGATGAAGGCTTCTATAAGTGTAAATCTAATGAAGGAGAATCACCAGAGAGCTGGGTGACAGTGAGAGGTGAGAAGAGCAGTGTGTGTGTGTGTGTGTGTGTGTGTGTGTGTGTGTGTGTGTGTGTGTGTGTGTGTGTGTGTGTTGATGGTAAAACATATGTTTTGATAGTCCCTCCAGGTTCTATTGTCTCCATCTCTCTGCTGTCCAGGCTGCTGTGTGGTCTACTGGTGGTGTCTCCCTTTCTACTGGTGTCTATCATGCTGATGGTGAAATGCTGCAGGGCTCAATTTGACCACTTTATTTCAGTGTGTATCTACAAGAAGCTTTTTTTTTTTTTTTTTTTTTTTTTTTTTTTCACCTTTATTTAACCAGGTAAGCCAGTTGAGAACAGGTTCTCATTTACAACTGCGACCTGGCCAAGATAAAGCAAAGTAGTGCAATAAAAACAACAGAGTTACATATGGGGTAAAAAAAAAACATAAAGTCAGAAATACAACAGAAAATATATATACAGTGTGTGCAAATGTAGCAAGTTATGGAGGTAAGGCAATAAATAGGCTATAGTGCAGAATAATTACAATAGTATTAACACTGGAATGCTAGATGTGCAAGAGATTATGTGCAAATAGAGATACTGGGGTGCAAAAGAGCAAAATAAATAACAATATAGGGATGAGGTAGTTGGGTGGGCTAATTTCGGATGGGCTGTGTACAGGTGCAGTGATCGGTAAGGTGCTCTGACAACTGATGCTTAAAGTTATTGAGGGAGATAAGAGTCTCCAGCTTCAGAGATTTTTGCAATTCGTTCCAGTCATTGGCAGCAGAGAACTGGAAGGAATGGCGGCCAAAGGAGGTGTTGGCTTTGGGAATGACCAGTGAGATATACCTGCTGGAGCGCAGACTACGGGTGGGTGCTGCTATGGTGACCAATGAGCTAAGATAAGGCGGGGATTTACCTAGCAGTGATTTATAGATGGCCTGGAGCCAGTGGGTTTGACGACGAACATGTAGTGAGGACCAGCCAACAAGAGCGTACAGGTCACAGTGGTGGGTAGTGTATGGGGCTTTGGAGACAAAACGGATGGCACTGTGATAGACTACATCCAATTTGCTGAGTAGAGTGTTGGAGGCTATTTTGTAAATTACATCGCCGAAGTCAAGGATCGGTAGGATAGTCAGTTTTACGAGGGCATGTTTGGCAGCATGAGTGAAGGAGGCTTTATTGCGAAATAGGAAGCCGATTCTAGATTTAACTTTGGATTGGAGATTCTTTATGTGAGTCTGGAAGTTGAGTTTACAGTCTAACCAGACACCTAGGTATTTGTAGTTGTCCACATACTCTAGGTCAGACCCGTCGAGAGTGGTGATTCTAGTCGGGTGGGCGGGTGCCAGCAGCGTTCGATTGAAAAGCATGCATTTAGTTTTACTAGTGTTTAAGAGCAGTTGGAGGCTACTGAAGGATTGTTGTATGGCATTGAAGCTCGTTTGGAGGTTTGTTAACACAGTGTCCAATGAAGGGCCAGATGTATACAAAATGGTGTCGTCTGCGTAGAGGTGGATCTGAGAGTCACCAGCAGCAAGAGCGACATCATTGATATACACGGAGAAAAGTGTTGGCCCAAGAATTGAACCCTGTGGCACCCCCATAGAGACTGCCATAGGTCCAGACAACAGGCCCTCCGATTTGACACACTGAACTCTATCTGAGAAGTAGTTGGTGAACCAGGCGAGGCAGTCATTTGAGAAACCAAGGCTATTTAGTCTGCCAATAAGAATGCGGTGGTTGACAGAGTCGAAAGCCTTGGCCAGGTCGATGAAGACGGCTGCACAGTACTGTCTATTATCAATCGCGGTTATAATATCGTTTAGGACCTTGAGCGTGGCTGAAGTGCACCCGTGACCAGCTCGGAAACCGGATTGCATAGCGGAGAAGGTACGGTGGTATTCGAAATGGTCGATGATCTGTTTGTTAACTTGGCTTTCGAATACTTTCGAAAGGCAGGGCAGGATGGATATAGGTCTGTAGCAGTTTGGATCTAGAGTGTCACCCCCTTTGAAGAGGGGGATGACCGCGGCAGCTTTCCAATCTCTGGGGATCTCAGACGTTATGAAAGAGAGGTTAAACAGACTAGTAATAGGGGTAGCGACAATTTCAGCGGCTAGTTTTAGAAAGAAAGGGTCCAGATTGTCTAGCCCAGCTGATTTGTAGGGGTCCAGATTTTGCAGCGCTTTCAAAACATCAGCTGTCTGAATTTGTGTGAAGGAGAAGCGGGGGGGGGCATGGGCAAGTTGCAGCAGAGGGTGCAGAGTTGGTGGCCGGGTTAGTGGTAGCCAGATGGAAAGCATGGCCAGCTGTAGCAAAATGCTTGTTGAAATTCTCGATTATTGTAGATTTATCGGTGGTGATAGTGTTTCCTAGCCTCAGTGCAGTGGGCAGCTGGGAGGAAATGCTCTTATTCTCCATGGACTTTACAGTGTCCCAAAACTTTTTGGAGTTAGTGCTACAGGATGCAAATTTCTGTTTGAAAAAGTTAGCCTTTGCTTTCCTGACTGCTTGTGTATATTGGTTCCTAACTTCCCTGAAAAGTTGCATATCGCGGGGGCTATTTGATGCTAATGCTGTACGCCACAGGATGTTTTTGTGCTGGTCAAGGGCAGTCAAGTCTGAGGAGAACCAGGGGCTACATCGGTTCTTAGTTCTGTATTTTTTGAATGGGGCATGTTTATTTAAGATTGAGAGGAAATTACTTTTAAGGAACAACCAGGCATCCTCTACTGACGGAATGAGATCTATATCCATCCAGGATACCTGGGCCAGGTCAATTAGGAAGGCCTCCTCGCTAAAGTGTTTTAGGGAGCGTTTGACAGTGATGAGGGGTGGTCGTTTGACCGCGGACCCGTTACGGACGCAGGCAATAAGGCAGTGATCGCTGAGATCCTGGTTGAAGACAGCTGAGGTGTATTTAGAGGGTATGTTAGTCAGGATGATATCTATGAGGGTACCCAGCTTGATATTCTCCTTCTTTATGTCATGCTCTTGTATTACTGTTATCAAGTAATGTTGACTCAAATTGTTCATTTCAAATGTAAATAGACAAAGTGCCCAGTGGCAGCTATTTCTGTTAAATGTCTTCTATGGAAATGTTCTTCCCCCAGAAAAGGCAAACTAACATTTTCATTACTTCTGAAGGATTACATTTTAGTGCTGTGCAGTTGAACGAGCAGTTGAATCAGTTTAACTCTAATGCTACTCTCCGTCCGTTATATTCCTATAGGCATGTGTTCAACAACCAAATCTCCTCAAGACGAGTTACGATCTGATGATGTCATCGAACAGACCAAATCTATCTATTTATCAATCTATCTATCTATCAATCTATCTATCTTTCTATCTATCTATCTATCTATCTATCTATCTATCTATCTATCTATCTATCTATCTATCTATCTATCTATCTATCTATCTATCTATCTATCTATCTATCTATCTATCTATCTATCTATCTATCTATCTATCTATCTATCTATCTATCTATCTATCTATCTATCTATCTATCTATCTATCTATCTATCTATCTATCTATCTATTTACATTTTACATTTACATTTACGTCATTTAGCAGACGCTCTTATCCAGAGTGACTTACAAATAGGTGCATTCACCTTATAGCCAGTGGGATAACCACTTTACAATGTTTTTTTTTTTTTTTTTTTTTTGGGTTGGGGGTGGGTTGGAGTAAAGGGGGGGGGGGGGGGGTAGAAGGATGACTTTATCCTATCCCAGGTATTCCTTAAAGAGGTGGGGTTTCAAATGTCTCCGGAAGGTGGTGAGTGACTCCGCTGTCCTGGCGTCGTGAGGGAGCTTGTTCCACCATTGGGGTGCCAGAGCAGCGAACAGTTTTGACTGGGCTGAGCGGGAACTATGCTTCCGCAGAGGTAGGGGAGCCAGCAGGCCAGAGGTGGATGAACGCAGTGCCCTCGTTTGGGTGTAGGGACTGATCAGAGCCTGAAGGTACGGAGGTGCCGTTCCCCTCACAGCTCCGTAGGCAAGCACCATGGTCTTGTAGAAGATGCGAGCTTCAACTGGAAGCCAGTGGAGTGTGCGGAGGAGCGGGGTGACGTGAGAGAACTTGGGAAGGTTGAACACCAGACGGGCTGCGGCATTCTGGATGAGTTGTAGGGGTTTAATGGCACAGGCAGGGAGCCCGGCCAAGAGCGAGCTGCAGTAATCCAGACGGGAGGTGACAAGTGCCTGGATTAGGACCTGTGCCGCTTCCTGTGTAAGGCAGGGTCGTACTCTCCGAATGTTGTAGAGCATGAACCTACAGGATCGGGTCACCGCCTTGATGTTAGCGGAGAACGACAGGGTGTTGTCCAGGGTCACGCCAAGGCTCTTCGCACTCTGGGAGGAGGACACAACGGAGTTGTCAACCGTGATGGCGAGATCATGGAACGGGCAGTCCTTCCCCGGGAGGAAGAACAGCTCCGTCTTGCCGAGGTTCAGCTTGAGGTGGTGATCCGTCATCCATACTGATATGTCTGCCAGACATGCAGAGATGCGATTCGCCACCTGGTTATCAGAAGGGGGAAAGGAGAAGATTAGTTGTGTGTCGTCAGCGTAGCAATGATAGGAGAGGCCATGTGAGGATATGACAGAGCCAAGTGACTTGGTGTATAGCGAGAATAGGAGAGGGCCTAGAACTGAGCCCTGGGGGACACCAGGAGAGAGAGCGAAGGTTGCGGCGGCGCGTTACCATCTGTGTAGGGGCAGAGTGAGTAGTGTTGGAGGAGAGGGAGAGAGAAAAGGATACAAAGAAGTGGTCGGAGACTTGGAGGGGAGTTGCAGTGAGATTAGTAGAAGAACAGCATCTAGTAAAGATGAGGTCAAGCGTATTGCCTGCCTTGTGAGTAGGGGGGGACGGTGAGAGGGTGAGGTCAAAAGAGGAGAGGAGTGGAAAGAAGGAGGCAGAGAGAAATGAGTCAAATGTAGACGTAGGGAGGTTGAAATCCCCCAGAACTGTGAGGGGTGAGCCATCCTCAGGAAAGGAACTTATCAAGGCGTCAAGCTCATTGATGAACTCTCCAAGGGAACCTGGAGGGCGATAGATGACAAGGATATTAAGCTTAAATGGGCTAGTGACTGTGACAGCATGGAATTCAAATGAGGAGATAGACAGATGGGTCAGGGGAAAAATTGAGAATGTCCACTTGGGAGAGATGAGGATTCCTGTGCCACCACCCCGCTGACCAGATGCTCTCGGGGTATGCGAGAACACATGGTCAGACGAGGAGAGAGCAGCAGGAGTAGCAGTGTTTTCAGTGGTAATCCATGTTTCCGTCAGCGCCAAGAAGTCGAGGGACTGGAGGGTAGCATAGGCTGGGATGAAGTCTGCCTTGTTGGCAGCAGAACGGCAGTTCCAGAGGCTGCCTGAGACCTGGAACTCCACGTGGGTCGTGCGTGCAGGGACCACCAGGTTAGAGAGGCAGCAGCCACGCGGTGTGAGGCGTTTGTGTAGCCTGTGCGGAGAGGAGAGAACAGGGATAGGCAGAGGCATAGTTGACAGGCTGCAGCAGATGGCTACAATAATGCAGAGGGGATCGGAATAAAATGAACTAAACATCTGGGAAAGGAGAGAGCGGGGCCTCCCTCACCACAACTCCCAAATATAACTCTCCCAACTTCCACCTCAGAAACGATAATTGTTGTAAACTACAGCGGTTCAATGTTTTCTAGGAATAGACTAACCTAGTTTATTCAGCTAGCTAACTAGGTGCAGTTTTATTCCGTGAAAAACGTCCGGGCACCTCGTCATAAGACGCCACAGCCAGCTAGCATGCCGGTCTCCAGCAGCAGGGTTTAGCGCCAATACTCAGCCACAACAACCACCAGTGTATCAACACACAAGCAGATCGTTCGTGTCCGTGTCTAATGTTGTGGGTTAGTCCCAACAGCTTGAGCGAGTCCGTCGTCAACTTATTCAGCCAGTTAGTTAGCTAGAATAGTTAGCAAACTAGCTAGCCATTGCTTTCAGACAAAGAAGAACCCCTCCTTTCACGGCACGAACACACAGAGAGAGCCAAACTAATGTTAACTAGTCACCCATGTCCCGAATTCCTTGAGCGACTCGGGCTATCAATATGTAAAAAACAAAACACATGTGTAGGTTATGACTTACCCCTATCTATCTATCTATCTATCTATCTATCTATCTATCTATCTATCTATCTATCTATCTATCTATCTATCTATCTATCTATCTATCTATCTATCTATCTATCTATCTATCTATCTATCTATCTATCTATCTATCTATCTATCTATCTATCTATCTATCTATCTATCTATCTATCTATCTAATATAATATGAATAGACTATAAACCGCTACTCTTTTTTCTCAGACTTTTTACATTCCTCTTGAATCTTTCTCTCTCAGTTTTTCTGTGTGACTGTGAAGAGGTGTGATCTAAGCAGACTGTCATCATATAGGAAGTAGAGGGGTTTGTCAGAAGGACTATAGTTCTAGAGAAAGTCACTTGTCAGTGGGGACAGAATGGAGAGCACCTTGCTCTGTTTGCTACTAGGTAAGTACTGAGTTAGTGTGTGTGTGTATGAACACTAATTACCTGATTTACTAAGCCCTTAAGGTAAAAAGGAATAAGACATTAATGGAAATGAAGACAGTTTCAAGCTTTAATTTGTTTTTTTTTATCCCTTATTGAGAAAACATTAGTAAACGGCACTAAAAGGAAATTGCAGCAAAATATGGTGTAGATATGGAGTAAGACTGTTGCATCACGGTGAGAACCTGAGCTTATAGAGATGATGCCATGCAGACATGGTTAGTGTGGTGGTGTGCATTTAGCCAGGTCATACCTCAGGAACTAAAGAGTGGTGTTAACTCAGTGGATGCAAAATGTGCTGTCAATGACAATGAATACAAAATGTAATATTTGTTGGATGTGTTGTAGTATCAAGTTGTGATTATTGTAAATGGTTGAGGGTTCCTTTGCTACAGTTATAGTAAACTGTGTTAAGAGATGAATGAGTGGTGTTTTGGTGTTTTTGGTCTCTGTACTCTCACTGTGTGCAGAACATGGGAAGTCAGTGGCCATTTATAGCTGCAGTCTGTAATTCAAACTACCTTAAAATGGCCACCATGCCACTTGTTGTGGTATACGGCTGAGGGAAGGGACTAAGGAAATTCATTCATCTACATTGTTCACAATAATTGTCATAAAATAAACATATATTTTGGGTTATGATGGAATAAGACTTGAATTGCTGTGATTCATTTAGTAGTGTAGAAATATATGTAGAAAACGATTGCATCTTTAAAATAAAGCACAGGATGGATTTGGTAAACAGTAACATGAATATGGAATGTTGTTATTTATTTCAAAACTAATATTGGAGCAATGTGACTTTCTTTGCTGTAGTGCTGAGTACACACATCTACTCTGGACACTCTGAAGATGATGATGGTAGATATTTGTACACTTGATCAAGCCTTCATCTCTTAATGCTTCATTATATTTCTTTGTGATGTTTAAAGCTGCTTTTGGATAGACATATGTTGTGTTTTGAGTGTCTCAAAATAACATTTGTAAAGCAATTTTATCATGCTGGTTTTATTTTGAGCAGGACAGGCAAAGGCTGATCTGACCATACACCCCAAATCCTCCCAGATATTCAGTGGAGAGTCTGTTACTCTCAGATGTAACATAAAGAGAGGAGAAGTCACTGACTGGAAATACACATGGCTCAAGGATGGTGTGGACTTCCTCAGTAAGAAGCATGAATATGAGATCAGTGAGGTTAAGATGTCAGACAGTGGTGACTACTGGTGTCTCGGTACACATATTGAACATAAGAAGTTTTCTAAGTGGAGTGATCCAGTCAGACTTACGGTGACAGGTAAGTCATCTTATCTCTCATTCACATCAGTGCCTCCATGCCCATAACCACTTGACATTTGGCCCCATTTTAAGGATGCTATTTTGTAGTTAAAAAAATGTCAGCCTACCATTGCTGTTCAGATTCCTCCATTAATTCTTCCTCATTTCATTTGATAATTGAAGAAATATGGGGTAAGAGCATACTTTTAACTGATTGGTGCACTAATTGCATTTGTCTTCATTTAACTGTTTCCTCAGCTCTGCCTACAGCCTCAGTGAAGATAGTCACTACCCAGGAACCACTGTACTCCGGAGACACAGTCAAGCTGCAGTGTGACATATCAGACCACACAGACTGGACGTACCACTGGTTAATAAATAAAGAACGGCTTTCCAGTCACACCAGTAAAACCACCACCATCTTTCTCTCTGACCAGGCTGGTCAGTACCAGTGTGAGGGGACAAGGAAAAGACGGCCCCAGAAGTCATATCTCAGCTCATCTCTCCACATCAGCGTCACTGGTGAGCTAATTATTTATCTTCAATCACTATCTGGACATTCAAAAATCTGAGCCAATGAGGGTTCATCTAATTACATATGTACAGTATACACTGTAAATTGAAACTGAATAGAGTGAACATACCCCTAAAATCAGCTTTTATCAAAACTTAACTGCAACAGCTAAATAATTAAAAATGGCCAAGCATGTATCCAGATGTTTTGATATTCTGCTATCTGTTTTCTTAGCTCTGCCTGCAACTACACTGACCGTAAATCCAAACCCTGCATACACTGGAGAGATAGTAACTCTGACGTGTTCAGTGGGGTCTGACAGTGACTGGAGCTATACATGGTACAAAGACAAAACTAAGAAAGTAGTGCCCTTGTCTGGTAGACACACTACAACAGGAGCCACCTTCACCATCAGTAGAGCTGCTGAGTCTGACAAGGGTCTCTACTGGTGTCAGGGAGAGATCCAGTCCAGATCCATATCATCAATCATCAGTGATCCTGTCACTATCACTGTGAAAGGTGAGTTACTTTGTTTTGTGTTTTTTATCATACAAATGGACACTATTTATATTGAGTAAATCATGTAGACATGATCCATGTACTGTTGAAGTCGAAACTTTACGTACACCTTCGCCAAATACATTTAAACTCAGTTTTTCACAATTCCTGACATTTAATCCTAGTAAAAATTCCCTGTCTTAGGTCAGTTAGGATCACCACTTTATTTTAAGAATGTGAAATGTCAGAATAATAGTAGAGAAAATTATTTATTTCAGCTTTTATTACTTTCATCACATTCCCAGTGGGTCAGAAGTTTACATACACTCAAATAGTATTTGGTAGCATTGCCATTAAATTCTTTAACTTGGGTCAATCGCCCTCCAGGTTCCCTTGGAGAGTTCATCAATGAGCTTGACGCCTTGATAAGTTCCTTTCCTGAGGATGGCTCACCCTTCACAGTTTTGGGGGATTTCAACCTCCCTACGTCTACATTTGACTCATTTCTCTCTGCCTCCTTCTTTCCACTCCTCTCCTCTTTTGACCTCACCCTCTCACCGTCCCCCCCTACTCACAAGGCAGGCAATACGCTTGACTTCATCTTTACTAGATGTTGCTCTTCTACTAATCTCACTGCAACTCCCCTCCATGTCTCCGACCACTACTTTGTATCCTTTTCTCTCTCGCTCTCCTCCAACACTACTCACTCTGCCCCTACACAGATGGTAACGCGCCGCCGCAACCTTCGCTCTCTCTCTCCCACTACTCTCTCCTCTTCCATCCTATCATCTCTTCCCTCTGCTCAATCCTTCTCCCTCCAATCTCCTGATTCTGCCTCCTCAACCCTCCTCTCCTCCCTTTCTGCATCCTTTGACTCCCTGTGTCCCCTATCCTCCCGGCCGGCTCAGTCCTCCCCTCCAGCTCCGTGGCTTGATGACTCATTGCGAGCTCACAGAACAGAGCTCCGGGCAGCGGAGCGGAAATGGAAGAAAACTAAACTCCCTGCCGACCTGGCATCTTTTCACTCCCTCCTCTCTACATTTTCTTCATCTGTTTCTGCTGCTAAGGCCACTTTCTACCACTCTAAATTCCAAGCATGTGCCTCTAACCCTAGGAAGCTCTTTGCCACATTCTCCTCACTGCTGAATCCTCCCCCCCCCCCCCCCTCCCTCTCTGTGGATGACTTCGTCAACCACTTTGAAAAGAAGGTTGACGACATCTGATCCTCGTTTGTTAAGTCTAATGACACTGCTGGTCCTGCTCACACTGCCCTACCCTATGCTTTGACTTCTTTCTCCCCTCTCTCTCCAGATAAAATCTTGCGACTAGTGACTGCAGGCCGCCCAACAACCTGCCCGCTTGACCCCATCCCCTCCTCTCTTCTCCAGACCATCTCCAGTGACCTTCTCCCCTACCTCACCTCGCTGATCAACTCATCCTTGACCGCTGGCCATGTCCCTTCCGTCTTCAAGAGAGCGAGAGTTGCACCCCTTCTCAAAAAACCAACACTCGATCCCACTGATGTCAACAACTACAGACCAGTATCCCTTCTTTCTTTTCTTTCCAAAACTATTGAGCGTGCCGTCTTTAACCAACTCTCTTGCTATCTCTCTCAGAATGACCTTCTTGATCCAAACCAGTCAGGTTTCAGGACTGGTCATTCAACTGAGACTGCTCTTCTCTGTGTCACGGAGGCTCTCCGCACTGCTAAAGCTAACTCTCTCTCCTCTGCTCTTGTCCTTCTAGACCTGTCTGCTGCCTGTGATACTGTGAACCATCAGATCCTCCTCTCCACCCTCTCCGAGCTGGGCATCTCCGGCGCGGCTCACTCCTGGATTGCGTCCTACCTGACTGGTCGCTCCTACCAAGTGGCGTGGCGAGAAGCTGTCTCCGCACCACGTGCTCTCACCACTGGTGTCCCCCAGGGCTCAGTTCTAGGCCCTCTCCTTTTCTCCCTATACACCAAGTCACTTGGCTCTGTCGTATCCTCACATGGCCTCTCCTATCATTGCTACGCTGACGATACACAACTAATCTTCTCCTTTCCCCCTTCTGATAACCAGGTGGCGAATCGCATCTCTGCATGTCTGGCCGACATATCAGTATGGATGACGGATCACCAACTCAAGCTGAACGCTGGCAAGACGGAGCTGCTCTTCCTCCCGGGGAAGGACTGCCCGTTCCATGATCTCGCCATCACGGTTGAAAACTCTGTTGTGTCCTCCTCCCAGAGTGCGAAGAGCCTTGGCGTGACCCTGGACAACACCCTGTCGTTCTCCGCTAACATCAAGGCGGTGACCCGATCCTGCAGGTTCATGCTCTACAACATTCGGAGTGTACGACCCTGCCTTACACAGGAAGCGGCACAGGTCCTAATCCAGGCACTTGTCATCTCCCGTCTGGATTACTGCAACTCGCTGTTGGCTGGGATCCCTGCCTGTGCCATTAAACCCCTACAACTCATCCAGAATGCCGCAGCCCGTCTGGTGTTCAACCTTCCCAAGTTCTCTCACGTCACCCCCCTCCTCCGCACACTCCACTGGCTTCCAGTTGAAGCTCGCATCCGTTACAAGACCATGGTGCTTGCCTATGGAGCAGTGAGGGGAACGGCACCTCCGTACCTTCAGGCTCTGATCAGTCCCTACACCCAAACGAGGGCATTGCGTTCATCCACCTCTGGCCTGCTGGCTCCCCTTCCTCTGCGGAAGCATAGTTCCCGCTCAGCCCAGTCAAAACTGTTCGCTGCTCTGGCACCCCAATGGTGGAACAAGCTCCCTCACGACGCCAGGACAGCGGAGTCACTCACCACCTTCCGGAGACATTTGAAACCCCACCTCTTTAAGGAATACCTGGGATAGGATGAAGTAATCCTTCTAGCCCCCCCCAAAAAAAAAAAAAAAACATTGTTGTAAAGTGGTTAACCCACTGGCTATAGGGTGAATGCACCAATTTGTAAGTCGCTCTGGATAAGAGCGTCTGCTAAATGACTTAAATGTAAATGTAAATGTCAAACGTTTTGGGTAGCCTTCCACAAGCTTCCCACTATAAGTTGGGTGAATTTTGGCCCATTCCTCCTGACAGAGTTGGTGTAACGGAGTCCGGTTTGCAGGCCTCCTTGCCCGCACACGCTTTTTCAGTTCTGCCCACAAATGTTCTATAGGATTGAGGTCAGGGCTTTGTGATGGCCACTCCAATACATTTACATTTACATTTTAGTCATTTAGCAGACGCTCTTATCCAGAGCGACTTACAGTTAGTGAGTGCAAACATTTTCATACTGGCCCCCCGTGGGAAACTTGACTTCGTTATCCTTAAGCCATTTTGCTACAACTTTGGAAGTATGCTAGGGGTCATTGTCCATTTGGAAGACCCATTTGCGACCAAGCTTTAACTTCCTGACTGATGTCTTGAGATGTTGCTTCAATATATCCACATATATTTCCTTCCTCATGATGCCATCTATTTTGTGAAGTGCACCAGTCCCTCCTGCAGCAAAGCACCCCCACAGCATGATGCTGCCACCCACGTGCTTCAAGGTTGGGATGATGTTCTTCGGCTTGCAAGAGCCCCGTTTTTCCTCCAAACATAACAATGGTCATTATGGCCAAACAGTTCTATTTTTGTTTCATCAGACCTGAGGACATTTCTCCAAAAAGTATGATCTATGTCCCTATGTGCAGTTGCAAACCGTAGTCTGGCTTTTTTATGGCGGTTTTGGAGCAGTGGCTTCTTCCTTGCTGAGCGGCCTTTCAGGTTATGTCGAAATAGGACTTGTTTTACTGTGGTTAAAGAAACTTTTGTACCTGTTTCTTCCAGCATCTTCACAAGGTCCTTTGCTGTTATTCTGGGATTGATTTGCACTTTTCGCACCAAAGTACGTTAATCTCTAGGAGACCAAACGCGTCTCCTTCCTGAGCGGTATGACGGCAGCGTGGTCCTATGGTGTTTATACTATTGTTTGTACAGATGAACGTAGTACCTTCAGGCGTTTGGAAATTGCTCCCAAGGATGAACCAGACTTGTGGAGGTCTACAATTTTTTTTCTGAGGGCTTGGCTGATTTCTTTTGATTTTCCCATGATGTCAAGCAACGAGGCACTGGGTTTGAAGGTAGGCCTTGAAATTCATCCACAGGTACACCTCAAATTGACTCAAATGATGTCAATTAGCCTGCCTTGACATCATTTTCTGGAATTTTCCTTGCTGTTTAAAGGCACAGTCAACTTAGTGCATGTAATCTTCTGACCCACTGGAATTGTGATACAGTGAATTATAAGTGAAATGATCTGTCTGTAAACAATTGTTGGAGAAAATACTTGTGTCATGCACAAAGTAGATGTCCTAACCGACTTGCCAAAACTATAGTTTGTTAACAAGAAATGTGTGTAGTGGTTGAAAAACGAGTTTTAAGGACTCCAACCTAAGTGTATGTAAACTTCCGACTTCAACTGTATAAATGAATAGTTACAGTACTTCCTACAGAAGTAAGATCATACGTTGGAGAGATTTGTGCTCTGAGTGCATTTGTCTTCATATATAACTGTGTTTCCACAGCTCTGCCTACTGCCTCAGTGAAAGCCTCTCCACAGGGTCCCGTCTATTCTGGAGAGACAGTCACTCTGCAGTGTGACACATCAGACTACAGAGACTGGACGTACCGCTGGCACAGAGACAACCAACTGCTTCCCAGTCCGCCCAGTGAAACCATCACCTTCTCTCTCTCTGACCAAGCTGGTCCGTACCAGTGTGAGGGGACAAGAACAAGACGGCCCCAGATGACGTATCTCAGCCCATCTGTCACCATCATTGTTGCTGGTGAGTTTAAAAACATTACCATCACTTACTTAAATGTTGAGAAGGATAAGATCTTCATAATATTCTATTCTGTGAAAGTCTTTTTTTAAACAACATTTTTAGGAAAAAAACAGAATCATATTTTCAATTCACACCAAAACAACTCAACATACACCCATAATGGACTTTTATAGTATGAAAACGTTCCAGCAACAACTAAATCTTTGGATATTGCTAAGCATGTATCCAGATCTTTAAATTATGCTCTTTTCTCACAGCCCTGCCCAAAGCTACACTGACCATAAATCCAAACCCTGTGTACACTGGAGAGACAGTAACTCTGACGTGTTCAGTGGGGTATGACAATGCCTGGAGCTATACATGGTACAAAGACAACACTAAGAAAGTAGTGCCCCAGTCTGACAGACACACTACAACAGGAGCCATTTTCACCATCAGTAGACCTGCTGTGTCTGACCAGGGCCTCTACTGGTGTCAGGGAGAGATCCAGTCCAGATCCATATCATCAATCATCAGTGATCCTGTCAATATCACTGTGATTGGTGAGGAATTGTGTGTGTGTGTGTGTGTGTGTGTGTGTATCTGTGTGTGTGTGTGTAGACATCACTGTATATGTCAGTATTCTGATGACTAGATCTTCATAAGTCAGACAGCTCAGACTGCATACTGTATGTTCAGAAATGGCAACTTATGATGTGGTCATATTGTGATAAATGCTGATCAACATTATTTTACATTCTAAGTTGTGTGATTGTATTTATTGTCTGTGGTGTGTCTGTACAGATAGACCTGTGGCTGTTCTGACCCTCCAACCCAACTGGCCTCAGATATTCAGTGGAGAGACTGTCACACTCAGATGTGACATACAGGGAGGAGAAGAGATTGAGTATGCTTTTTATAACAGTGGGAAGTCGGTCTACACGAATACAGAGCCTGAGTACAGAATCAGTCCTGCAAAGAATGGTCTATATACCTGTGAAGGTCTTCAGAAAATCAATGGCTTAAAACACTCCGAGACAAGTAATGCTATAAAATTGACCGTGTTAGGTAAGTCTGTTTTTATGGGATTGCAAGAGAAAGAGAAAGGGATGAGGTCAAATAGCAGACAGTGAGAACAATGATGGAACTAAACTTATTTTGATTTTGGTGTAAGGTACAATACCATGGGTAAACATTTTATACTAAAATGATTTAATTAAAGAACAAACATTTTAATTGTGTCATCTCCTTCATAACAGATAAACCCCAAGCTGTCCTGAGTGTCTCTCCTCAATGGCTGAACCCTGGAGACTCAGTTACTCTGAGCTGTGGGGTTAAAGAGTCATCTACAGGCTGGAGGTTCTTCTGGTACCGAACTGTTCCCTACAGAGCTGGGTTACCCTTCCTATTGGACAGGTCCTACTCTGTAGAGCCTCTATCTGGGAAAGGGACTACTGAAGACTCCTACACTCTGATCCCTGCTGGTCCTAATCACACAGGAGGATATGTGTGTAGAGCTGGGAGAGGAGACCCAGTCTATGACACACTCTACAGTGAACCTCAGTTTCTCTGGTCAGGAGGTAACTAACTGCATTGAAACTGCATTTAACCACATTTAAGTCATCCTCATGTGTATATATAACTATAAGTTTGACTTTTTCTCTATGTATCAGACCTGCATCCTTCAGTGTCTCTCAGAATAAGACCCAACAGAACTCAACACTTTACATCAAAGTCTTTCTCACTGAGCTGTGAGGAGAAGGGAAACTCTACTGGATGGAGACTGAAGAGATACAGAGAGAGAGGAGTGGAGTCAGGGTGTGGTTCTAACTGGGGATCAATAGCAGGGTCCACACGTACCATCAGGTCCACACTTGAAAAGGACAGTGGAGTGTACTGGTGTGAGTCTGGATCAGGAGAGTACAGTAATGCTGTCAACATCACAGTGGCTGGTATGTCTATTATACAACATTCACTAACCTTTTTTACATTTCAATGTATGATAATGATGTTCATTTCTGAAACTGAATGAATGTATCTCATATAAAATGCAAGCTCATAAGACGTTAATATATTGTGAGTGATTACTCCAGATTTACAGTTGTATTTATATATTATGTTACACAGCTGGTGCTGTGATCCTGGAGAGCCCTGCCTATCCCATGACTGAGGGAGACTCTGTGACTCTGCGCTGTACAAATAGAAATCAGGAAACAAACCCAAACCCCAAGGTTGATTTCTACAAAGATGGAGTACTCATCAGGAATGAGACCACAGGAGAGATGACCATCCCTGCAGTATCCAAGTCAGATGAAGGCTTCTATAAGTGTAAATCTAATGAAGGAGAATCACCAGAGAGCTGGGTGACAGTGAGAGGTGAGAAAATAATTATGATCACCTTACATTTGTATAATATCTGTGGTCATCAGTGATTTGTATTGTTAAAAAGCATACTGTAGGTTTGGAGTTGCAAGCTCAGGCTGGTCATCTGATCTCAAGTCAGTTGTCAAATACATCATGTATCTACAGAATTGTTTCACTTTGTCCACTACTTTATTTATTTTCTATAACTACCTCAGAGTCTGATGGTGATTTGCTGTTCTCTCTCCAGGCATAACTCCTGGACCCTCTACATCAGTCCTAGTAGTAGTGGTTGTGGGCCTGGTTGTTGCTGGTGTTCTGCTGGCCATTCTCCTGGTACTGCTGTGTCGATATAAAAACGCCAAAGGTGAGACTTTTATCAATTCTCATTTAACTTGTTTAAGAGACAAATGTCTCATTTCAAAAGTTCAAAACAATAACGTCCTGATATAATTATATGCATTTTTCATTACAGGTTCCTGTTGTAACAGGATATTCTCGTGAGTACACCTGTCTTTCAACTACGTTCCTTTTCATACAGTAAAATATCATCTGTGTGTTTCATGAGTATCTCTCTCCATGTAGGCCCCCCCAGCCACACAGCACCAACCTGGACCCCCAACAGGACCAAGGATCTACCCAGGGCCAGGTTCCTGATGCTGGGTATACACGTCTGCAGCATGGTCAGTCTCTCAGCCCAGATCACTATCACTCTCCTCTCTCTGTAACTTCATCCAGTGACATTTCACCATCCACTTTGTGTTAAACATGTTAATGTACTCTGTCCCTAGGCAATCTGAGGCATAACTAACTAATTAATCTTTCTCTCTCTTCTTTGACCAATTGGTGGCGCTAACATCTACGGTACAATCACTCCCTCAGACAATAATGACAATGGTACTGTTAATGTATGTTAAGTTTAGCATGAATACAGTATAGAGTTGTTGTTGCAGTTGTTCTTCATATGTTTAATATGACTAGCATACTAAGACTAAGTAGAGATATTAGTGTATTACCTGTATGTTTCAGATGCTGCTGCTGCTACTGCTGGACCAAGTGATGTGATGTACGCCCAGATTCAACTCAAAAAGTTGGACAAGAAAAAGAAAAGTAATTCTTAACTGTCACATAAATTAATACAAAATGTAGCATTGTTTTTTACTCATCAAATTTGATACAAACTTACAAATTATCTCCTCCTCCTCCTCTTCCTTCCCCTCCTCCTCCTTAGAAAAGCCAGCTGTTCCAAAAGAAAATCCAGTCTATTCTGAGGTCAAGACAGGGAAGGCCACAGGTAAGACCCATTCTACAGGTCGGCAGTCAGTGAAATCTAAATGTACAATTTTGGAATTTCAATGAAGATGCAGAATATGCAATAAGCTATTTCCTTAATTTGTTGACTGGATATTTCAATTTTCAGCAGCAACTGGACATGCTGAGGTTGACCTTAAACAGAAGGCCAAAGCCAAGAAGAAGAAAGGTAAGACTAGAAATCCCTCCTTCCATATTCCCCCTATCATAACCTCACACCTCTTTGACCCCACATTGACTAGCTGTATATTATTATGTATATAACTGTTCTATTATTCTGATGTTTATCCTCACCCCTTACAGAAACAGAAACCCCACCTGAGGCAGATTCGGTCTATTCTCAAGTGAAGCCAGTCACAGCCCCAGGTAAGACTAATAGCCATATGCTATTGATACTTAATATGATACTAATATGGAACTATTTCTCTGAAGTATAATGTATGTATTTAAAGTACGTATTTTTGTTTGATTCTTAAGAGTTTGTTTGACTGCATGTCCTAAACAACTTTGTGTGGTGATATGTTGCAGGACCTTGAGGGGGGCAGGGATGGAGGAATGGAGGGATGGAGGGATTGAGGGATGGAGGGATGGAGTGATGGAGGGATGGAAGGATGGAGGGATGGAGGGATGGAAGGATGGAGGGATGGAGTGATGGAAGGATGGACGGATGGAAGGATGGAAGGATGGAGTGATGGACGAATGGAGGGATGGAGGGAGGAATGGAGGGACACACCATCAGAGGAGGAGCGGAAGGAAACGCGGGAACATGGATTATGAATGCTCAATGCACACAAGCAAACAGACACACACACAATAACACCTTGTACTTTAAGTTTTTTTTTTTCGTATTTTTTTTACCAATAGATATATTTTACTTAAGCATGGTTTAATTGTGTATTACTGTTACAGCTTTATATAAAATATAAGGTGTAATGATAACGGATCTTATCTGCAGCTACAGGAATTATCTGCCTTGTATTGTGTATTGAGTATTATTGTTTTGTTGTAAATGTGTTAAAATGTATTATCTTTAAAGTATTATATCTGTCATTCAGATGATACAATAACATATTTGTATATGAATTTCCAAAATATTATAGGTATTATTCAAATTTTCTTCTAATGACCTGTACTTTTACAATATCTTTGCATTGTGATTTTTTAATAAACTATTTTTATCCACCTGATGGCGTGAGTGCTTTCTTACAGTAAATGGATATTCTCACCATCATCAACTTTTCCATATAACCTGCTTTGGTCAAACCTCCTTTCAGCCTAATATAGATCTTAGGCTCCTAAATGTGTGAGTTAAAGTAAAAATGCCGTACCCCATTGAGATTTTCAGAATGACTTTTTGGGGAAGTGTGCCTTCTCAGTTTTATGATGTCATATTCAAACAGACCACCATAGTCCCTGTGCCCAAGAAAGCGAAGGTAACCTTCCTAAATGATTAGTCCTCTCCTGTACTCCTTGTTCACCCACGACTGCGTGGCCAAGCACGACTCAACACCATCATTAAGTTTGCTGACGACACAACAGTGGTAGGCCTGATCACAGACAACGATGAGACAGCCTATAGGGAGGAGGTCAGAGACCTGGCAGTGTGGTGCCAGGACAACAACCTCTCCCTCAATGTGAGCAAGACAAAGGAGCTCATCGTGGACTGTAGGAAAAGGAGGGCCGAACAGGCCCCCATTAGCATCGACGGGGCTGTAGTGGAGTGGGTCGAGAGTTTCAAATTCATTGGTGTCCACATCACCAACGAACTATCATGGTCCAAACACACCAAGACAGTCGTGAAGAGGGCACGACAACACCTTTTCCCCCTGAGGAGACTGAAAAGATTTGGCAGGGGTCCCCAGATCCTCAAAAGATTCTACAGCTGCACCATCGAGAGCATCCTGACCGGTTGCATCACCACCTGGTATGGCAACTGCTTGACATCTAACCGTAAGGCGTTACAGAGGGTAGTGCGTACGTCCCAGTACATCACTGGGACCAACCTTCCTGCCATCCAGGACCTATATACTAGGCGGTGTCAGAGGAAGGCCCAAAGAATTTTCAAATACTCCAGTCATCCATGTCATTGACTGATCGCTCTGCTACTACACGGCAAGCGGTACCAGAGCGCCAAGTCTAGGTCCTAAAGGCTCCTTAACAGCTTCTACCCCCAAGCCATAAGACCGCTGAACTATTGATCAAATGGCCACCTGGACTGTTTACATTGACACCACCCCCCCCCCCCCCCCCCCTTTATTTTTTATGCATGTTCACAATGTACAAATTATCTTGACTAACCTGTACCCCCACACATTGACTCGGTACCAGTACCACCTGTATATTTCCTTGTTATTGTTATATAATTGTCTTGTGTTACTTTATTTTTTACTTTAGTTTATTTAGTAAATATTTTCTTAACTCTATTTTTGAACTGCATTGTTGGTTAACGGCTTGTAAGTAAGCATTTCACAGTAAGGTCTACACCTGTTGTATTTGCGCATGTGAAAATGTATGCACTCACTAACTGTAAGTCGCTCTGCATAAGAGCGCCTTCTAAATGACTAAAATGTCAAATGTAATGTGACAAATACAATTTGATTTGATATGATTTGATATCCTGTCTGCAGGAGTTCTGAGGAGCTGGTCAGTACTGGTACTGTGTATCACTTCCTTTTAATATTGAAATGTGGACATGCAAGTCTATGATGGCAAAGGGGTCTTCCAAGTAAGCAAAGGTCAGACTCATGGGCCAGGGTCTGGTATTTACATGGAAACAATACTGAATATTTGTATTACTGTGTTGAATTCCAGGTAGTAACCTACGGATGCATGATTACCAGTTCTCCCATATTGCCTCCTCATCCTAAAGATAGGTCATGCCGAATAATTACATTAGTGGTGTATGACTATTTTCAGTATCCCTGCATGGTATGGAAGGTCACTGTTCCAGTTAGGGGGTTTCTATGTCTATGTGTTTATGTCTATGTGGTCAGACAGACAGCCAGCAGTCATTGGCACTGCTCCTGAGAAAACAGAAACTGGAAATGACATCACCACAAGATGTTACCTGAAACGTAGAAGTGGGGCCTTTGTCAGAAACCTGGGACCCAATACCTTCTGAAAAAGTTGGCAGGTGTTTCATATCCCTCAGCCACACTGTCCTATGACCATGCAGAAGAAGTCATGCAAACACTTCTCCAGACATATGAAGCCTAGATGAAAATGCACACACACATATTTTCTCTCTCTCTCGCTCTCTCTCTCTAACCCCCCTCTCTCGCTCGCTCTCTCTCCCCCTCTTTCTCTCTCTCTCTCTCTCTTTCTTTCTCTTTCTTTCTCTTTCTTTCTCTTTCGAGAGAGAGCTTTTTTCCAGCCATGCTCCTACAGTGCAGCAGTCTGATATTGGCAACATTAGCTCTGGTGTGATGGCTATGAGAGTCTACTGAAATTAAAATAACCAGACAGGTAACTGGGGGCAAGGTCATGTCTCACTTTAAAAACCATCAACATTTTGATCTGCAGCACCACCAGATCAACTGGAAGCCAGCTCAGTTCCCTGAAATGATTAGGACCAATGTGCGTCCCAATGGCTGAGCTTCAGTATAATTCTCATTAGTTTGTTTTGGGTCGTTTGAAGTTTGTCCTTCAGATTTTGTGATACGCCACTGAACCATGAGATAGAAGCATAGCCATAGTGGCACCGTATCAGAGATGTTTCCAGGGTCCTCATACTCTCTGTATACAGGAACTTGGCTACCCTTGCCAGGAACTTTGTCCTGCAGTGAACATTTCCAATGACCTTCAGAGCCATAAGTTCATATGTCATGTGTTGGTCCAGTTCACATCCCAATGTATGTTACAGAGCATTTTTCCTTCACCGCTACACCATTATACTTGACCGAGAAGTTGAAAGAGTTTCTCACTTTGTGTTTGGAACAAAAAGGGATACTTTCTGTCTTGCCTAAATGGATAACCACTTACTGACTTTAGTCAGTTGGCTGCTTAGGGTCTTTTCAACGGTCTCCTTAGTCTAATGTGACACCAAAGGGTAGAATCATCCTCACACAGGATCTATTGCATGTGCTTTCTTACATGATAACTCTAGGAAAACCGTTAGCTTTCTCTAAATTAATTGTTGGTCTTTGCATGGTGTGTGTTGACTGTATAATGCCTAGTCATCAGTGATTGGTTGGGTATCTCGAAACATTTGCTTTATTACTGTATGATAACACCTACATAATACCTATGTTCAGCAACATATCATGATGTATTGATTCTGCAGTTTTGAATGAGTGCCAATGGTGTGGTTGGGTCAGCAGCTGTTGCAGTGCTACTAGAACTGAAAAGATCTTATGACCCTGTGCTAGATGCATGTCACTCATTACATTTAAGGCAATACGGGACTGTATGGAATGATTGTTTCTATTACATAATAAGATAAACTGCAGGACTAGGACAACTGCAGTTATGCCCTAAATACCACACTTCATTGAGCTGTAACTTTATTTTGTCTTAATTCATGACAGAGCTGTTTTTGTGTAAGGGTTTACAAAACATCACTCCAGACTGACATGTATTTATAATGTATTTATAATGTATTTATAATGTCGCCCATGCAGTATATGATGCATTTCTGGTGAGTAATTACACAGTAACCACAGTGGGATTTGTACTTGTGAGCTGAGGAGGAGTTATCAGATCCACCCCCACTTCTCTTTTCCTGTCATCTCATCCTGTTCTGCTGAATGTGGGGGAGGAGCTGACTTTAATGAAGTAAAATAGGACCCACACACTCAGATACGTACAGATATAAAGTGCAAATATGTAAAGTGCCATTTACAGTATAAATGAAACCTGGAAAAGCACTGTATAAATCCAAGCCATTATTATCTATTAATTGATTGTGTAACACTTTGCATTGCAGTGTATTATTGTTTAATTATTCATGTAGGCACACTGTAACAAATATTACAACGTAACAATGAGTAATTACAATACTTGCTACACTATACTTACATTAATAATTATACAGTGAAAAGATCATTGTAATATAGTGTGCAACCCAGTGGCGGCTCCTGAAAAAATTCTCAGGAGGGGCAATTTTTCTGATGATTTAGGTGACCTACACACATTTTTAAAAAGATATGTCCAGCAACAACATGAAGACAGGGGCAGCATATAAGTCAATACCAGAAGCATTTATTGACTGATCTCAAAAGTGTTGGCTTACAAAAGCAAAATAAGTTATCACAGTAAAAATAATCAAGGGTGTTCTTTCACATTCCTCAACACTGCATAAACAATATGTATGGCTTTGTAAAAATGAACAACCATATTCTGGCCAATTGTATAGATTTGTAAATATGAACAACCATATTCTGGCCAATTGTATAGATTTGTAAAAATGAACATGAACAGATTTTTTATTTTTTTGAATGGCAGTACCTTTCAAACATGTCTGCTTGCAGTAAGGTAGCACTAACAAGGTGGCCAGAGAAAGAGAACCTTTCTTTGGTGTGATCCAGGATGGTGTTGCAGACCTCTTCAGACAGCCTCTGCTTCTCCTCTTCTCTCAAAGCTGTTCTGGGTCTTTTGGCTCCTGTTGCTTCTTGCAGCTGCTGTTGAGAGGAGTCCCTGAAGGCAAACAGACCAATGTGTTTGTTGGCTTTGTACAGTATTGTTGTCTATGTGATGCACAGGTATATGCAATGTATCCATGTATAGTACAAATACTTCAGTTCCACTTAAAATGGGCAGGGATGCATAAAGTCTTTAGTGTTTAAGTTAGCCTTTGTGTCTCACATAGCCTGGATGTTCAGCACAGTATACAGTGGTGCTCATAAGCTTATGATCCCATGCTAAAGTTGACTAAAAAGAGGAATAAAAAAGAAAAGAAAATTGGTGTCCTTAAAGGTTGGATTTTCCAACTTTTTTAATTAAGTCATTAAGATCAATTTCCAAAAGATGATTTTTTTATTTTTTTATTCCTCTTTTTAGTCAGCTTTAGAATGTGTTCATACACTTATGAGCACCACTGTACAGTACACATAGTATATAAAATAAGATAGATTACACCACTGGCCATATATAATGACAATAATGTAATTTCAAACACAAATGCAGTCTCCTTTCATGCATACATTTTCAAATAAAGCTCTGCTTTGAGAAAGATCGAATGATATTGTTTAATCTTTATCTTACCTTATGGCCTGCACACTGCTTGCGAAGCTGTCGAGGGCACGTTTGATAAAGACAGCATCGATGTCCTTATTCTGTAGCTTCTGGTACGGTGGGCTGGTCAAATGAACCCAATGAACCCGTCCGGATGGCTTCAAAACATTCTATGAGGTCGTCTCGATTCTCGTAGACAGTGTTCACGACTCTGCTGTTGCTAACCTCATCGTTGTGGCGGCGGACAGCTAGCCTGTATCCCTCATCCAGTTGAGTGGCAATATTCACTCTCACCAAAGCAGACAATCTCAAACAGCTATCAATGTGGGTCTTTGACAGCTCATTTTTCTTAATCTTTTCTGAAAGATGGTGCATGTCGGTTACACCAGTCGCTGTCCAAGCGTTGCTGTCTGCCGTTCATGGTTACGTTACGTTACGTATGACGAAAGCGCGTAAGTGCAAGCCCTCAGACACCCATAGAGAATGTATTGAAAGCTCAGAAATTTGAAAAAAAAATATTTTACATTAGAGGCTATGAGAGACTTCTGGGCGATTTTCAACCTGACTGAAATCGCCCCAAAACGGGCGGGGACATTTGAAGCACGACTTTAGCCTGATTGGACATTTAGTGGCTGGCAGATCAGACGTGAACACTGAACTACTGTTGCCATGATATAATTGATTAGAAAAAAAATCCCTTCCTTTTCCCGTTTGGCAGTGCGTCGCCCATATCGCCCTATTGAACACACCGCCCATGGTGCAACCATTGATTGATGTCAGAATAACATATATATTTGTGTTTTTCAGGTGTGGGTGTTCCTCTGTTCATCAACAAGACAGTGGGGGACTCCATGGAGCTGCTGGCAGGCTTAGAGAGGGGACATTACAAATCATTGCAGTGGAAGTATAGAGGAAAGGATATTGTAGAAGTCAACTCAGAAGTTGTATATTCACCTAGATCCCAGTTTGAGGGGAGACTAAAGATGAACAACAAAAACTTTAGTTTAACGGTCAGAGAACTGCCACTGCAAGACTCAGTGGATTTTCTAGTTACAGGCGAAGGGGACAAAGGTCAGATTGGCGGTAGGACCATCACTCTGAAGGTCAACGGTAGGCTGTTATCACCTTTTTGCATCCTATTTTGATATCATTCTAATTTATATCCATGACCACGGCTGATGATTTTTTAACTATAATGAAGATTTGTTGGTTTTATACTGACCTTACTCACCATGCTTTGATACATTTCCATCACATTATCAAGTTTTATCCTCTGTAGTCTTTCTCCTGGTGGTATGGCTATGGTAGGGTTCATTTAGAAGATTGATTATGAGTCTCTATCTCTCTCCTGGTTGGTCAGAGCCTATATCCAAGGTGGTGATCCAGACAGACATCAAGCTATTAGCCAACCACTCCTGTACGGTGCGGCTGGTGTGCAACGTGTACTGCTACTCCAACCTTACATACACCTGGGAGAGAGACAACGAGATGTACGGGGACGCCCAGCAGATTCACTTCTCTCTCTCTCCTGCAGAGAGAGACATCAGTGTAACGTGCAACGCCTCCAACCTAGTCAGTTGGAAATCTGTCTTTGCGATAGTAAAGGTTGGTAATGACAAAACCACACCAGGTACCTAGATATCATAATAATCCCTTCCATACACTTTTCAGTGTGCTTATACGCTTATGTTGTGTGAAGCTGTCTTTTCCCTCTGTGATCAGAGAGAAACAAATAGAGAATGGTTGTAGTCATATGCAAAAACCTGTGAAAACCTAGTTGCTGGGATGATAAGTACACATGAAAAGGTGTGCAGGGATTTACGTCCTTTTCAGAGAGAAGAATGACAATGTTCTTTCAGCATACATATTCTGTAGTTCACTTATTAATTTCTCTTTTACATTCAATCTATCACTGTGATCAGTGATAGATTGATACTTTCTTGGGTTATTACTTTGAACAGTTGACAGACCTACCTTGTTTGTGCTGTAACTCAAGAACATCTACATGCAGTTGACCTCCAAATAGCTACAACATAAACCAAATGATAAATATGTCATGAAGTCAAACCTTTGACACCTCTCCTAGAGACATTAAAGATTGGACTGAAAATGTCAACATGACCAGGTATGGTATATGCAATATTGACTTCACTTTTTGCACAAATATGTTATTATCCACAAAATTCCTTCCTCAGATATATACAATAGTTCTCTCTTCCACCCACAGAAACACCACAGTGTTGATGTGTCCATTTATTTTACAGTAAGAGGAAGTTGTGTAAAGATGAACATTACATCAGATTCTATTTTTTTCTGTTTCTCTTTAAGCATCTGTACCTTTCTAATTCAGTCAAAGCCCCATTAACAAAATCTCTGTGCACCATAGTGCTGTCAGTCTTCTGTAAAACACATACAGATTGGACTTCTACTGATATGAACCCATACAGAAGTGGTCCATGTCTGTACTAATATGATGACATAGAGAGAGGAAGGAATAAGAGGGCAGACCCAGTAGACTGAGGGGTTATGTTGTTGCTATGTGACCAATGACCATATTAGTTTCTATATTGTGATCCACAAGGATGTGGAGTAGTTACAGGCCTGTCCTGAAGGGGGCGATAAGAAACCCCAGATGTTTACCTTGTTTCTTCACGCAGAGTGTCTCAATCTACACACTACAACAAACCACTTAGATATTTTTAAAGGTAAATCGTTTTAAAATATATATTCATGTATTCAACATGTAATGATTTGAAGCAAAATGAAACTCTACACTTTAACCTGGAAATCCAGTTCCCCAGTTACAGCTTTGAAACTCCTCCCATCTCTGGTCAGTGGTAATAAATTCCGCTTAGCTCTGCCACTGATGTACACACACACAAACCACACAACACACACAAAAGACACACACAAAAACACGATACAGTACATGAACAATAACCCTGAGGCACATCACATAAACAGACAAATTAAAATACAACCATAAACAACACAATAACAAACATATCTATGTAGACAGTATCTAACTAAACGTATTCCTCATAATTGAGGGGGTGGCAGAAGATGTCCATTTCCATTGTGGAACAACTGAGGTTAGCTGGCTAGGCTTGCCACCTGACAGCTGAGCAAAGGTTTGAGGGGAGGCCTACACTATCTATGTATCTATCTATCTATCTATCTATCTATCTATCTATCTATCTATCTATCTATCTATCTATCTATCTATCTATCTATCTATCTATCTATCTATCTATCTATCTATCTATCTATCTATCTATCTATCTATCTATCTATCTATCTATCTATCTATCTATCTATCTATCTATCTATCTATCTATCTATCTATCTATCTATCTATCTATCTATCTATCTATCTATCTGTGCATGGTGCAGCATAAAACAAACATCTACACATTCTGATATAAAACCACAAGCTCTGATCTCATCAATTCAGGTCTCTAAGGAGCGAGTGTGAGACCATGTAGCCAACCATAAGGAGAAGTTGGTCAGAATATAAACACGCTATCAACTGCTACAATTTTTTCTCACAATCTTTTGACATTTCTCTTGACTCTTTCTCTCTCTGTTTTTCTGTGTGACGGTGAAGAGGTGTGATCTAAGCAGACTGTCATCATATAGGAAGTAGAGTGGTTTGTCAGAAGGACTGTATTTGTATAGAAAGTAACTTGTCTGTGGGGACAGAATGGAGCACACCTTGCTCTGTTTGCTACTATGTACAGCGCATTCAGAAAGTATTCAGACCCCTGACTTTTTCACATTTTGTTACGTTACAGCCTTATTCTAAAATTGATTATATTGTTGTTTTTTCCTCATCAATACCCCTTAATGACAAAGCAAAAACAGGTTTAGACATTTTTACACATTTATTAAAAAAAAAAAATGGAAATATCACATTTACATAAGTATTCAGACCCTTTAATCAGTACTTTGTTGAAGCACCTTTGGCAGCAATTACAGCCTCGAGTCTTCTTGGGTAAGACGCTACAAGCTTGGCACACCTGTATTGGGGAGTTTCTCCCATTTTTCTCTGCGGATCCTCTCAAGCTCTGTCAGGTTGGATGGGGAGCGTTCGCTGCACAGCTATATTCAGGTCTCTCCAGATATGTTAGATCGGGTTCAAGTCCGGGCTCTGGCTGGGCCACTCAAGGACATTCAGAGACTTGTCCTGAAGCCACTCCTGCGTAATCTTGGTTGTGTGCTTAGGGTCATTGTCCTTTTGGAAGGTGAACCTTCGATCTGGAACAGGTTTTCATCAAGGATCTCTCGGTACTTTGCTCCGATCATCTTTCACTCAATCCTGACTAGTCTCCCAGTCCCTGCCGCTGAAAAACCAGGCCAGTACCATAAAGGCCTGATTGGTGGAGTGCTGCAGAGATGGTTGTTGCTTGGTGCGAGGAGCAGGAACAGGCCGGGCCGGACTGGCGACGCGCACCACCGGCTTGGTGTGAGGAGCAGGAACAGGCCGGGCCGGACTGGCGACGCGCACCACCGGCTTGGTGCGGGGAGCAGGAACAGGCCGGGCCGGACTGGCGATGCGCACCACCGGCTTGGTGCGGGGAGCAGGAACAGGCCGGGCCGGACTGGCGACGCGCACCACCGGCTTGGTGCGGGGAGCAGGAACAGGCCGGGCCGGACTGGCGACGCGCACCACCGGCTTGGTGCGGGGAGCAGGAACAGGCCGGGCCAGACTGGCGACGCGCACCACCGGCTTGGTGCGGGGAGCAGGAACAGACCGGGCCAGACTGGCGACGCGCACCACCGGCTTGGTGCGGGGAGCAGGAACAGGCCGGGCCAAACTGGCGACGCGCACCACCTGCTTGGTGCGGAGAGCAGGAAAGACCTCAATCCTATAGAAAATGCGTGGGCAGAACTGAAAAAGCGTGTGCGAACAAGGAGGCCTACAAACCTGACTCAGTTACACCAGCTCTGTTAGGAGGAATGGGCCAAAATTCACTCAACTTATTGTGGGAACTTGTGGAAGGCTACCCGAAACGTTTGACCCAAGTTTAAAAATTTAAAGGCAATGCTACCAAATACTAATTGAGTGTATGTAAACTTCTGACCCACTGGGAATGTGATGAAAGAAATAAAAGCTGAAATAAATAATTCTCTCTGCTATTATTCTGACATTTCACATTCTTAAATAAAGTGGAGATCCTAACTGACCTAAAACAGGGAATTTTTACTAGGATTAAATGTCTGGAATTGTGAAAAACTGAATTTAAATGTATTTGGCTAAGGTGTACTTAAACTTCAGACTTCAACTGTATAACTATAAGTTTGAGTCTTTCTCTTTGTCTCAGACCTGCAGCCTTCATTGTCTTTCAGAATAAGACCCAACAGAACTCAACACTTTACATCAAAGTCTCTCTCACTGAGCTGTAAGGAGAAGGGAAACTCTACTGGATGGAGACTGAAGAGATACAGAGAGAGAGGAGTGGAGTCAGGGTGTGGCTCTAACTGGGGATCAATAGCAGGGTCCACATGTGCCATCAGGTCCACACTTGAAAAGGACAGTGGAGTGTACTGGTGTGAGTCTGCATCAGGAGAGTACAGTAATGCTGTCAACATCACAGTGGCTGGTACGTCTATTGTACAACATTCACTAACCTTTTTTACATTTCAATGTATGATAATGATGTTCATTTCTGAAACTGAATGTGTGTATCTCATACAAAATGCAATCTCATAAGACGTTAAAATATTGTGTGTGATTACTCCTGATTTAAAGTTTTATTTATATATTATGTTACACAGCTGGTGCTGTGATCCTGGAAAACCCTGCCTATCCCATGACAGAGGGAGACTCTGTGACTCTGCTCTGTACAAATAGATATCAGGAAACAAACCCAAACCCCAAGGTTGATTTCTACAAAGATGGAGTACTCATCAGGAATGAGACCACATGAGAGATGACCATTCCTGCAGTATCCAAGTCAGGTGAAGGCATCTATAAATCTAATAAAGGAGAGTTACCAGAGAGCTTGGTGACTGTGAGAGGTGAGAAACGGTTATGATCACATTACCTTTTCGTAATATCTGTGGTCATCAGTGATTTGTATTGTTAAAAAGCATACTGTAGGTTTGGAGTTGCAAGCTCAGGCTGGTCATCTGATCTCAAGTTAGATGTCAAATATATAATGTATCTACAGAATTGTTTCACTTTGTCCACTACTTTATTTATTTTCTATAACTACCTCAGAGTCTGATGGTGATTTGCTGTTCTCTCTCCAGGCATAACTCCTGGACCCTCTACATCAGTCCTAGTAGTAGTGGTTGTGGGCCTGGTTGTTGCTGGTGTTCTACTGGCCATTCTCCTGGTACTGGTAGCAGGTGAAACTTTTATCCATTCTCATTTAACTTTTTAGTTCATGTTTAGGAGAAAAATGTCTGAACAACCTGGACCCCCAACAGGACCAAGGATCTACCCAGGGCCAGGTTCCTGATGCTGGGTATACACGTCTGCAGCATGGTCAGTCTCTCAGCCCAGATCACTATCACTCTCCTCTCTCTGTAACTTCATCCACTGACTTTTCACCATCCACTTTGTATACAACATGTTACTGTACTCTATGTCCCTAGGCAATCTGAGGGATAACCAACCAATTAATATTTCTCTCTCTTCTTTGACCAACAGGTGGCGCTAACATCTATGATACAATCACTCCCTCAGACAATTATGACAATGGTACTGTATACTGTATGTTAAATTTAGTATGAACACAGTATAGAGATGTTGTTGCAGTTGTTCTTCATATGTTTAATATGACTATTATACTAAGACTAAGTAGAGATATTAGTGTATTACCTGTATGTTTCAGATGCTGCTGCTGCTACTGCTGGACCAAGTGATGTGATGTACGCCCAGATTCAACTCAAAAAGTTGGACAAGAAAAAGAAAAGTAATTCTCAACTGTCACATGAATTTATACAAAATGCAGCAGTGTTTTTTACTCATAAAAAAAGTCCTCCATGGGCCTCCCGAGTGGCTCAGCGGTCTAAGATACTGCATCGCAGTGCTTGAGGCGTTACTACAGATCCGGGTTCGATCCCGGGCTATTTCGCAGTCAGCCGCAACCGGAGACCCATGAGGCGGCACACAATTGGCCCAGAGTCGTCCGGGTTAAGGGAGGGTTTGGCCGGCAGCGATGTCCTTGTCCCATCGCGCTCTGACACTGTCGCCAGTTGTACAGTGTTTCCTCCGACACATTGGTGCGGCTGGCTTCTGGGTTAAGCGAGCATGTGTCAAGAAGCTGTGCGGCTTGGCAGGGTCATGTTTCGGAGGACGCGTGGCTCTCATCCTTCGCCTCTCCCGAGTCCGTACGGGAGTTGCAGCGATGGGACAAGACTGTAACTACCAATTGGGGAGAAAAAGGGGTAAAAAAAATAAAACAAAAAAAGTCCTCCTCAGAAATGCCAAGACAGGGAAGGCTACAGGTAAGACCCATTCTACAGGTTGGCAATCAGTGAAATCTAAATGTGGGATTTTGGAGTTTCGATGAAAATGCAGAATAAGGAATAAGCTATTTCCATCATTTGTTGATTGGAAATTTCAATTTTCAGCATCAACTGGACCTGTTGATGTGACCTATGCTGAGGTTGACCTTAAACAGAAGGCCAAAGCCAAGAAGAAGAAAGGTCAGACTAGACATCCCTCCTTCCATATTCCCCCTATCATAACCTCACACCTCTTTGACCCCATATTGACTAGCTGTATATTATTATGTATGTAACTGTTCTATTATTCTGATGTTTATCCTCACCCCTTACAGAAACAGAAACCCCACCTGAGGCTGATTCGGTCTATTCTCAAGTGAAGCCAGTCACAGCCCCAGGTAAGACTAATAGCCATATGCTATTGATACTAATATGATACTAATATGGAACTAATGCTCTGATATCAAAGTATACTGTATCTATTTAAAGTATGTCTCTGTTTGATTCTTAAGAGTTTGTTTGACTGCATGTCCTAAACAACTTTGTGTGTTGATATGTTGCAGGTCCTTGAGGGGGGCAGGGATGGAGGAATGGAAGGATGGAGAGATGGAGGGACACACCATCAGAGGAGGAGCAGAAGGAACCCGGGAACATGGATTATGCACGCTCAACGAACGCACGCAAGCACACACACACACGCACAAACACACACAATAACACCTTTTACATTAAGGATTTTTTTCGTATTTTATTTACCAACAGAGATATATTGTATTTACGCATGGTTTAATTGTGTTTTACTGTAACAGCTTTGTTTAATTATATGGTGTAATGATGATGGATCTTATCTGCAGCTACAGCAATTGTATCTGTTTTGTATTGTGTATTGAATTGTATTGTTTGGTTGTTGATATAACGTCTTTTAATACAGTATTTGTTCATGTCTTTAAACACATGAGCTGTACGTAGGAGAGAGGGTAAGGACACGCCATGTGTTTTGGATGTCACTGGGGGGTGACAGAAGGTCGGCGTGCCAAGATAGATTGGGGGCCACTGGTGCTTATCTTAGAAGGAGTATGTGACGGAATGGCCTGGCTAGGGTGCCACACGTTACCATGTAGGGGGATCCTAATGTAGGAGATGAGTGACACTCAATAATGGTTGGCAACTGTTGGATGGAAGAAGCTTGGAAAGCATTATATAAACTGAAAGATTTTTATATGTAAGTCATTCGGATGACAAGAGGCTACACCCGTACCGCTTGTCATGTTAAATAACTATGAATCAACTCTCCATCTAAGTGTTTAAATATTGTCTTACATCCTGAAGTACGAGATACCAGAGAAACTCGTCATAGCAGTTGTAAATGTATTAAAATGTATTATCTTTGATTTATTATGTCTGTCATTCAGATGATAGAATAACATATTGTATGTGTCAAACTGTATGCGTAAACGGGTTGACAGCAATGGTAGCAGAAAATGAATGTTGAACTTTTGTTGCACACATATCTAGATGATGCTGCATACTATTATGCGCAATGATGCAGTTGGTGTGTTCAAAGTGTTAGGCTTCACAATGTGTGAATTAAAGGGGCAATCTGCTATTGCTACATCCATTGTTGGACTTAATTATATATACCCGTTGAATCTTGAAGAATATAACATAAATGCCTCATGAGCAAAGTTCAAATGTCATACCCCATCAGCTGAAGACCCATTGAGATTTTCAGAATGACTTGTTGGGGAAGGGTGTGCCTGAAAGAACAGTTCTTCTCAGTTTTATGATGTCATATACTCTCTGCAAGAGTTCTGAGGAGCTGGTCAGTACTGGTACTGTGTATCACTTCCTCTTAATATTGAAATGTTGACATGCACATCTACGATGGCAAAGCGGTCTTCCAAGTAAGCAAAGGTCAGACTCATGAGCCAGGGTGTGGGATTTACATGGAAACTATATTGAATATTTCCATTACTGTGTTGAATTCCAAGTAGAAGACGGGCCTGTGTCAGTAACCTGGGACCCAATACCTTCCGATAAAGTTGGCAGGTGTTTCATATCCCTCAGCCACACTGTCCTATGACCATGCTGAAGAAGTCATGCAAACACTTCTCCAGACATATGAAGCCTAGATGAAAATGCACACACACTGTTATGATATTTTATCTCTCTCTCTCGCTCTCTCTAACACCCCCACTCTCTTTCTCTTCCTATCTTTCTCACGCTCTGTCTCTCTCTCTATCTCTCTATCACTTTCTCTCTTTCTCTCTCTGTCTCTGTCTCGCTCTCTCTCTCCCTCTATCTTTCTCTGCAACTTTGAGTGGTCTGCTCATAAAGTAGCAACGCTACCGGTATCTGTGAAACACCATGACCATTAACCACACAACCACCAGCAGCTAGGAAACACACGCTCCAAAACCACCACCACCAGACTGATCAACACAGTGCCAGTCACCAAACACACCCACACCTCATTGTCTAACTCTCAAGCTGAGCGAAGTGTTTTTTTCAGAGAGCAACTATAGAATGTGTCTTCCTTTTCAACTAACATACAGGAATAATTTTACAGAACAGCAGCCCTCATCAAAAGGAAGTATCTGCTCTTTCTCTACTCTTTCTTCTCTGTGTGTTTTGATTAGTCAACTGCTAGCTAGCAGTGACAGTGATAGATAAGGACATACAGCCAGAGGAAACAGTCATACAACGCCTTAAAGAGATGTCTGGTGGTCCCTTCTCCTGCTTCTCCAAACAGGGAATACTCCTTCTCCTACTCTCCAACCTCCACTATGGTAGGATTTGTAAAAATAATAATATTTCTCCTGTTCATGCTTTGTATCTATTGCATGTGCTTTCTTGCATTATAAAGTTAGTAAAACAATAAGCTTTCTCTAACTTCCTTGTTGTTCTTTGCATGGTGTGTGTTGACTGTAGAATGCCTAGTCATCAGTGATTGATTGGATATTTCAAATATTTTGCTTCATTACTGTGTGATAACACCTACATAATACCTATATTTAGCAAAATGTCATGATGAAGTGATTCTGCAGTTTTGAATGAGTGTAAATGGTGTGGTTGAGTCAGCAGCTGTTGCATTGTTTCTGGAACACAAAAGATCTTACGACCCTGTGCTAGATGCACGTCATTCATAGAATTTAAGGCCATATGAGACTGTATCGAATTATTGTTTCTATTACATAATAAGATAAACTGTAGGACTAGGATAACTGCAGTTATAACCTAAATACCACACTTCATTGAGCTGTAACTTTATTTTGTCTTAATTCATGACAGAGCTGTCTTTGTGTAAAGGTTTATCATACCTTGTTTCAGATTGACATGTATTTATAATGTCGCCCATGCAGTATATGATGCATTTCTGGTGAATAATTAAACAGTAAACACAGTGTGATTTGTACTTGTGAGCTGAGGAGGGGTTATCAGATCCACCCCCACTTCTCTTTTCTTGTCATCTCATACTGTTCTGCTGAATGTGGGGGAGGAGTGGACTTTAATTAAGTGAAATAAAACGCACAAACTCAGATACGTAAAGATATAAAGTGCAAATATGTAAAGTGCCATTTACAGTATAAATGAAACCTGGAAAAGTGCTATATAAATCCAATCCATTATTATCTATGAATTGATTGGATAACAAATCAAATCAAATTTTATTGGCCACATGCGCCGAATACAACAGGTGCAGACATTACAGTTAAATGCTTACGTACAGCCCTTAACCAACAGTGCATTTATTTAAAAAAAAAAAGTTAAATAAAACAACAACGAAAAAGTGTTGAGAAAAATAAAATAACAGTAGGGAAGCTATAAATACATGGGGGTACCGGTGCAGAGTCAATGTGCGGGGGCACCGGCTAGTTGAGGTAGTTGAAGTAATATGTACATGTGGGTAGAGTTAAAGTGACTATGCATAAATAATTAACAGAGTAGCAGCAGCGTAAAAAGATGGGGTGGGGGGGGGGCAGTGCAAATAGTCCGGGTAGCCATGATTAGCTGTTCAGGAGTCTTATGGCTTGGGGGTAGAAGCTGTCTCTAACTTCCTTGTTGGTCTTTGCATGGTGTGTATGCTATATAAATCCAATCCATCTATGAATTGATAGGGTAACACTTTGCATTGCAGTGTATTATTGTGTAATTATTCATGTAGGCACACTGTAACAAATATTACAACATAACAATGAGTAATTACAATACTTGCTACACCATACTTACATGAATAATTACACAGCAGTAAGTGTAACCATTGATTGATGTCAGAATGCCAGTGTCAATTTTTGTGTTTCAGGTGTGGTTGTTTCTTCATACCTGTCATTCCTCAAGACGGTAGGGGACTCTGTGACGATGCCTGCAGGCTTAGAGGGGCAGAATGTCACCCTAATTAAGTGGAGGTATAGCGAAACGGATATTGCAGAATTCAACTCAGAAGGTTTATATTTCCATGGATCCCAGTTCAAGGGCAGACTAGAAATGAATGCCAATGACTTCAGTTTAACAATTAGGAAACTGACTCTGCAAGACTCAGGGGAATATCTAGTTTTTGCTGAAACAGACAAGCAACTTCCCACTAAGGCTGTGACTCTGCAGGTTCACGGTAGGCAGCTACTTTTCAATGACTATAGTGTTAATGACATCTTCCATCCTTTGTCTTACACTCTGGTAACATCTTGTTGACGACTGATTACATCTCTCTCTCTCTCTCTCTCTCTCTCTCTCTCTCTCTCTCTCTCTCTCTCTCTCTCTCTCTCTCTCTCTCTCTCTCTCTCTCTCTCTCTCTCTCTCTCTCTCTCTCTCTCTCTCTCTCTCTCTCTCTCTCTCTCTCTCTCTCTCGCTCTCTCTCAGAGCCTATATCCAAGTTGGTGATCCAGACACACATCAAGCTATTGGCCAAACACTCCTGTTCAGTGTGGCTGGTGTGCATCGCATTCAGTTACTCCAACCTCACCTACACCTGGAAGAGAGACAATGAGATGTACATGGACGTCCAGCAGATTCACTTCTCTCTCTCACCAGCAGAGGGAGACATCAGTGTAACGTGCAACGCCTCCAACATAATCAGTTGGAAAACTGCCTTAGCGACAGTAAAGTGTAGTAATGACACAACCGACCTAGGTACCTAGATATCATAATAATCCCTTCCAAACACTTTTCAGTGTGCTTATACGCTTATGTTGTCAAATATAATATATAATGCTTGTGATTACATTGGAAGTGTATGATATAGAGCCATTTAATCTTTATCATATTGTACAGTCTAATCATGTGTGTTGTACAATATGTGACAGGGCTGGCATGGTATACCAACTACATCAGAGCATCAGTAGGAGGCGCTGTGGTGATGATCCTCACTGTAGTTGTGGCAGTGTGCTACTGCAGGGGCCGCCGTGACACAGGTATGTACAGCTTAGGGCCCTTAACTATACTTAAAGTTACATTTCAGGTGGTTCTAGAAATATTCTTCAGATGATATTGTTGATTTGTATTTGAATATTGAATTTGAATGACTGTGATTGAATGGAAGACTATGTAGTCTACTTTGATAATTGTCTATACCTTTCTTGATGCTGAAACAGTTTCTTCTTGATTATCTGTCACATCTGTAGCCGCAGACTCTGTATGACAAGATCACATTTGGACGCCCAGAGCCCCCCACCTCTCCCTACCAGAAAGTACTGTGAGCTGAACAGGATGTGGTCAAAGGCTGGGCCTTTCATAGATATAGAACACTGCATCCTCTGCATCTTGCATGTGTATATTCTGTAGTTAGGCCAAGATGTTAATGGTTAATTTCATCACGGCCTACACTATTTGCTTACTTTTTCATGATTGTAATCTTCTCCCTTTACAGTGTATCATAAGGCCTTATGTCTTTCTTTGAGGCCCTAGTTACAATTAGGAGATTCTGAAATGTGTAACATGCAGTAGTAGGAGTGGTGATCAAACAAGCTCATATGTCGAATTTCTATTTTCTTGATTAAAGAGAAGAGTTGTAGATAATAGTATGAAATTGATTTGTGAGAATGATTTATGCCTGTGAGTAGAAAGTATACTATTTTGCATTAGGATTAAGTGCTTGCCAGGCATCAATGAGGTTGTAATCACAGAGTATATGCTGGAGAGCCTTGGTTGCGTGTGGATTGTTGTTGGTAGGGAGGAGGTCAGAGATCTGGCCGTGTGGTGCCAGGACAACAACCTCTCCCTCAACGTGACCAAGACAAAGGAGATGATTGTGGACTACAGGAAAAAAAAGAGGACTGAGCACGCCCCCATTCTCATCGACGGAGCTGTAGTGGAACAGGTTGAGAGCTTCAAGTTCCTTGGTGTCCACATCACCAACGAACTATCATGGTCCAAACACACCAAGACAGTCGTGAAGAGGGCACGACAAAGCTTATTCCCCCTCAGGAGACTAAAAAGATTTGGCATGGGTCCTCAGATCCTCAAAAAATTCTACAGCTGCACCATCGAGAGCATCCTGACTGGTTGCATCACCGCCTGGTATGGCAACTGCTTGGCCTCTGACCGCAAGGCACTACAGAGGGTAGTGCGTACGGCCCAGTACATCACTGGGGCAAAGCTTCCTGCCATCCAGGACCTCTATACCAGGCGGTGTCAGAGGAAGGCCCTCAAAATTGTCAAAGACTCCAGCCACCCTAGTCATAGACTGTTCTCTCTGCTACCGCACGGCAAGCGGTACCGGAGTGCCAAGTCTAGGTCCAAAAGACTTCTCAACAGCTTCTACCCCCAAGCCATAAGACTCCTGAACAGCTAATCATGGCTACCCGGACTATTTGCACTGCCCCCCGACCCCATCCTTTTTACACTGCTGCCATTCTGTTAAGTATTTATGCATAGTCACTTTAACTCTACCCACATGTACATATTACCTCAACTACCTCAACTAGCCGGTGCCCCCGCACATTGACTCTGCAACGGTACCCCCCTGTATATATAGCCTCCCTACTGTCACTTTATTTTACACTTTTTTTGTTGTTGTTTTATTCTTACTTTTTTGTTTAAAATAAATGCACTGTTGGTTAAGGGCTGTAAGTAAGCATTTCACTGTAATGTCTGCACCTGTTGTATTCGGCGCATGTGACCAATAAAATTTGATTTGATTTGATTTGGTCTTATTTGATTTGACCGCATGTCCAAAATGGCATGCATGTCTGTCCCAATATCCAGATGGAATTCAGTTAATTCTAAAATATATATATATACTGTTCACAGAATAAAAATATTATTCTACCTTTTTGCATACCCTGAGTGCCTTGTATTTAGAGTGAATTGTAGTTACCTCCCATTTCTGTATTTGTTAGCCACAGAGACATGGTTGTTGTATTGAATAGTTTTCAGTACTGTAGCGTTCACCAAGTGAGTGTCTAAGTTAATATGTTATCTTTAAAATTAAACTCATTATGACAACACAATACATATATCATAAAGCCTTTGAGGGCCTAGTTAGACCCTAACACACTGGTCTGAAACTCCTGGTTTACAATCCACATCAAGCCTGCAAGTCACATTATGCTGGCTTGGAAAGCGATGTGTAATTCCTATTGGAATCCAGCCAGAGTTAGGATATCCAACAATTTGAACTTTTAATCACACGCAACCTGCATTCAGAATGACTGTTGGGGTAGGGAAGATTGATTACTGAGCCTGCCTAAATTATATAAACTGGAACAGACATATCAGTAATGTGTGAAATAAATCGAACTACTAACAGATTGGTTTAGTTTGATTGGTTGATTAATCTTATGCTACACAAACATAGATAACATAAATTTTTCTAAAGTACATGCAAATACACATGTATTGAAACAAACCATTCTAAAAATTAACCCGCAAGAGAGCATGCTGGAATAATTTTAATGATAGGCGTGGTTTTGAGTTGTTTTCAGCAAACAGGAATTTGTAATTTTACTCAACAAGCTTGTTCAAATACATTTTTTTACATTTAGCAGACGCTCTTATCCAGAGCAACCAGAGTGCATACATTATTCTTTTTTATTTTCATACTGGCCACCCATGGGAATCGAACCCACAACCCTGGCGTTGCAAACGCCATGCTCGGGGCGGCAGGTAGCTTAGTGGTTAAGAGCGTTGTGCCAGTAACCGAAAGGTCACTGGTTCTAATCCCCGAGCCAACTAGGTGAAAAATCTGTCGATGTGCCCTTGAGCAAGGCACTTAACCCTAATTGCTCCTGTAAGTCGCTCTGGATAAGAGCGTCTGCTAAATGACCCCCCCCCTCTACCAACTGAGCTCCCTCCCTTGCGGCCATTCCCTCCCCTCCCCTATCCTGGACGATGCTGGGCCAATTGTGCGCCGCCACATTGGTCTCCCGGTTGCGGCCAGCTACAGCAGAGCTTGGATTCGAACCAGGCAGGAACTCTAGTGGCACAGCTAGCACTGCGATGCAGTGCCTTAGACCACTGCGCCACTCGGGAGACTGACTTCACTGCGCCACAAATACAACTGACTTCAAGCAGAGTTTGTTGATTGAAGACACTAACACATTGGCTCAAATTCTTGTCCTTTTTAAGTCCACTCAACTTGCATAATAACGCTAATTAAGCAGTTGGTTAAGTTTGATTTTATCTAGAGCGCAGTGAATGAAATTAAAAGGCTGAGGAACTTTACATTAGGTCACTTGTTTGTCATAGTTGAGTGGTCATGGTTTGCTGTCTTCATCTTTAGCAGTGTGTGTTTGTGAAGGAAGGCACTGTGTGAAGCTGTCTTTTCCCTCTGTGATCAGAGAGAGACAAATAGAGAAATGGTTTTAGTCATAAGCAAAAACCTGTGAAAACCTAGTTGTTGGGATGATAAGTACACATGAAAAGGTGTGCAGGGATTTACGTCCTTTTCAGAGAGAAGAATGACAATGTTCTTTCAGCATACATATTCTGTAGTTCACTTATTAATTTCTCTTTTACATTCAATCTATCACTGTGATCACTACTTTCTTGGGTTATTACTTTGAACAGTTGACAGACCTACCTTGTTTGTGCTGTAACTCAAGAACATCTACATGCAGTTGACCTCCAAATAGCTACAACATAAACCAAATGATAAATATGTCATGAAGTCAAACCTTTGACACCTCTCCTAGTGACATTAAAGATTGGACTGAAAATGTCAACATGACCAGGTATGGTATATGCAATATTGACTTCACTTCATAAGCAAAAAAAGACTGTATGAAATAAATAATTAAACAAAGACTGAGCTACATTGTATGACTTTCTTTTCTTCTCATAATTATTGTCACCCCTGTTTTCAATACCTTTCAATACCTCACCATGCGAGGGGGGGGGGGGGGGGGGGAGGGGGGGGGGTGCTTATATTTGTCCTATTTCTCACATACAGGTAATGTACACATTTGTAAATTGGAAATGTTTTTTTTGGAGTCAACAGTTGAGTCATCTACTTATGAAATTACAACCTGATGCACTCACATCGGTAAATTCAACATAAATTCTGCTGATTTCATGTCACCCGTTAAACTCACACAGCAGAGGGAAAGTGTACAGAGACATGCCACAGTCCTAGCTAGGCTACTAAAATGTTGCAGTCTGGTGTAGTGTATTGACAATATGATGGTGTTAAATGTTTTTAAATGGAACTGAAAGAATGTTGATTTTTGGTATCAAGAAGGAAGGTTTTAGCGTGACGCCACATATGACAGACAGGAAGTGGGTTGTAAGATACGGGGATTGAACAGTAGAGGGAGCCATTCAACTCTTGGAAGGCTATATAAAGGGGGGAAGAACGGCGGAGAGTTAGAGCAGCCCCTAGAATGGGAGGACACTGCTCTCCAGACCTCGCGAGTCTGTCACCCATGCTGAAGCTTGTGATCTGAATAAACCTTATGATCAACGTTCAGTATGAGCAGACTCCTTTTGTTCATCAGCAATAATGGCCACCATTCATCCGATACGACAAATGGCGAGCTTGCCAGGAGGGATTATGCAATCCTTCTTTGCTGCATTTGGAGTCGCCAAGCTAACTCAAGCTAACTTCGGTCTGGAGTCATGACCCGACTAAACACAGCTAAGTTGTTGGTTTTGTTACTGCTTGTGTACACTGGAGGAATGTACCCTTATGACCGTGCCTCAGGTGGTGTTTTTGCTGATGACTGGGGTCTGGCTAATCATTATACAAATTTTAAAAATAGCGCAAAAGTGGTTAGAGTTTAGGGATTGTTTATAGAGATGTGTTGCTTGAATAGTAAGTCAAGAACAGTCGGGGCCAAGATATGTATACAATTTTAGAGCATTGCAGGTTTAGATAAGCCCTCGTGATGAACGGGGCGACCAACAGGGTGGGCCAAAATCCTGGCAACGCATTATGAGTTTCAGGTTCAGTCTGGGACTGGGGGTTTGGTTGAAAATTTATTTGGGGGTTGGCTGCTCATCTTCTGTTCGACGGGATATTTGTGTGGGTGGAACCGCTCGTTTAAATAGTCATACTCATGGCAGAATAAATTTAGGGCAAACGAAACAGTAATCAATTAAAGACGCAATGCGGGGTTTTGTTACATGTTGTAGGCCGCAGTTAGCTAAAGGCTAATGCTAAAGGCTAATTGCTAAATGCTAATTGTGTTGTGTGCTACATGATAACTTCAACCTTAGAGGTCCACTGCGATGGATTCAAGCCTCTTAAACTTGTTTGTATGTGGTGGAACTGAAAGTTCTACGCAAATGTGAGCTCTGTTATGTGTAATTGTGTGAGTATAAGGTATAAAATAGTGACGCTGTAGCGTAATGCTATCGTGCTATGGTATGGTAAGCATGGGCTTAGGTGGATGTGCGCATGCGCTTGATTTTACGGGGCTAAATCTACGACATGCGGTTGTGCTCAGCCTACAAAACAAAATGGTTGGTTAGGGTCATAGGTCCCATCTGGGGCTGCAGGGAGACGGAGAAACACACAGACAGAGAGATTTTAGCACGAGTATTCTAGTTTAAAGATTGGTTAAAGATGAAACTTGTGGTGTGTCCTATTGAATTGATAAATTAAATATATGTTGGCGAAGAATAATGCATTGAATTAAATGACGGATTAAAATAAAAATGTTTTGTTAAAATAAAATAAAATAATGTTTTTGAGCGATCTATTTAGTTCTGATTTTAGTCTTAGAGTGAATAATGTAGAACGAACGAATATTGAATGGTTGAAATAACTCAGGGATTGCATTAACTACTAAGATGTTATTCTGTGTCTCTGTTTTTTTTTTCCTGTCATATGAGTGGAGCAATACGATACGATACGACAGGAGAGAGGAGGGGCTAACGTGTGCGTGACGTGACAAGGTGTGCCGAGGCAGAGGCAGACGAGAGGATCAGATCAGGCTAGTGCACAAAATCATCCTAACAAAATATGTGATGTTATGACAATTTTACATAGGCTTGGCAAATACTATTTCATTAAAAATTGCATTTTGAGTCTCTGTGCATAACTGGGGTTTGATTGGAATTGGGTTGGGAATCAGGTACTGACATTATTCGGCAATTAAGATACTTGGGTGCACATTAAACAATGGAATTTATAATAATACTTATTGGGGTTACAGGCTTTGTTTATGGGTATTTTAGTCTGAAGATGACTAACTTGCATTTACTTGCAGTTGATGGGTTGTGGTTAGATAGCCAACACTAATTGATAAATTGGTGATATAGGAATAAAAAATTGGTTTTAAATTATTCATAATTTTTAATTGAGTTTTTAATTGGTTTTTTATTTTTAATTAAAGGGTTTTTGAATAAGGCATTTAATTGAATTTTTTAATATTCATATTTGATTTTATTTGATTTTTTGGGGGGTTGTTAGGGTTATGTTAATAATTTAAGGGGGGAAGCCTTAGGCTATACAGTCTAAAATAAGATAGTTCACAATAAAGGAATATAAAAGGGTTGATGTGTTAGGAGAAACTAATGGCAGATGTTAGTACACCTTTCTCACATACGGATTCAGCAAAAAGACACCCACCTTACGAGAAGGAAGCTTTCAGTGATCATCTAGCAGGGTGATTATGGCATCAGAGATGAAGACGAATACAAGCAGAAACGACGATGAAGATGAATCCAAAACTCCAGAAGGAAGGAAAACCGAGATGTCTGGGAACTTAAAGAAGATGAGGATGATGAAGATGAGAGTGATTGAGAGAGGTCATGGGTGGATATGACTCTGTGATCAGAAGGAAGTTGGCAAGAGAGAAACGAAGAAGGATACACGAGATTTGATCTCTGATGAAAGTTGAACGAAGAAGGAGACAAGAGATTCGAGTTCTGATGAAGAAAGCGATGAAGATTTGGAGATTAAAGGTGCTTTATTTTCAAGAGGAGTTTGTCCTACAAGGACAGACACAGAATTGACGAGAAGAAAAGTAAGAAGATGATGGAAGATGATATTTCGAGGACAGAACTTAGAACTAAGGTTGAAGAATACTGATATGTCAACGACGAGAAGGAACAGGACCAAGAAAACCTGCTGAGAAAATAATCCCAAGAGTTGGAGAAGGAGAAAATAAGTTTTGGTTATGAAGAATCAGAATGAACCAAATCAACAATCACGGTTACAGCTTCAACTGAACAATATCAAATGCAATTGTACCAGCCAAGGGGGGTACCAGATGTTCCATATCCACAATCAGTTTCTGGACAGACACAGAATGAGAGGAAGAGAATGAGAAGACTTAGGAGGAGGAAGATTTCGGCTACACTTCCAGCAACTCTCAGACTTTACCTGGGATGTAAATGCGCCAGGAGAAAACAACAGAGGAAGATGAAGGAGCAAGTGAAGATCACCTGTTCTAGAAGAGATGGAGGGGGGTGTTCACTGAGAGAATCGATTAGAGAAGAAGAGAAAATAGCTAACAATTGAAGTAAAAACAACCGACCATTAGAAGTGATAGTGAATAGGGGAAAACGTATCTGTGTTCAGCCTAAAGAGGTTAAACATCTCACTAATTGATAACTAATTAGGATAGGGATTTGAGGTAGTAAAACAGTTAATCAAAATAGACATACTAATATTAGAAGATACTGTTATTGCAGTGTTGGGAAGAGAATTGAATTGTACAATAAGATGTACACTAGACGACTGTCTATTAAGACAATCTGTCTGAAAAGTTAAAAGGGGTGACTATTATTCTGGGTTGCATTCTTACACTAAGGGATTTCAGGCTAGGCTAAAAGGTGTTTAGACGTTTGCCAAGTCTGTGTGTAATGAGTCAGAGGCAGGTGGGGAACTTTCCCAATCACATATTCTACAAATTTGGTGGTAAGGGATTTTGTGAAAATCAGGGGAAAAGGTTTTAAATGTTATGAGAGAAAAGATTAGATTAAAATAAGTTAGGAGTAGATTAGGGTTGGAAGAACTCTGAGACAGTAAGCTAAGTTTCAAAGTTAGTAGTAAGACAGAGAGAGAGAACAGTGAGGAAGGACATTTTAAAGTTTAGTGGGAAGATAGGGTAGGAGTTTAGATCGGTTAGGAGCAGATGCATTGAGAAAGTATGTGTTGCTGAATGATAAGAGAAGATTGAGGGTGATTGAGTATCTATATTTACAGTTTCCAGCAGGGAGATCAAGGTCATTATAGGTGTACTTTGTGTAATCAAAAGTTTGAAAGTCAGGGATTTAGAGAAAGGACTGAGATTTGGGGAAAAAGTGACACTAGTGGTGATAGAGGGAAGTACAAGTAAAGAGTTCAAAGTCTTAGGGGAAAACTAGGAGTAAATAAGGACATTAACACTTCAGTCTATTAGAACAACAGGGAGAAGCAATGTAACTCTTTCAACATTGATAGTTATTAAAGTCATAAATATATTGCATTTGATTATAAGGGAATCAATACAGCACCAATGTTAGGGAAAGAATACTTATTAGGGTTTAGGATGGGGACGTTCCTCCCATATGGAGAGATAATTATGGAGAATAAGTATTGTTATCAGGACCAGGAGTAGAAGCTGTTGCACCTAGTCAAAGGAGGGATAGTTTGTACAACGATATGAAGTGGAAGAGGTTAGGAGTGACTGTTCACTCATTTGGCGTAATGTTATAGAGAAAGGTTAGGGAGAATATATGTGTACTTATTTAGGGCAAGCATTAGAAGTTGTTCCGGTTAAGAATTATGGGTTAAAGGGCTATGTAATTCGTAAAGTGATGCTTATAATGGAAGATTTGAGGTCTGTTGAAGCTTCCACAGTCACCAAAGGAGGTCAGGAAGAGTAGATTACAGTCACTCCAACAGTAGATAAGACACAGAGGATAATGGGAACTTTTGCACTAGAAGTAATTAGGGTTGATACAGTAGCTAAATCAACTACTTTAATGGTAACTTTGGAAGGGATTAGTGATACGATGGCAATAGCAAAAGAGGGAGTATGACATTGACAACAACTTTTCTGAAATTAAATGGGGAATTTTAGACTCATGGGCTATGTTACGGATGGAGAGTGCTGTCAATGATAGTACGAATAGGGTTAAAATAGGAGAACAGATAGTAGTAGAGAGAATATAGATTCATCATGGAGGACAGGATGAGATCTTTGATTTTGATGACAGACAGGGAGAGGTATCTGATCAGTGCCACTCGTTCTTCTGTTGTGGAAATTAGAGATAGATTAACTCATTCTGTAAGATCAGTGAGGAATCTTGAGGGTCCATGTCTGTTGAGAATTCCATCCCAAACATGTTAGACGGTTGCGCAGCCTCTATCAGGTATGGGTCAGTCTTATGCTTTGTCATGACTGTGGAATTAGCAACAGTCATTGACAGATAAAATAATGTTGTTGTCAGAACCGTGGTTTAAGCTTAGGTTTAAGTGTTCTTGGTTAAATGAATTACCCTATGGGAATTGTTAAATGGGAAAGGAAAATCAGGTAACAACGGAACCCTGAAGTATTCAGGTGAAACATTGAGGGCTAAAAGTTGTTTTATAAAATATAGGATATAAGGGTATGTTTATGGGAATATCAGATTGGGATGTTATATGATAACTTTGGATTAGCATGAACATAAGGTTAGAGATGACAAATATAATGTAACTTTTTATGTACCAGGTAGTAGAAAAGCAGGACTTTGATGGTTAAACGATTAGCTTTTGACTGACAATGTGACTATGGGGAATTTTAGAGATATTTAGGGGTTTGGGGGTGATAAAGCATATATATATACTTATATTAGGGATGGACAGGATTTGGTTACATGTCAACGTTGAAGCTTCCATATGAGGCTTTTACTATTAAAAGAGGAGTAGCACCGAACACAGATCGATCTGAAATTAGAGTTCAAAATAGGATGAAAAGGGACATGTCATAGGCTTCAAGCCTATCATTGAAGGATAAGTCTAAGGGAGAAGGGGGGACTTTATTCATGGTATGGTGTAACATTTGGGAAGATCATATTGATAAATATTAGTTATACTTTGAGTCCAGATAGTTCAGATAAGATCACTGGGGTTATAGATGCATTATAAGGGATGTGTTTGGGAGATCTGAGAAGATTTGGTTGCAAGATCAATTAGGCCAGTAGGGGCAGTGATGGGTCAGATTTTAGTTTCAGCTTTGATAACACTGTGATGTTTGTAATTTGTTACTGATCTTTGAGAAAGTTATGATATTGAGATAGGTTGGAGAGTGATTCCTGGAGACAACACTCAGATGCCGGTGTTGACTGTTCCGGATCTGGAGGAAGATGGATGGACTACTGATGGATAAATATCATTTTGATGATTTTTCCCCAAAAAAAAATTTTCAATATTGGGGTGATGTTGGTATGATTTATGAATCAAAGGGGGGAATAGGTTTATGTGATTCATGCATCATTTATATATCATTTTTTAAATTCTTAGGTGAAATTGAGGTTTAATTTGAAAGTGTTTGTTTTGCAAAAGATACTGTTTGGTCGTTTATTTTCTTGTCATTCCAGAAGCATTTGGGAGAACATGTGGAGATTGGAATACTCAAACAAAGACAATATGAAGGGACAATATGACTGGAGGAGATGAAACAAGGAGGGTGTGGCTGATTCCATCATCAACAAGTCCATTGGAAGAGGACACTACAGGGAGATGAAGTGTAGTGGACTACATTCCAGTGTTTGCAATGAAATATAGACATGTGTAATACATAATTGTGTCATATTTTTAGGTATTAATTTTGGTAGAATGATGTTTGATGTTATTGACTACATGTAAGGATCTTAGATGTTTTTGTTTATTTCGGTGAATGTTTAGGGACAGAGAGGCTAGGAAGGGAGAGTTTCATTGTCCGGTCCAATGGGTTGACCAGCCGTACAATGGATGTTTATGGATAGGATTTTGTATGCAGGGGCTTACATGTGTATTTAATTGCATCATAGTTTCAAATGCATTTACATGGTTAATGAGGTTATCTGGAGTACCGACGGTGGTTGTCTGGGGCAGAGGGACCGTGAGAGAATTTTACTGTCTTGATTGATATGGATGGATGGCTGCCAGACAGTTTTTCGCTCTTACACTCCATAGAGATTTCTTCATATGCCATAGTAATGTATTCACACTTCATAAACAGTTATTTCATAGAAAGGTATTTACACTCTAGAGAAGAATGTTTTTGGTTTAAGGTTAAAGATACTCAATAAGATAAATTGTTACTTGTTATAATCCTATTCTGTTTGGTTTCGAGACGTTTAGGTTGTCTCGAAAGGGGGGAATGTAGTGTATTGACAATATGATGGTGTTAAATGTTTTTAAATGGAACTGAAAGAATGTTGATTTTTGGTATCAAGAAGGAAGGTTTTAGCGTGACGCCACATATGACAGACAGGAAGTGGGTTGTAAGATACGGGGATTGAACAGTAGAGGGAGCCATTCAACTCTTGGAAGGCTATATAAAGGGGGGAAGAACGGCGGAGAGTTAGAGCAGCCCCTAGAATGGGAGGACACTGCTCTCCAGACCTCGCGAGTCTGTCACCCATGCTGAAGCTTGTGATCTGAATAAACCTTATGATCAACGTTCAGTATGAGCAGACTCCTTTTGTTCATCAGCAATAATGGCCACCATTCATCCGATACGACACTGGCTTCGGTTTTTAAAGCTTAACAATGAATAACCAAAAAACTAAACCTGCAACAAAACACCATAAAAAGGAAACACATGTAGGCCTGTTAAAGCAACATTTGAGCAATAGCCTCGGCTACTCAACTACAAGATATTTTGAGTGCAGCATGCAGCAATGCTGCGTTCAACTGCACAGGTGATCCATGCAGTGCAAAAAAATGAAAAACGTTAAATGTTAAAACTTTTTGTTATTAAATACTTTTTGATTAGGGTATCAGCATATTGTGCACATCTGCAAGCATAGCAGCAAAGGCTGGACAAATATTATTGAACTCTGATTTAAAATGTTAAAATGCAATATACAGCATCCTATGTACATAACTGGACATTATAAAAGGCCATTTTTTTCTAATAAAACAATAGACAGTTGGGTTGCAGTTTTATGCACGTTGATTTGTAAAAACAAATATAATAGCCCATGAATTCTTGGTGTTTTTTCAATATGGCCCTTTTGTTGATTGAGTTTGACACCCCTGATGTAAAGCAACACCTTCTAACAAAATCTCTATGCACCATAGTGCTGTCAATCGTCTGTAAACCACATTCAGATTTGACTTCTACTGATATGAACCCATACAGAAGTGGTCCATGTCTGTACTAATATGATGACATAGAGAGAGGAAGGAATAAGAGGGCAGACCCAGTAGACTGAGGGGTTATGTTGTTGCTATGTGACCAATGACCATATTAGTTTCTATATTGTGATCCACAAGGATGTGGAGTAGTTACAGGCTGTCCTGAAGGGGGCGATAAGAAACCCCATATGTTTACCTTGTTTCTTCACACAGTGTCTCAGTCTACACTCTACAACAAACCACTTAGATATTTTTAAAGGTAAATCGTTTAAAACAAAAATATTCATGTATTCAACATGTAATTATTTGAAGCAAAATAAAACTCTACACTTTAACCTGGAAATCCAGTTACCCAGTTACAGCTTTGAAACTCCTCCCATCTCTGGTCAGGTGTAATACATTCTGCACAGCTCTGCCTCTGATGTACACACACAAACAAACCACACAACATACACACACAAAAACACGATACAGTACATGAACAATAACCCTCAGGCACATCACATAAACAGACTAATTGAAATACAACCATAAACAACACAATAACAAACATATATATGTAGAAAGTATCTAAGTAAACTTATTCCTCATAATTGAGGGGGAGGCAGAAGATGTCCATGTCCATTGTGGAACAACTGAGGTTAGCTGGCTAGGCTTGTCACCTGACAGCTGAGCAAAGGTTTGAGGGGAGGCCTACACTATCTATCTATCTATCTATCTATCTAGAACCCTTTACTTTTTCACATTTTGTTACGTTAAAGCCTTATTCTAAAATGTATTATATTGTTGTTTTTTCCTCATCAATACCCCATAATGACAAAGAAAAAACTGCTTTAGACATTTTCGCACATTTATAAAAAAAAAAAAATGGAAATATCACATTTACATAAGTATTCAGACCCTTTACTCAGTACTTTGTTGAATCACCTTTGACAGCGATTACAGCCTCGAGTCTTCTTGGGTAAGATGCTACAAGCTTGGCACACCTGTATTTGGGGAGTTTTCCCATTTTTCTCTGCAGATCCTCTCAAGCTCTGTCAGGTTGGATGGGGAGCGTCGCTGCACAGCTATTTTCAGGTCTCTTCAGATAAGTTTGATCGGGTTCAAGTCCGGGCTCTGACTGGGCCACTCAAGGACATTCAGAGACTTGTCCTGAAGCCTCTCCTGTGTTGTCTTGGTTGTGTGCTTAAGGTCGTTGTCCTGTTGGAAGGTGAACCTCCGATCTGGAGCGGGTTTTCATCAAGGATCTCTCAGTACTTTTCTCCGATCGTCTTTCACTCAATCCTGACTAGTCTCCCAGTCCCTGCCGCTGAAAAAAATCCCCACAGCATGTTGCTGCCACCACCATGCTTCACCGTAGGGATGGTGCCACTTTTCCTCCAGATGTGACACTTGGCATTCAGGCCAAAAAGTTCAATCTTGGTTTCATCAGACCAGATAATCTTGTTTCTCATGGTCTGAGAGTCTTTAGGTTCCTTTTGGCAAACTCTAAACTGGCTGTCATGTGCCTTTTACTGAGGAGAGGATTATGTCAGGCCACTACCATAAAGGCCTGATTGATGGAGTGCTGTCAGAGTGACCATTGGGTTCTTGGTCTCCTCCCTGACCAAGGCTTTTGTCTCCCGATTGCTCAGTTTGGCCGGGCGGCCAGCGCTAGGAAGAGTCTTGGTGGCTCCAAACTTATTCCATTTAAGAATGATGGAGGCCACAGTGTTTTTGGGGACCTTCAATGCTGCAGAAATGTTTTGGTACCCTTCCACAGATCTGTGCCTCAACGCAATCCTGTCTTGGAGCTCTACGGACAATTCCTTCGACCTCATGGCTTGTTTTGCTCTGACATGCACTGTCAAATCTGGGACCTTATATAGACAGGTGTGTGCCTTTCCAAATCATGTCCAATCAATTGAATTACAACAGGTGGACTCCAATCAAGTTGTAGAAACATCTCAAGGATAATCAATGGAAACAGGATGCACCTGAGCTCAATTTCGAGTCTCATAGCAAAGGGTCTGAATACTTATGTAAATGAAGTATTAATGTTTTTTTGTTTTTTTGTTTTTTTATATACATTTGCAAAAATGTCTAAACCTGTTTTCACTTTGTCATTATGGGGTATTGTGTGTAGATTGATGAGGAATTATTATTCATTCATTCATCAATTTTAGAATAAATAAACTGAGTTAGTGTGTTTGTTTATGAACACTAATTACCTGATTTACTAAGCCTTTAAGAGAAAAAGGAATAAGACATTGTTTTCTGTCCCTTGTTGAGAAAACAGTGTAAAAGGAAGTTGCCGCAAGTATGGTTTAGATATGAAGTAAGAATGTGACCATCTCTGTGAGAACCTGAGCTTGTTTAGCCGATGCCATGCAGACATGGTTAGTGTGGTGGTGTGCGTTTAGCCAGGTCATCACTCAGTAACTAAAGATTGACGCTAACTCAGTGCTTGCAAAATGTGCTGTCAATGACAATGAATACAAAATGCAATATTTGTTGGATGTGTTGTAGTATCAAGTTGTGGTTATTGTAAATGGTTGAGGGTTCCTTTGCTACAGTTATAGTAAACTATGTTAAGAGATTAATTAGTGGTGTATTGATGTTTTTGGTCTCTGTACTCTCTCTGTGTGCAGAACATGGGAAGTCAGTGGCCATTTAAAGCTGCAGTCCTTAATTCAAACGCTCACAATGCCACTTGTTGTAGTATACGGCTGAGGGATGGTTCTAAGGAAATTCATTCATCTACATTGTTTACAATAATTGTCATAAAATAAACATATATTTTGGGTTATAATGGAATAAGACTTGAATTTCTGTAATTTATTTAGTAGTGTAGAAATCTATGTAGAAAATGCAGATTGTGTAAGGGATCGGGGGTTGGCAGTCTACCCGAGACCTGCGGTTCCGACGGAGCTGCAAGAAGCTCCAACCCAGGTACATTGGTCCCTTCAAAGTACAGAGGCGTATTAACCCTGTCACCTACCGTCTGTTCCTCCCTCGACACTACAGGATAAACCCTACGTTCCATGTCTCCCTGCTGAAACCTGTCCATTATAGCCCGATGTATCCACCAATCGCTCAACAACCTACTACACCACCTTTGGAGGATGAACAGGACACCATCTATACAGTCTACGAGATACTGGAGTCAAGACGGAGACGAGGGGGCATCGAATATCTCGTGGACTGGGAGGGATATGGACCTGAGGAACGGTCCTGGGTTCCGGCTAAGGATATACTGGATCCCGCTCTCAAGGCCACTTTCCACGCTGAGCACCCAGATCATCCAGGACCCCGACCCAGAGGGAGACCACCCGGTAGAGGTAGAAGGCCGTCAGTAGCCGGCCCTGGGGAGGGGGATACTGTAAGGGATCGGGGGTTGGCAGGATCTAGACAGAGTCTGACACTTCCCCGATCTACTGAGAGGGGGAGTCATCAGACTCGATCTGGTTCACCTGAGTTCTGAGCACACCTGTCAGTAATTAGTATAGGATTTAAGGTGTGCTCAGAAGCTCAGTCGGCGCGAGGTATTGTTCCATTGTGACTTGCTAAGCGTTTTGTTCCGAGTGAGAGAGAGAGAGTTTGTTGTTTTGATTACCCGTGTATCCGACCAGTGCCTTGTTATTTGACTCCCCGTATTGCTTAATCCTCTACTTGTCTACCCCAGTGATTACCGTTCTCGGATCCTGTGCCTGTGACCTCGACTACGACTAAGCCCGCTCCTTTGGTACCCCTGCCTGTCTATGCCTGGCCCGGTTTTGACCACAGCCCGCCCGACCACGATTAAGCCTTTCCCTTGTCTGTACTTTAATAAAGCATCGCTATTCTGCGATTGGATCTTACCACTCTGTCCGAGTATTCATTACAGAATACCTCGCCATTACCATGGATCCAGCGGAATTACAGAGGCGATGGGAGATACAGGAGAAACGCATGGATGAACTCCTACAGCTACTCAACGCTGGTGCAGCGGAAGGCACCACCCCGAGTGCGGTCAGTCCTCGTCATGCACCTCCGATTTCTATACCGACAAGGTACGACGGGGAACCTGGCAAATGTCAGGGGTTTCTACTCCAGATGTCCCTGTATATGTCGTATAATCATTCCATGTTTTCCGATGACCGTAGCAGGGTGGATTTCATGATTTCTCTGCTAACGGGAAGAGCACTGGATTGGGCTACTGCGCTTTGGGCAGCTGAGGTCCCCGAGCTGAATGAGGAAGTTCAGTTCAAGAGACTGTTTCAAGAGGTGTTCGACCACCCAGTATCTGGGCGTAGTGTGGGAGATCAGCTATGCGAACTTCAGCAGGGCCGTCGCACAGTAGCCGACTACGTTTTAGAGTTCCGTACTATAGCAGCCGGTAGCGGATGGAGCGAGACTGCTTTGCTCACAGTTTTCCGTAGAGGGCTGCGCAAAGACGTACAGACTGAGTTGGCTTGTCGAGGAGATATCACTACGCTACATGAGTTTATCAAAATTGCCATCTCTATTGATAATCTTATAGTGCAACACAAGGCATCCACAGTTCGGGAGCCCTCGATCACTGGTCCTATGCAAGCGACAGAGCGGAGGAGAGAATCTGAGGAGGAACCTATGCAACTGGGACGGTCACCTCTACAAGGGTCGGTGAGACAACAACGTCGGCAAGACGGACTATGCCTGTATTGTGGTCAGTCGGGTCATTTCGTGCATCAATGTCCGGTACGACCTAACCGTACTTCAGGATATCGCCTCGGAACTGCCAAACCGGTGAGTGAGACTCCCGTTTTGAACATTACAGCTAAACAAATGTATGTACCTGTTACCTTATCTGTCGGAGAGAAAGTGCGCAGGTTGGAAGGACTTATTGATTCCGGAGCGGCGGCCAGCTTTCTGGATATGGGTCTTGCTGAGGAGTTGGGAGTTCAACTTATTTCTATTCAACCTCCCCTGCGAGTCAACGCGCTAGACGGTGAGCCCATGGGCACTGGGTTCATTACGCACCGTACCGGGGAGATCAAGTTACAAGTGGGCGCCATACACCAGGAGAACATCTTCTTTTTCGTCATCTCCGCTCCACGGGAGCCACTAGTTCTCGGCCACCCCTGGCTCGTCCTCCATGATCCGGTCATCTCCTGGAAATCTGGCGATATCACAGCTTGGAGTGAGGTATGTAGGGCAGAGTGCCTCAATTTACCGTGCAAAACGTCTACTGTGGAGGATGCGCAGGGTGCGGTGTCTACTGTGGTCCCTACAGAATACCAGGATTACGCGCAGGTGTTCTCCAAGGAGAGGGCTACCGTGTTACCACCTCATCGGGCCTGGGACTGCGGGATTGATCTACTATCCGGAGCTACACCTCCTCGTGGAAGAATCTACCCGTTGTCACAGCCTGAACGAGAAGCGATGAGTCAGTATGTTGATGAGGCGCTACAGCAAGGGGCCGTTCGCCCATCGACGTCTCCCGCCGCATCCAGTTTTTTCTTTGTGAAGAAAAAGGATGGCGGACTGCGTCCTTGTATCGACTATCGAGGGTTGAACGATATAACCATAAAAAATCGTTACCCCCTTTCTTTGATTCCAGCCGCCCTTGAACAGGTGGGACAGGTCTCCATGTACAGTAAACTGGACCTCAGGAGTGCGTACAATCTGGTGCGTATTAGAGAGGGGGATGAATGGAAGACCGCCTTCATCACACATCGAGGACACTACGAATATTGTGTCATGCCCTATGGACTTACCAACGCGCCCTCAGTATTTCAGGCGTTCATGAATGAAATTTTCAGAGACATGATTGATCGATTTGTCATAGTATACATTGATGACATCCTCATATATTCTAACTCGCTGAGTGAACATGTGTCCCATGTACGACAGGTTCTGGATCGGCTCCTACAACATTCTCTGTTTGTGAAGGCAGAAAAAAGCGAATTCCACGTCACTACGATTCCCTTCCTTGGGGCCATACTCACTCCCGACGGTGTTAAACTGGATGAATCTAAGGTGCAAGCGGTACAAGACTGGCCTCAACCCAAGACGGTGAAGGAGCTCCAGAGGTTCTTAGGGTTTGCCAATTACTATAGACGGTTCGTGCGTAATTTCAGCACAACCGCAGCGCCTCTGTCGGCGATGACCAGCTACAAGGGTCGCAGTCTGAACTGGACGGAGGGGGCAGTGCGTGCGTTTGAGACGCTGAAGCAACGTTTTACCACCGCTCCTATTCTATGTCAGCCGGACCCTACCTTACCGTTTATCGTGGAAGTGGACGCTTCGGAGGTTGGAGTTGGAGCCGTGTTATCCCAACGCCAAGGTGAGCCGCCTAAATCACGACCCTGTGCTTTCTTTTCCCGGAAATTGAATGCTGCCGAGCAGAACTATGACGTGGGTAATCGGGAATTACTGGCGGTGAAGTTAGCTCTGGAGGAGTGGAGACATTGGTTGGAGGGAGCAGAGCATCCGTTCAAGGTGCTCACGGACCACCGCAACCTGGAGTATCTTCACAGCGCCAAACGACTGAACTCCCGACAGGCCAGGTGGTCTTTATTCTTCAACCGGTTCCGATTCACTGTGTCTTATATCCCCGGGTCCAAGAATGGTAAGGCGGATGCGCTTTCCCGACGGTTCGAGCGCACGGAAAGACCCGTGGAGCCAGAAACTATTCTCCCCATGAGTTACCGTGCTGGACCGGTGAGGTGGGCTATTGACGACACGATTCAGGAGAGCTTACAAGCGGAACCAGCCCCTCTAGAAACCCCGGAGTCTAAGGTGTTTGTGCCAGCCTCTCTTCGCCCTCAACTGATGGAATGGTGCCACACGTCGCTGGGATCTGGTCATCCTGGAATCACTCGAACTACACGACTCATCAGCCGAAAATACTGGTGGGATTCCCTCGCAGATGACGTCAGAGACTATGTCTTATCCTGTCCAGTATGTGCCCAGTCCAAGGTACCTCGTGCACTACCGGAGGGTAAGCTGATGCCATTGCCAACTCCTCAACGACCATGGTCGCACATTGCTATGGACTTTATTACCGACCTACCTGAATCAGAGGGCCATACTGTAATTCTCGTGGTCATCGATCGTTTCTCCAAGATGTGTCGGTTAGTACCTATGACCCGTTTGCCTAACGCCACTCAGATGGCTGAGACTATGTTTACCCAGGTGTTCCGGCAGTTTGGTGTCCCGGAGGATATTGTTTCCGACCGGGGACCCCAGTTTGTATCCCGGGTATGGAAGGCGTTCTGCGAACGCTTGGGCATTTCGGTTAGCCTAACCTCCGGATATCATCCCCAGGCCAATGGGCAGACAGAACGGCTCAACCAGGAAATTGGGAAATATCTACGGCAACAATGTTCGCGGCAACCGCAAGAGTGGAGTCGATTCCTTCCTTGGGTAGAGTATGCTCAGAACTCACTCATTCACACCTCCCTACGTTTAACGCCCTTCCAGTGTGTTCTAGGGTATCAACCTCCCCTGTTTCCGTGGGATACCGCATCAGGGATGGTACCGGCGGTGGATGAGTGGTTCCGTCGGAGTGCGCAGGTCTGGGAGACGGCCCATCAACATCTCAGCCAAGCCTCACAACAACAAAAGACCTACGCCGACCGACGCCGGAGACCTACTCCCATTTATCAACCCGGGCAACGAGTGTGGCTGTCTACCCGAGACCTGCGGTTCCGACGGAGCTGCAAGAAGCTCCAACCCAGGTACATTGGTCCCTTCAAAGTACAGAGGCGTATTAACCCTGTCACCTACCGTCTGTTCCTCCCTCGACACTACAGGATAAACCTTACGTTCCACGTCTCCCTGCTGAAACCTGTCCATTATAGCCCGATGTATCCACCAATCGCTCAACAACCTACTACACCACCTTTGGAGGATGAACAGGACACCATCTATACAGTCCACGAGATACTGGAGTCAAGACGGAGACGAGGGGGCATCGAATATCTCGTGGACTGGGAGGGATATGGACCTGAGGAACGGTCCTGGGTTCCGGCTAAGGATATACTGGATCCCGCTCTCAAGGCCACTTTCCACGCTGAGCACCCAGATCATCCAGGACCCCGACCCAGAGGGAGACCACCCGGTAGAGGTAGAAGGCCGTCAGGAGCCGGCCCTGGGGAGGGGGATACTGTAAGGGATCGATGGTTGGCAGAATCTAGACAGAGTCTGACACTTCCCCGATCTACTGAGAGGGGGAGTCATCAGACTCGATCTGGTTCACCTGAGTTCTGAGCATACCTGTCAGTAATTAGTATAGGATTTAAGGTGTGCTCAGAAGCTCAGTCGGCGCGAGGTATTGTTCCATTGTGACTTGCTAAGCGTTTTGTTCCGAGTGAGAGAGAGAGAGTTTGTTGTTTTGATTACCCGTGTATCCGACCAGTGCCTTGTTATTTGACTCCCCGTATTGCTTAATCCTCTACTTGTCTACCCCAGTGATTACCGTTCTCGGATCCTGTGCCTGTGACCTCGACTACGACTAAGCCCGCTCCTTTGGTACCCCTGCCTGTCTATGCCTGGCCCGGTTTTGACCACAGCCCGCCCGACCACGATTAAGCCTTTCCCTTGTCTGTACTTTAATAAAGCATCGCTATTCTGCGATTGGATCTTACCACTCTGTCCGAGTATTCATTACAGATTGCACCTTTAAAATAAAGTACAGGATGGATTTGGTCATCAGTAACATTAATATGGCATGTTGTTATTTATTTCAAGCTAATATTGGAGAAATTTGACTTTTTTTGTTGTAGTGCTGAGTACACACATCTACTCTGGACACTCTGAAGATGATGATGGTAGATATTTGTACACTTGATCAAGCCTTCATCTCTTAATGCTTCATCATATTTCTTTGTTTGTGATTTTTAAAGCTGCTTTTGGATAGACATATTTTGTGTTTTGAGTGTCTCAAAATAACATGTGTAAAGCAATTGTATCATGCCAGTTTTTATTTTGTGCAGGACAGGCAAAGGCTGTTTTGACCATACACCCCAAATACTCCCAGATCTTCAGTAGAGTGTCACTCTCAGATGTAACATACAGAGAGGAGAAGTCACTGACTGGGAATACACATGGCGCAAGGATGGTGTAGACTCCCTCAGTAGGAAGCATGAATATGAGATCAGTGAGATTAAGATGTCAGACAGTGGTGACTACAGGTGTCTCGGTCTACATATTGATCAGAAGAAGCATTCTACGTGGAGTGATGCAGTCAGACTGATGGTGACAGGTAAGTCATCTTATCTCTCGTTCAGAACAGTGCCTCCATGCCCATAAACACTTGACATTGGGACCAATTTTAATGAGGTTATTTAGTCATTTTAAAAAGGTCTGTCTACCATTGTTGTTCAGATTCCTCCATTAATTAATTCTCATTTCATGTAATAAATCCCTGGTTGGCCCATCATGACCCCACTATTTCGTGGCAACAGAGGGCTCTGAAGGGATGGTCATGTTAGTAATCAGGGGAGTGTGTAGGTGTTTCCATAGGTGCAACTACGGTGGAGAGTCCAAACCAGGTCTCCCCCATGCACATCCCCCCCAAATATGCCGATTTGGCTCTCGCCTTCTGTAAAAAGAAGGTGACTCAATTACCACCCCATCGACGGGGGGATTGTACGATAAATCTCCAGGTAGACGCAGCACTTCCCAGGAGTCACGTGTATCCTCTGTCACAGGAGGAAACGGCTGCTATGGAAACATATGTCTCTGAATCTCTAGCACAGGGATACATTTGGCCTTCCACTTCACCTGCCTCCTCAAGTTTGTTTTTATGTGAAGAAGAAGGATGGAGGTTTACGCCCGTGCATTGACTATCGGGGTATCAATCAGATCACGGTGAAGTACAGTTACCCGTTGCCTCTCATAGCCAGTGTGACCGAGTCATTGCACGGGGCGCGCTTCTTCACAAAATTGGATCTCAGGAGCGCGTACAACCTTGTGCGTATCCGGGAGGGGGATGAGTGGAAGACTGCATTTAGTACCACCTCTGGGCACTATGAGTACCTCGTCATGCCGTACGGGTTGACGAATGCTCCATCAGTCTTCCGATCCTTTGTAGACGAGATCTTCAGGGACCTGCACTGGCAGGGTGTAGTGGTGTATATAGATGACATTCTCATATACTCCGCAACACGTGCCGAGCATGTGTCCCTGGTGCGCAAGGTGCTTGGTCGACTGTTGGAGCATGACCTGTACGTCAAGGCTGAGAAATGTCAGTTCTTCAAACAGTCCGTCTCCTTCCTAGGGTACCGCCTGTCCGCGTCAGGGGTGGAGATGGAAAATGACCGCATTTCAGCCATGCGTAATTGGCCGACTCCAACCACGGTAAAGGAAGTGCAGCGGTTCTTAGGGTTTTCCAACTACTACCGGAGGTTTATCCAGGGCTTTGGTCAGGTAGCGGCTCCCATTACCTCCTTGCTGAAGGGGGGACCAGTGCGACTGCAGTGGTCAGCTGGGGCGGACAGGGCTTTTGGTCACCTGAAGGCTTTGTTTACCTCGGCTCCCGTGCTGACTCATCCGGATCCCTCCTTAGCATTCATATTAGAGGTGGACGCGTCCGAGGCTGGGATAGGAGCTGTGCTGTCTCAGCGCTCGGGTACGCCAACAAAGCTCCGCCCCTGTGCTTTCTTTTCAAAGAAGCTCAGCCCGGCGGAGTGAAACTATGATGTGGGGGACCGGGACCTGTTAGCTGTGGTCAAGGCTCTGAAGGCGTGTAGACATTGGCTTGAAGGGGCTAAACACCCTTTCCTCATTTGGACTGACCACCACAATCTGGAGTACATCCGGGCGGCGAGGAGACTGAACCCTCGTCAGGCAAGGTGGGCCATGTTTTTCACCAGTTTTGTTTTCACCCTGTCCTACAGACCAGGTTCCCAGAACGCTAAGGCAGATGCTCTGTCCCGGATGTATGACACAGAGGAGCGGTCCACGGATCCCACTCCCATACTTCTGGCTTCTTGCCTGGTGGCACCGGTGGTATGGGAGGTTGACGCGGACATCAGCCGGGATTTATGTACGGAGCCCACTCCCACCCAGTGTCCAGTTGGGCGTATATCCGTTCCGTCTGATGTCCGCGATCGATTGATCTGTTGGGCTCACACGTCACCCTCCTCTGGTCATCCTGGCATCAGTCGGACAGTGCGCTGTCTTAGTGGGAAGTACTGGTGGCTCACTTTAGCTAAGGACGTGAGGGTTTATGTTTCCTCCTGCTCGGTGTGCGCTCAGTGCAAGGCACCTAGACACCTGCCCAGAGGGAAATTACAATCCCTACCCGTTCCACAACGGCCGCGGTAACACCTATCGGTGGATTTTGTGATGGATCTTCCCCCATCACAAGGTAACACCATGATCCTGGTTGTTGTGGATCGGTTTTCTAAGTCCTGCCATCTCCTTCCTTTCCCTACAGACTGCGGAGGCTCTGTTTACACACGGTGTGCCTGAGGATATAGTGTCTGATCGGGGTCCACAGTTCACATCGAGGGTCTAGAGGGCGTTCAAGGAACCTCTGGGGGTCTCGGTCAGCCTGACCTCAGGGTTTCACCCCGAGAGTAAGGGGCAGGTGGAGAGAGTAAACCAGGATGTGGGTAGGTTTCTGCGGTCCTATTGCCAGGACGGGCCGGGGGAGTGGGCGGCTTTCATCCCCTGGGCAGAGATGGCCCAAAACTCCCTCCGCCACTCCTCCACTGACCTGTCTCCGTTTCAGTGTGTACTAGGTTATCAGCCGGTCCTGGCATCGTGGCATCAGAGCCAGATCGAGGCACCTGTGGTGGCGGAAAGGTTTTGGCGCTCGGAGGAGACATGGGACGCTGCCCACGTTCGCCTGCAACGGGCCATCAGGCGACAGAAGGCGAGCACCAACCGCCACCGCAGTGAGGCCCCGGTGTATGCACCGGGGGACCGGGTCTGGCTCTCGACCCGAAACCTGCCCCTTCGCCTGCCCTGCCGGAAGCTGGGTCTGCGGTTTGTGGGGCCATTTAAAGTCCTGAGGAGACTGAACGAGGTATGTTATAGGTTACAGCTCCCCCCTGATTACCGTATTAACCCCTTAATCCATGTGTCTCTCCTCAGGCCGGTGGTGGCTGGTCCGCTCCAGCAGTTTGAGGTACGAGAGGTTCCTCCGCTCCCGCTGGACATCGAGGGGGCCCCGGCGTATACTGTGCGAGCCATCATGGACTCAAGACATCGGGCGAGGGGCCTTCAGTACCTCGTGGAGTGGGAGGGGTACGGTCCGGGGGAGAAATACTGGGTGCCGGTGGAGGACATCCTGGACCCTTCCTTACTGCAGGACTTTCACCGTCTCCACCCGGATCGTCCTGCGCCATGTCCTCCGGTTGTTGTCACCGGCTTTCTAGCTGCCACTGATCTACGTTTCTTTTTCTATGTTTTTGTCTTGATTGTACACACCTGGTTCCCATCACGTTATGGTTATTTCCCTATTTAACCCTATGCTTCCCTCATGGTTTTGTGCGTGATTATTTTTTGTTTGGTGTTGTATAATGCTGTGTGCTTTTTTATTTCCCTGCATGGAAATTAGATTTGTTGTTTTCCGAGTAAAGTTCGTTATTTACTCAGTTCTGTGTCCTGCGCCTGACTCCTTCCTACCGCTGCACACTGACACCTGACACTTTTGACTGATTGGTACACTAATTTAATTAGTCTTCATTTAACTTAATAACTAAATTATATATATATATATATACAGTGGGGGAAAAAAAGTATTTAGTCAGCCACCAATTGTGCAAGTTCTCCCACTTAAAAAGATGAGAGAGGCCTGTAATTTTCATCATAGGTACATGTCAACTATGACAGACAAAATGAGGAAAAAGAATTCCAGAAAATCACATTGTAGGATTTTTTATGATTTTATTTGCAAATTATGGTGGAAAATAAGTATTTGGTCAATAACAAAAGTTTCTCAATACTTTGTTATATACCCTTTGTTGGCAATGACTCAGGTCAAACGTTTTCTGTAAGTCTTCACAAGGTTTTCACACACTGTTGCTGGTATTTTGGCCCATTCTTCCATGCAGATCTCCTCTAGAGCAGTGCTGTTTTGGGGCTGTCACTGGGCAACACAGACTTTCAACTCCCTCCAAAGATTTTCTATGGGGTTGAGATCTGGAGACTGGCTAGGCCACTCCAGGACCTTGAAATGCTTCTTACGAAGCCACTCCTTCGTTGCCCGGGCGGTGTGTTTGGGATCATTGTCATGCTGAAAGACCCAGCCACGTTTCATCGTCAATGCCCTTGCTGATGGAAGGAGGTTTTCACTCAAAATCTCACAATACATGGCCCCATTCATTCTTTCCTTTACACGGATCAGTCGTCCTGGTCCCTTTGCAGAAAAACAGCCCCAAAGCATGATGTTTCCACCCCCATGCTTCACAGTAGGTATGGTGTTCTTTGGATGCAACTCAGCATTATTTGTCCTCCAAACATGACGAGTTGAGTTTTTACCAAAAAGTTATATTTTGGTTTCATCTGACCATATGACATTCTCCCAATCCTCTTCTGGATCACCAAATGCACTCTAGTCAACTTCAGACGGGCCTGGACATGTACTGGCTTAAGCAGGGGGACACGTCTTGCACTGCAGGATTTGAATCCCTGGCGGCGTAGTGTGTTACCTGATGGTAGGCTTTGTTACTTTGGTCCCAGCTCTCTGCAGGTCATTCACTAGGTCCCCCCGTGTGGTTCTGGGATTTTTGCTCACCGTTCTTGTGATCATTTTGACCCCACGGGGTGAGATCTTGCGTGGAGCCCCAGATCGAGGGAGATTATCAGTGGTCTTGTATGACTTCCATTTCCTAATAATTGCTCCCACAGTTGATTTCTTCAAACCAAGCTGCTTACCTATTGCAGATTCACCCTTCCCAGCCTTGTGCAGGTCTACAATTTTGTTTCTGGTGTCCTTTGACAGCTCTTTGGTCTTGGCCAAAGTGGAGTTTGAAGTGTGACTGTTTGAGGTTGTGGACAGGTGTATTTTATACTGATGATAAGTTCAAACAGGTGCCATTAATACAGGTAACGAGTGGAGGACAGAGGAGCCTCTTAAATAAGAAGTTACAGGTCTGTGAGAGCCAGAAATCTTGCTTGTTTGTAGGTGACCAAATACTTATTTTCCACCATAATTTGCAAATAAATTCATAAAAAATCCTACAATGTGATTTTCTGGATTTTTTTTCCTCAAATTGTCTGTCATAGTTGACGTGTACCTATGATGAAAATTACAGGCCTCTCTCATCTTTTTTAGTGGGAGAACTTGCACAATTGGTGGCTGACTAAATACTTTTTCCCCCACTGTATATATATATATATATATATATATATATATATATATATATATATATAAAAAGTTACCAAGCATGTATCCAGATGTTTTGATATTCTGCTTTCTGTTTTCTTAGCTGTTCCTGGAACTACACTGACCTTAATCCAAACCCTGTGTACACTGGAGAGACAGTAACTCTGAAGTGTTCATTCTGGCCTTACATTTACTGGAGCTATACGTGGTTCAAAGACAACACTGAAAAACTAGTGGCCCAGTCTGACAGACACACTACAACAGGAGCCACCTTCACCATCAGTAGAGCTGCTGAGTCTGATCAGGGTCTCTTCTGGTGTCAGGGAGAGATCCAGTCGAGATCCATATCATCAATCATCAGTGGTCCTGTCACTATCACTGTGATTGGTGAATAATTGTGTGTGTGTGTGTTTGTGGATGTGTTTAACTATACTTGTGGGGACCAGAAGTCCCAACAAGAATAGTAAACCTGTGCCAAAACCGATGTGGATGTGGTGGAGGAGTCAAGCGCAGCAATCAGAGGTTTAGTCCAACAAGACTTTAATAGTCTAAATGACACAATGGAAATACCCCGACCTCGAAAATACACGAAGTGGCGAGGGAAAATTACGCATACGCGTAAAACACTAAACATGAAACAAAACGGAATACAAACACGTAGCATAGACAAAGTGGCAACAAATTAACAACACACAAAAACCCTAGAGCAAAACAAGGAACTTATAAGACACGTAATCAACACCCAAACAGACACAGGTGTGACAGACAGACAAAAGCAATCAAATACAGAAACATAGAGCGGTGGCAGCTAGTACTCCGGGGACGGCGAACGCCGAAGCCTGCCCGAACCAGGAGGAGGAGCAGTCTCGGCCGAAACCGTGACAAAACCAAGAAAAATTTGATCAACTGAGGACATTTTGGTGGTCCACACATGGTCAAATGCTATTTCTAGGGGGTTTAGAGTTAAGGTTAGAATTAGTGTTAGGGTTAGAATTAGGTTTAAGGTTAAGGTTAGGTTTTTTGGGTTAGGGTAATGGTACGGGTAAGGGTTAGGTTTAGGTTAGGGAAAATAGGATTTTGAATGGGACTGTATTGAATGTCGCCACAAAGTTAGCTGCGCAAGACTGTGTGTGTGTAGACATGACTGTATATGTCAGTATTCTGATTACTAGATCTTGGTAAGTCAGACAGTTCAGACTGCATACTGTATGTTCAGAAATGACAACTTATGATATGGTCATGTTGTGATAAATGCTGATCAACATTATTTTACATTCTATAATGCACATTCTAAGGTGTATGATAATATTTATTTACTGTGGTGTGTCTGTGCAGAGAGACCTGTGGCTGTTCTGAACCTCCAACCCAACTGGCCCCAGGTATTCAGTGGAGAGACTGTCACTCTCAGATGTGACTTACAGGGAGGAGAAGAGATTGAGTTTTTAAAACAGTGTTCGGAAGTTGGTCTACGCGAATACAGAGCCTGAGTACAGAATCAGTCCTGCAAAGGTCTATATACCTGTGAAGGTCTTCAGAAAAACAATGGCTTAAAACACTCCGAGTCAACTAATGCTATACAATTGACCGTGTTAGGTAAGTCTGTTTTTATGGGATTGCAAGAGAAAGAGACAGAATAGTGAGGAAAAGACAAAAGGGATGGGGTCAAATAGCAGACAGTGAGATCAATGATGGAACTAAATTATTGTTTGATTTTGGGGTAAGGTACAATATCATGATAACAAATTGGGTAAATATTTTATACTAAAATAATTTAAGTAAAGAACAAACATTTTAATTGTGTCATCTCATTTATAACAGATAAACCCCAAGCTGTCCTGAGTGTCTCTCCTCAGTGGCTGAACCCTGGAGACTCTGAGCTGTGGGGTTAAAGAGTCATCTACAGGCTGGAGGTTCTTCTGGTACCGAACTGTTCCCTACAGAGCTGGGTTACCCTCCCTATTGGATAAGTCCTACTCTGTAGAGCCTCTATCTGGCAATGGGACTACTGAAGACTCCTACACTCTGATCCCTGCTGGTCCTAATCACACAGGAGGATATGTGTGTAGAGCTGGGAGAGGAGACCCAGTCTATGACACACTCTACAGTGAACCTCAGTTTCTCTGGTCAGGAGGTAACTAACTGCATTGAAACTGCATTTAATCACATTTAAGTCATCCTCATGTGTATATATAACTATAAGTTTGAGTCTTTCTCTTTGTTTCAGACCTGCATCCTTCAGTGTCTCTCAGAATAAGACCCAACAGAACTCAACACTTTACATCAAAGTCTCTCTCACTAAGCTGTGAGGAGAAGGGGAACTCTACTGGATGAAGACTGAAGAGATACAGAGAGAGAGGAGTGGAGTCAGGGTGTGGCTCTAACTGGGGATCAATAGCAGGGTCCACATGTACCATCATGTTCACACTTGAAAAGGACAGTGGAGTGTACTGGTGTGAGTCTGCATCAGGAGAGTACAGTAATGCTGTCAACATCACAGTGGATGGTACGTCTACTGTACAACATTCACTAACCTTTTTTACATTTCAATGTATGATAATGATGTTCAATTCTGAAACTGAATGAATGTATCTCATATAAAATACAAGCTCATAAGACATTAAAATATTGTGAGTGATTACTCCAGATTTACAGTTTTATTTATATATTATGTTACACAGCTGGTGTTGTGATCCTGGAAAACCCTGCCTATCCCATGACTGAGGGAGACTCTGTGACTCTGCTCTGTACAAATAGATATTAGGAAACAAACCCAAACCCCAAGGTTGATTTCTACAAAGATGGAGAACTCATCAGGAATGAGACCACAGGAGAGATGACCATCCCTGCAGTATCCAAGTCAGATGAAGGCTTCTATAAGTGTACATCTAATGAAGGAGAATCACCAGAGAGCTGGGTGACTATGAGAGGTGAGAAGAGCAGTGTGTGTGTGTGTGTGTGTGTGTGTGTGTGTGTGTGTGTGTGTGTGTGTGTGTGTGTGTGTGTGTGTTGATGGTAAAACATATGTTTTGATAGTCCCTCCAGGTTCTATTGTCTCCATCTCTCTGCTGTCCAGGCTGCTGTGTGGTCTACTGGTGTTGTCTCCCTTTCTACTGGTGTCTATCATTCTGATGGTGAAATGCTGCAGGGCTCAAGGTGACCACATTATTTCAGTGTGTATCTACAAGAAGCTTATCCAGCTTGATATTTTCCTTCTTTATGTCATGCTCTTGTATTACTGTTTTCAAGTAATGTTGACTCAAATGGTTCATTTTGTCACGGTTTCGGCCGAGGCCGCTCCTCCTCCTTGTTCGGGCAGGTTTCGGCGGTCGTCGTCCCCGGAGTACTAGCTGCCACCGATCTATGTTTCATGTTCGTTTGGTTTTGTCTTGATGTTGTACGCCTGTGTCTAGTTAGTCCTCATTAGTGTCCTATTTAGTTCTCGTTGTTTGTGTATGGTGTTGTGTGTGATTGCTCTTCTGTTTTGGTGTTCTGAGCTACGTATCTTCCCTCCGTTGTTTGGAGAGGTTTTCGCACATGTTAGTGCGCCTTTTGTTTGACGCCTGTGTGCGCCTTTATTTCGCCTCCGGGCTTATTGTTCTCGTGTACTAGGTGAATAATAAATAATGACCATTTTTATGATTTTAAGTTTAAGTTTTTGCCATTGCCTTGCCATTGATTTATGATAGCGTTTATGAGTCAAATATCATGGAATGAAATTTTACAAATACTAAATGCTATGATTTAGCAAGTTGACGTTTTCAGCTTTTGGGATCATGTATGCTTTGTTATTGTTGATTGTTGTTAATATTCTTGAAATATTACACTTACCCCTCTTTGATTTCAGTTTGTTGATTGAAAAAGAGTGTAGTGCCTGTTTTGTTTAAAAGTAGAATTTGTTGTATTTTTTTAATATGTTGTATTTTAGATAATGTCATGCTTTTTACATGCAGGTGCATTTCTGTTTTATGTGAATATTTTCTGGGACTAAAGGTGGGTTTATACTTGGTTGGCCGACCTACTATAACAACTTTAACAGTTATGTTGGAGCATCTATAGTTTGTTTTTAACTCAATTAATGCTTATTTTCATTTACATTTTCCATACTTTCCACTTCTATGTCTATATGTTTTTTATAAAATGTTATTTCTTCAGTAGTCGTTATAGGAGCCAGATGGGTGTTACACTATTGAACTTGAATAAAGAGGGTGTGCATTGTCTTACATCAGATAGCATGACGATTCCGCCTGACGAGAGTCGCATAGGAGTGACGCCACCTGACGTAAGACAATGGAAGTTGTGTTGCATTTTGTATTTTGTATTAATTCTCATTTGTCAAATAAAAAGTGATGATTCCCCACATCATTGCATTGCTTTGAAATATAATTTAATTTAAGGACATATTCCTTTTACTCTCTGTATTGCTGAGTTGAAACAATGCATTTACATCTTGAACATTCCTATAAATTTCTTATTATGTAAAGCAACACTTTTTAACAAAATCTCTATACACCATATTGCTGTCAGTCTTCTTAAACCACATTCAGATTTGACTTCTACTGATATGAACCCATACAGAAGTGGTCAATGTCTGTACTAATATGATGACATAGAGAGAGGAAGGAATAAGAGGGCAGACCCAGTAGACTGAGGGGTTATGTTGTTGCTATGTGACCAATGACCATATTAGTTTCTATATTGTGGTCCACAAGGATGTGGAGTAGTTACAGGCCTGTCTTGAAGGGGGCGATAAGAAACCCCAGATGTTTACATGAGTATATCCGCTAAAGGTGAAGTCTCTAACTGCTTTCACCTGTAACCTTTCTCTCCACATGTTTGTTTCTTCACACATGTTGTACATGTCCCACACTCTACACTCTACAACATATTTTTAGAGGTAAATAGTACACTTTAACCTGGAAATCCAGTTACCCAGTTACAGCTTTGAAACTCTTTCCATCTCTGGTCTATGGTAATACATTCCGCTTAGCTCTGCCTCTGATGTACACACACACACACACAAACCACACAACACACAGACACAAAACACACACAGACAAAAAAACACGATACAGTACATGAACAATAACCCTCAGGCACTTCACATAAACAGACAAATTGAAATACAACCATAAACATCACAATAACAAACATATCTATGTAGACAGTATCTAACTAAACGAATTCCTTGAGGGGGAGGCAGAAGATGTCCATTTCCATTGTGGAACAACTGAGGTTAGCTGGCTAGGCTTGCCACCTGACAACTAAGCAAAGGTTTGAGGGGAGGCCTACACTATCTATCTATCTATCTATCTATCTATCTATCTATCTATCTATCTATCTATCTATCTATCTATCTATCTATCTATCTGTGCATGGTGCAGCATAAAACAAACATCTACACATTCTGATATAAAACCACAAGCTCGGATCTCATCAATTCAGGTCTCTAAGGAGCGAGTGTGAGACCTTGTAGCCAACCATAAGGAGAAGTTGGTCAGAATATAAACACGCTATCAACTGCTACTATTTTTTCTCACAGTCTTTTGACAGTTCACTTGAATCTTTCTCTCTCTGTTTTTCTGTGTGACGGTGAAGAGGTGTGATCTAAGCAGACTGTAGAGTGGTTTGTCAGAAGGACTGTAGTTGTATTGTCTCCTGAGTGGCGCAGTGGTCTGAGTGGCGCAGTGGTCTAAGGCACTGCATCGCAGTGCTAACTGTGCCACTAGAGATCCTGGTTCGAATCCAGGCTCTGTCGCAGCCGGCCGCGACCGGGAGACTCATGGGCGGAGCACAATTGGCCCAGTGTTGTCCAGGGTAGGGGAGGGAATGGCTGGCAGGGATGTAGCTCAGTTGATAGAGCATGGTGTTTACAATGCCAGGGTTGTGGGTTCGATTCCCACGGGGGGCCAGTATTAAAAAATAAAAAAGGTATTCATTAACTGTAAGTCGCTCTGGATAAGAGCGTCTGCTAAACGACTATTTTTTTATTTTTTTTTATGTATAGAAAGTCACTTGTCTGTGGGGACAGAATGGAGCACACCTTGCTCTGTTTGCTACTATGTACAGCGCATTCGGAAAGTATTCGGACCCCTTGACTTTTTCATATTTTGTTACGTTACAGCCTTATTCTAAAATTGATTATATTTTTGTTTTTTCCTCATCAATACCCCATAATGACAAAGCAAAAACAGGTTTAGACACATAAAAAACTGAAATATCACATTTACATAAGTATTCAGACCCTTTTACTGAGGAGAGGCTTCCGTCTGGCCACTACCATAAAGGCCTGATTGGTGGAGTGCTGTCAGAGTGAACATTGGGTTCTTGGTCTCCTCCCTGACCAAGGCTTTTGTCCCCCGATTGCTCAGTTTGGCCGGGCGGCAAGCGCTAGGAAGAGTCTTGGTGGCTCCAAACTTATTCCATTTAAGAATGATGGAGGCCAAAGTGTTTTTGGGGACCTTCAATGCTGCAGAAATGTTTTGGAACCCTTCCACAGATCTGTGCCTCAATGCAATCCTGTCTTGGAGCTCTACGGACAATTCCTTCGACCTCATGGCTTGTTTTGCTCTGACATGCAGTGTCAACTCTGGGACCTTATATAGACAGGTGTGTGCCTTTCCAAATCATGTCCAATCAATTGAATTACAACAGGTGGACTCCAATCAAGTTGTACAAACATCTCAAGGATAATCAATGGAAACAGGATGCACCTGAGCTCAATTTCGTGTCTCATATCAAAGGGTCTGAATACTTATGTAAATAAAGTATTAATGTTTATGTTTATTTTTAATAAATTTGCAAAAATATCTAAACATGTTTTCACTTTGTCATTATGGTGTATTGTTTGTATATTGATGAGGATTATAATTTTTTCATCAATTTTAGAATAAATATACTGAGTTGGTGTGTTTGTATATGAACACTAATTACCTGATTTACTAAGCCTTTAAGAGAAAAAGGAATAAGACATTGTTTTCTGTCCCTTGTTGAGAAAACAGTGTAAAAGGAAGTTGCCGCAAGTATGGTTTAGATATGAAGTAAGAATGTGACCACCCTACATTGATGTTGTATCACGGTGAGAACCTGAGCTTATAGAGATGATGCCATGCAGACATGGTTAGTGTGGTGGTGTGCATTTAACCAGGTCATACCTCAGGAACTAAAGATTGACCCTAACTCAGTGCTTGCAAAATGTGCTGTCAATGACAATGAATACAAAATGAAATATTTGTTGTATGTGTTGTAGTATCAAGTTGTGATTATTGTAAATGGTTGAGGCTTCCTTTGCTACAGTTATAGTAAACTGTGTTGAGAGATTAATTAGTGGTGATTTGGTGTTTTTGGTCTCTGTACTCTCTCTGTGTGCAGAACATGAGAAGTCAGTGGCCATTTAAAGCTGCAGTCCGTAATTCAAACTACCACAAAAAGCTCACAATGCCACTTGTTGTAGTATACGGCTGAGGGATGGGTCTAAGGAAATTCATTCATCTACATTGTTTACAATATTTGTCATAGAATAACTGTATATTTTGGGTTATGATGGAATAAGTGTAATTTCTGTAATTAATTTAGTAGTGTAGAAATCTATGTAGAAAATGCAGATTGCACCTTTAACATAAAGTACAGGATGGATTTGGTCATCAGTAACATGAATATGCCATGTTGTTATTTATTTCAAGCTAATATTGGAGCAATGTGACTTTTTTTGTTGTAGTGCTGAGTACACACATCTACTCTGGACACTGAAGATGATGATGGTAGATATCTGTACACTTGATCAAGTCTTCATCTCTTAATGCTTCATCATATTTCTTTGTTTGTGATTTTTAAAGCTGCTTTTGGATAGACATATTTTGTGTTTTGAGTGTCTCAAAATAACATGTGTAAAGCAATTGTATCATGCCAGTTTTTATTTTGTGCAGGACAGGCAAAGGCTGTTCTGACCATACACCCCAAATCTTCCCAGATTTTCAGTAGAGAGTCTGTCACTCTCAGATGTAACATACAGAGAGGAGAAGTCACTGACTGGGAATACACATGGCGCAAGGATGTCATAGACTCCCTCAGTAGGAAGCATGAATATGAGATCAGTGAGGTTAAGATTTCAGACAGTGGTGACTACTGGTGTCTGGGTACACATATTGATCAGAAGAAGCATTCTAAGTGGAGTGATGCAGTCAGACTGACGGTGACAGGTAAGTCATCTTATCTCTCGTTCAGAACAGTGCCTCCATGCCCATAAACACTTGACATTGGGCCCCATTTTAAGGAGGCTATTTAGTCGTTTTAAAAAGGTCTACCATTGTTGTTCAGATTCCTCCATTAATTCATTCTCATTTCATGTAATAATTGAAGAAATATGGTGTACGGTACTAAGATAATACTTTTTGTCACGACTTCCGCCGATGTTGGTGCCTCTCCTTGTGCAGGAGGCTATCAGCGGTCGTCGTCACAGGCATTCTAGTTTCCACTGTTCCTTTTTCTATGTTTTTGTCTTGATTGTACACACCTGGTTCCCATCACGTTGTGGTTATTTCCCTATTTAACCCTCTGGTTCCCTCATGGTTTTGTGTGTGATTGTTCTTTGTTTGGTGTTGTATAATGCTGTGAGCTGTTTTATTTTCCTGCATGGAAATTAGATTTGTTGTTTTCCTAGTAAAGTTAATTATTTACTCAGTTCTGTGTCGTTGCGCTTGACTCCGTCCTACCGCTGCACACTGAAACCTGACAGAATCACGCACCACCTATGGAGTCAGCAGGTGCACCCAGTCCTCCGGTACCGGTGGAGGAGCGCGTCCAGCAGCACGCGACTATGCTCCACAATCTGCGCACAGCAATGGATCGCGTGCTGCACACCCCCATCAACTTAACCTCAACCCCCACCGCAGTCCACCCCTCCGTCACCTGGAACCAGTGGGATTCGGCTCTCGCTCCCGAAGGCCTATGATGGGACGGCTGCCGGGTGCCAGGGGTTCCTGCTCCAGGTGGAGCTCTACCTGGTGACCATCCACCCGGCTCCCTCGGGATATGAGAGCGTGTCCGCCCTCATCTCCTTTTTGTCGGGGAAAGCGCTGGAATGGGCCAACGCCGAATGGGGAGAGATAGACGCTACGTTGGTCCGTTACGAGGATTTCACCCGACGCTTCCGGGCGGTTTTCGATCATCCGCCTGAGGGGAGAGCGGCGGGGGAACGCTTGGTCCATCTCAGACAGGGGAAGAGGAGCGCCCAGGACTTCGCACTGGACTTCAGGACCTTGGCTGCCAGCGCGGGATGGAATGAGAGGGCCCTGATCGACCATTACCGGTGTAATCTACGGGAGGACATCCGTCGGGAGCTGGCCTGCAGGGACACCATCCTTAACCTCGACCAGCTGGTGGATTAATCCATCTGGCTGGATAACCTGTTGACCACCCGCGAACGCTCAGATTGGGTTCCGTCCGTTACATCCCCCAGCACTTCCGAGTCTATACCTATGGAGCTTGGAAGTGCTGCTCTTAGGGTGACCAAAGGGGGGGCCCTTTCCTTCACCACCTGTGGCCACAGAGGGCACACTGCTGGTCGGTGCTGGGGAGGTTCCGCAGGGAGTCGAGGCAGCAGGTAGGGCACTGGTGGATCATCCCAGGTGAGTAGGCACCCGACTCACCCAGAGCTCCCTGTTGCGCATATGTATGTCTGTGTAAAGTTTCCGGAGTTTTCCCGCATTCCAAACATAAGGCGCTAGTAGATTCAGGCGCAGCTGGGAACTTTATTGACTGTGCATTTGCACTTAGATTAGGATTCCCTATTGTTCCTGTTGATGTGCCATTCCCTGTACATGCCTTAGATAGTCGTCCTTTAGGATCGACGCAGCACTTCCCAGGAGTCACGTGTATCCTCTGTCACAGGAAGAGACGGCGGCTATGGAAAAATATGTCTCCGAATCTCTAGGACAGGGATACATTCGGCCTTCCACTTCACCTGCCTCCTCAAGTTTGTTTTTTGTGAAGAAGAAGGATGGAGGATTACGCCCGTGCATTGACTATCGGGGTTTCAATCAGATCACGGTGAAGTACAGTTACCCGTTGCCTCTCATAGCCAGTGTCAACGAGTCATTGCACGGGGCGCACTTCTTCACAAAATTGGATCTCAGGAGCGCGTACAACCTGGTGCGTATCCGGGAGGGGGATGAGTGGAAGACTGCATTTAGTACCACCTCTGGGCACTATGAGTACCTCGTCATGCCGTACGGGTTGACGAATGCTCCATCAGTCTTCCAATCCTTTGTAGACGAGATCTTCAGGGACCTGCACGGGCAGGGTGTAGTGGTGTATATAGATGACATTCTCATATACTCCGCAACACGTGCCGAGCATTTGTCCCTGGTGCGCAAGGTGCTTGGTCGACTGTTGGAGCATGACCTGTACGTCATGGCTAAGAAATGTCTGTTCTTCCAACAGTCCGTCTTCTTCCTAGGGTACCACCTGTCCGCGTCAGGGGTGGAGATGGAAAATGACTGCATTTCAGCCGTGCGTAATTGGCCGACTCCAACCACAGTAAAGGAAGTGCAGCGGTTCTTAGGGTTTTCCAACTACTACCGGAGGTTTATCCAGGGCTTTGGTCAGGTATCGGCTCCCATTACCTCCTTGCTGAAGGGGGGACCGGTGCGACTGCAGTGGTCAGCTGGGGCGGACAGGGCTTTTGGTCACCTGAAGGCTTTGTTTACCTCGGCTCCCGTGATGACTCATCCGGATCCCTCCTTAGCATTCATAGTAGAGGTGGACGCGTCCGAGGCTGGGATAGGAGCTGTGCTGTCTCAGCGCTCGGGTACGCCACCAAAGCTCCGCCCCTGTGCTTTCTTTTCGAAGAAGCTCAGCCCGGCGGAGCGAAACTATGATGTGGGGGACGGGGACCTGTTAGCTGTGGTCAAGGCTCTGAAGGCGTGGAGACATTGGCTTGAGGGGGCTAAACACCCTTTCCTCATTTGGACTGACCACCACAATCTGGAGTACATCCGGGCGGTGAGGAGACTGAACCCTCGTCAGGCAAGGTGGGCCATGTTTTTCACCCGTTTTGTTTTCACCTTATCCTACAGACCAAGTTCCCAGAACGCTAAGGCAGATGCTCTGTCCCGGATGTATGACACAGAGGAGCGGTCCACGGATTCCACTCCCATACTTCCGGCTTCTTTCCTGGTGGCACCGGTGGTATGGGAGGTTGATGCGGACATCAGCCGGGCTTTATGTACGGAGCCCACTCCCACCCAGTGTCCAGTTGGGCGTATGTACGTTCCGTCTGATGTCCGCGATCGATTGATCTGTTGGTCTCACACGTCACCCTCCTCTGGTCATCCTGGCATCGGTCGGAGAGTGCGCTGTCTTAGTGGGAAATACTGGTGGCCCACTTTAGCTAAGGACGTGAGGGTTTATGTTTCCTCTTGCTCGGTGTGCGCTCAGTGCAAGGCACCTAGACACCTGCCCAGCGGGAAATTACAAACCCTACCCGTTCACAACAGCCGCGGTAACACCTATCGGTGGATTTTGTGATGGATCTTCCTCCATCACAAGGTAACACCACGATCCTGGTCGTTGTGGATCGGTTTTCTAAGTCCTGCCATCTCCTTCCTTTCCCTACAGACTGCGGAGGCTCTGTTTACACACGTCTTCCGGCACTACGGGGTGCATGAGGATATAGTGTCTGATCGAGGTCCCCAGTTCTCATCGAGGGTCTGGAGGGCGTTCAAGGAACCTCTGGGTGTCTCGCTCAGCCTGACCTCAGGGTTTCACCCCGAGAGTAATGGGCAGGTGGAGAGAGTAAACCAGGATGTGGGTAGGTTTCTGCGGTCCTATTGCCAGGACGGGCTGGGGGAGTGGGCGGCTTTCATCCCCTGGCTAGAGATGGCCCAAAACTCCCTCCGCCACTCCTCCACTAACCTGTCTCCGTTTCAGTGTGTACTAGGTTATCAGCAGGGCCTGGCACCATGGCATCAGAGCCAGATCGAGGCACCTGCGGTAGCGGAAAGGTTTCGGCGCTCGGAGGAGACATGGGACGCTGCCCACGTTCGCCTGCAATGGACCATCAGGCGACAGAAGCCGAGCACCGACCGCCACCGCAGTGAGGCCCCGGTGTTTGCACCGGGACACGGTTCTGGCTCTCGACCCAAAACCTGCCCCTTCGCCTGCCCTGCCGGAAGCTGGGTCTGCGGTTTGTGGGGCCATTTAAAGTCCTGAGGAGACTGAACGAGGTATGTTATAGGTTACAGCTCCCCCCTGATTACTGTATTAACCTCCTCAGGCCGGTGGTGGCTGGTCCGGTCCAGCAGTCTGAGGTTCGGGAGGTTCCTCCGCCCCCGCTGGACATCGAGGGTGCCCCGGCGTATACTGTGCGAGCCATCATGGACTCAAGACGTCGGGCGAGGGGCCTTCAGTACCTCGTGGAGTGGGAGGGGTACGGTCCGGAGGAGAGATACTGGGTGCCGATGGAGGACATCCTGGACCCTTCCTTACTGCAGGAATTTCACCGTCTCCACCCGGATCGTCCTGTGCCTCGTCCTCCGGGTCGTCCCCGAGGCCGGTGTCGGCACACTGCTGGAGCCGCACGTCAAGAGGGGGTTACTGTCACGACTTCCGCCGAAGTTGGTGCCTCTCCTTGTGCAGGAGGCTATCAGCGGTTGTCGTCACCGGCTTTCTAGCTGCCACTGATCTACGTTTCCTTTTCTATGTTTTTGTCTTGATTGTACACACCTGGTTCCCATCACGTTATGGTTATTTCCCTATTTAACCCTCTGCTTCCCTCATGGTTTTGTGCTGTGAGCTTTTTTATTTCCCTGCATAGAAATTAGATTTGTTGTTTTCCGAGTAAAGTTACTTATTTACTCAGTTCTGTGTCCTGCACCTGACTCCATCCTCACGCTGCACACTGACACCTGACTCTTTTAACTGATTGGTACACTAATTTAATTAGTCTTCATTTAACTAAATTATATATATATATATATATATATATATATATATATATATATATATATATATACATATATATACATATATATACATATATATATATAAAGTTACCAAGCATGTATCTAGATGTTTTGATATTCTGCTTTCTCTTTTCTTAGCTGTTCCTGGAACTACACTGACCTTAATCCAAACCCTGTGTACACTGGAGAGACTGTAACTCTGACGTGTTCATTCTGGCCTTACATTTACTGGAGCTATACGTGGTTCAAAGACAACACTGAAAAACGAGTGCCCCAGTCTGACAGACACACTACAACAGGAGCCACCTTCACCATCAGTAGAGCTGCTGAGTCTGACCAGGGCCTCTACTGGTGTCAGGGAGAGATCCAGTCCAGATCCATATCATCAATCATCAGTGATCCTGTCACTGTCACTGTGATTGGTGAATAATTGTGTGTGTGTGTGGACATGTTTAACTATAATTGTTGGGACCAGAAGTCCCAACAAGAATATTAAACCAAGAAAAATGTGATCAACTGAGGACATTTTTGTGGTCCACACATGGTCAAATGCTATTTCTAGGGGGTTTAGAGTTAAGGTTAGAATTAGTTTTAGGGTTAGAATTAGGGTTAAGGTTAGGGTTTTTGGGTTAGGGTAATGGTACGGGTTAGGTTTAGTTTAGGGGTTAGGGAAAATAGGATTTTGAATGGGACTGTATTGAATGTCGCCACAAAGTTAGCTGCGCAAGACTGTGTGTGTGTAGACATGACTGTATATATCAGTATTCTGATGACTATATCAGACAGATCAGACTGCATATTGTATGTTCAGAAATGACAACTTATGATATGGTCATGTTGTGATAAATGCTGATCAACATTATTTTACATTCTAAGGTATATGATAATATTTATTTACTGTGGTGTGTCTGTGCAGAGAGACCTGTGGCTGTTCTGAACCTCCAACCCAACTGGCCCCAGGTATTCAGTGGAGAGACTGTCACTCTCAGATGTGACTTACAGGGAGGAGAAGAGATTGAGTTTTTAAAACAGTGTTCGGAAGTTGGTCTACGCAAATACAGAGCCTGAGTACAGAATCAGTCCTGCAAAGGTCTATATACCTGTCAAGGTCTTCAGAAAATCAATTGCTTAAAACACTCCGAGTCAACTAATGCTATACAATTGACCGTGCTAGGTAAGTCTGTTTTTATGGGATTGCAAGAGAAAGAGACAGAATAGTGAGGAAAAGACAAAAGGGATGAGGTCAAATAGCAGACAGTGAGATCAATGATGGAACTAAATTATTGTTTGATTTTGGGGTAAGGTACAATATCATGATAACAAATGTGGTAAATATTTTATACTAAAATAATTTAATTAAAGAACAAACATTTTAATTGTGTCATCTCCTTTATAACAGATAAACCCCGAGCTGTCCTGAGTGTCTCTCCTCAGTGGCTGAACCCTGGAGACTCAGTTACTCTGAGCTGTGGGGTTAAAGAGTCATCTACAGGCTGGAGGTTCTTCTGGTACCGAACTGTTCCCTACACAGCTGGGTTACTCTCCCTATTGGACAAGTCCTATTCTGTAGAGCCTCTATCTGGCAATGGGACTACTGAAGACTCCTACACTCTGATCCCTGCTGGTCCTAATCACACAGGAGGATATGTGTGTACAGCTGGGAGAGGAGACCCAGTCTATGACACACTCTACAGTGAACCTCAGTTTCTCTGGTCAGGAGGTAACTAACTGCATTGAAACTGCATTTAACCACATTTAAGTCATCCTCATGTGTATATATAACTATAAGTTTGAGTCTTTCTGTTTGTGTCAGACCTGCATCCTTCAGTGTCTCTCAGAATAAGACCCAACAGAACTCAACACTTTACATCAAAGTCTCTCTCACTGAGCTGTGAGGAGAAGGGGAACTCTACTGGATGGAGACTGAAGAGATACAGAGAGAGAGGAGTGGAGTCAGGGTGTGGCTCTAACTGGGGATCAATATCAGGTTCCACATGTACCATCAGGTCCACACTTGAAAAGGACAGTGGAGTGTACTGGTGTGAGTCTGCATCAGGAGAGTACAGTAATGCTGTCAACATCACAGTGGATGGTACGTTGTCACATTTGTTTAATGACGGGACAGACCAATGTGCAGCGTGATATACGTACATGTTTATTAAACCAATAAACACTCGACAAAACAATAAACAAAACGAAACGTGAAGTCCAAGGTAGCACACACAACATACCTTACAAGGAACAAGATCCCACAACCCACTAGTGCCAATAGGCTGCCTAAGTATGATCCCCAATCAGAGACAACGAGCTACAGCTGCCTCTGATTGGGAACCACACCGGCCAACATAGATCTACACATAATAGATCAAAACATAGAAAACAGCACAAAGAATATACACACCCTGACTCAACATATAAGAGTCCCCTGAGTCAGGGCGTGACATACGTCTATTGTACAATATTCACTAACCTTTTTTACATTTCAATGTATGATAATGATGTTCAATTCTGAAACTGAATGAATGTATCTCATGTAAAATGCAAGCTCATAAGACATTAATATTGTGTGTGATTACTCCTGATTTACAGTTTTATTTATATATTATGTTACACAGCTGGTGCTGTGATCCTGGAGAGCCCTGCCTATACCATGACTGAGGGAGACTCTGTGACTCTGCTCTGTACAAATAGATATCAGGAAACAAACCCAAACCCCAAGGTTGATTTCTACAAAGATGGAGAACTCATCAGGAATGAGACCACGGGAGGGATGACCATCCCTGCCGTATCCAAGTAAGATGAAGGCTTCTATAAGTGTAAATCTAATGAAGGAGAATCACCAGAGAGCTGGGTGACAGTGAGAGGTGAGAAGAGCAGTATGTGTGTGTGTGTGTGTGTGTGTGTGTGTGTGTGTGTGTGTGTGTGTGTGTGTGTGTGTGTGTGTGTGTGTGTGTGTGTGTGTGTGTGTGTGTTGTTGGTAAAACATATGTTTTGATAGTCCCTCCAGGTTCGGTTGTCTCCATCTCTCTGCTGTCCAGGCTGCTCTGTGGTCTACTGGTGGTGTCTCCCTTTCTACTGGTGTCTATCATTCTGATGGTGAAATGCTGCAGGGCTCAAGGTGACCACTTTATTTCAGTGTGTATCTACAAGAAGCTTATCCAGCTTGATATTTTCCTTCTTTATGTCATGCTCTTGTATTACTGTTATCAAGTAATGTTGACTCAAATGGTTCATTTCAAATGTAAATAGACATAGTGCCCAGTGGCAGCTATTTCTGTTAAATGTCTTCTACGGAAATGTTCTTCCCCCAGAAAAGGCAAACTAACATTTTCATTACTTCTGAAGGATTACATTTTAGTGCTGTGCAGTTGAACGAGCAGTTGAATCAGTTTAACTCTAATGCTACTCTCCGTCCGTTATATTCCTATAGGCATGTGTTCAACAACCAAATCTCCTCAAGATGAGTTACGATCTGATGATATCATCGAACAGACCGAATCATCCGTGTGATCATTACAGTATGAACTGTAAGCTGAATGACCATTTTTATGATTTTAAAGTTTTTGCCATTGCCTTGCCATTGATTTATGATAGCGTTTACTGAGTCAAATATCATTGAATGAAATTTTACAAATACTAAATGCTACGATTTAGCAAGTTGACGTTTTCAGCTTTTGGGATCTTGTATGCTTTGTTATTGTTGATTGTTGTTACCCCTCTTTGATTTCAGTTTGTTGATTGAAAAAGAGTGTAGTGCCTGTTTTGTTTAAAAGTAGAATTTGTTGTATTTTTTTAATATGTTGTATTTTAGATAATGCAGGTGCATATATGCTATATGTGAATATTTTCTGGGACTAAAGGTGGGTTTATACTTGGTTGGCCGACCTACTATAACAACTTTAACAGTTATGTTGGAACATGTATAATTTGTTTTTAACTCAATTAATGCTTATTTTCATTTACATTTTCCATACTTTCCACTTCTATGTCTATATGTTTTTTATAAAATGTTATTTCTTCAGTAGTCGTTATAGGAGCCAGATGAGTGTTCCACTATTGAACTTGAATAAAGAGGGTGTGCATTGTCTTACATCAGATAGCACGACGATTCTGCCTGACGAGAGTCGCATAGGAGTGACGCCACCTGACGTAAGACAATGGAGGTTGTGTTGCATTTTGTATTTTGTATTAATTCTCATTTGTCAAATAAAAAGTGATGATTCCACACATCATTGTATTGCTTTGAAATATAATTTAATTTAAGGACATATTCCTTTTACTCTCTGTATTGCTGAGTTGAAACAATGCATTTACATCTTGAACATTCCTATACATTTCTTATTATGTAAAGCAACACTTTTTAACAAAATCTCTATACACCATATTGCTGTCAGTCTTCTGTAAACCACATTCAGATTTGACTTCTACTGATATGAACCCATACAGAAGTGGTCCATGTCTGTACTAATATGATGACATAGAGAGAGGAAGGAATAAGAGGGCAGACCCAGTAGACTGAGGGGTTATGTTGTTGCTATGTGACCAATGACCATATTAGTTTCTATATGGTGATCCACAAGGATGTGGAGTAGTTACAGGCCTGTCCTGAAGGGGGCGATAAGAAACCCCAGATGTTTACATTAGTATACCCACTGAAGGTGAAGTCTCTTAACTGCTTTCACCTGTAACATTTCTCTCCACATGTTTGTTTTTTCACACATGTTGTACATGTGTCCCACACTCTACACTCTACAACATATTTTTAGAGGTAAATAGTTGACAAAAATGGATTCATTTATTCAACATGTAATGATGTGAAGCAAAATGAAACTATACACTTTAACCTGGAAACCCGGTTACCCAGTTCCAGCTTTGAAACTTCTCCAATCTCTGGTCAGTGCTAATACTCTATCTATCTATCTATCTATCTATCTATCTATCTATCTATCTATCTATCTATCTATCTATCTATCTATCTATCTATCTATCTACACAGTAAAAACAGAAGTGTTAATTTAACTCCTATCGAGTTGAATTTAACTCTGTTTCAGATAACATTTGGTCCCACTCAAAATCAGTGTAAAATGTACTCTTTGGTCAGTGTAAAACTTTTAGAGTTAATTCTACTCCATATTGTGTAAAAAATAACAATGAAATGTGTCAAAATATTTAACACTGTAGTTTAATCACACTGTTGAGAGTAATATGATTACACTGTAGAGTTAAGTCAACTACAATTTTACTTTAAAAAATGACACTTTAAAGTGTAATGATATTTACTTTTCATTTCTCTACAGTGTTTTTTTTTTTTTTATTTAAATCATATGATGTAGTGTTACTGAATTATAGAAATATCAATACTATCAAATAAAACAAAGCACAATAATACAAGATGAGAGCACCCACATTTATTGAAAAAAAAAAGTATAATTTCAATGTCCGTGAATTTACATTGTACACCCATTGCCTTGTCTATGACAGAAGTATAACATCATAAAAATGTTCACCAGAGAAAGCAATATGGCACAACAAGGAGAGCTGTGTCATTTCCTCCATATGACCTTTGTATGTCAAAAGGTCTAGGGTAGTGCAGGTTGTCGACATGAAAAAAAACTAAATCATGCTTTGATCTGATCACCTCATATGCATGGAAATGTTCTTGAAAAGTTACTGTAACTAAAGGCACTGTGAGTAGTAACAGTTTTTCACACATTATCAGAACTGACTCAATCTGATAAAACAAGGGCACTTCAGAGTCAACTTCGCCACAGATAACCAAGTGTGGGCGATAAACATACCCATTATGTTTAGCCCAATTAACCTTCATAACCTGAATGCTACTGGGCACTTGCATTGCCAAAGCAATTTCAGAACCTCCTTTTACCATATTTAAAGCCACCATTTTTCCTGGACCAATATCTAACCGACTAAAAGTTGTTGATCTTCGCCAACTATATGCCATATGATTCTGATGCTTTTTTGCCAGCGTTTTGGTAATATTTTTAAACGATTTAAGCTGTTTTTTGAAAAAATTATGTTTGCCTTCATACCTCATACACCAACTATGAAGTACAGGCCCTATTTTCTGGATGCAGCGGGGATAGTGGATAAGAAAATGGTGCTTTGGTAAAAGTTTTTTCTGAGGATACAACTTCTTAAACAGTGTATGGTGATCAACAATCAAATGTTTTAAATATACACATAGACCTTGAGATAACATGGGCGAGAATATAATGTTAATTATTTGCAATAATAAAAGAAGCAGGCCCCAGTGTTGGTCAGTAGAAGTTACCAAATCTCCAAAGATAAGAGGAACATTCCTAAGTAAGCACCAGGACTGAATTGCATTCAGTCCCAGATCATTAGATACTTCACTTAAATTAACAGTCACAGGCCTGTTATTTCTCTCTGTGAAACCATAATCAAAACTTTGTATTCTTGAATGTATTTCTCCTGATGTAACATGTTTTTCATTCAAATACAGAAATAATAACTTCAATTCGTACTGGCCAACCCCTTCTAACACATCATGCATCACATCAACTGAGAAGTTCTCAGTTGTGTGAAAATACCTCAATGAATTTAATATGCATGACCTTTTCACACCAAAAACATACGGAAGGGATGGATTACAAGCCATTTCTTGACAGTGAGCAGTATGCATATCTTTGGTGCGTAAAACTATTTTTGAAGAATCTTCAGAGAATTCTGTTTGAAAGTCCTCCTTTTCTGATAAACAGAACCTGCAACAGTACCTTGCACTGAAAGACTCCACCAGACCAAACAAACTATGCAAACCCAAATTATCACCTGTTACCTGTACTACAGTGCCACGTACATAACCACTGTATAATGGAATCTCAATACCATCGCTCTCTAACACTTTAATGTCTCGAACAATGGGAGCAAAAATTTCACTAAAACCATATCGTTTAACATCTTGAGTATGAAATAAGGCGCACAGGTGTATGTTAGCCAAAAAAGAATTCCATTTTGGAGAGAAGTTTCTTAAAGTAAAATATACTCCACCCAATTTATGAATACCTCGCTTGGAACCCAATGGGTTGGCGACCTCAAAATCATCATATGGACCTGTATTGTCTGCTTCTCAGTTGAGAACAGGGGGTGACTTTTAAAAAAAGATCCATCACAAATATCTCTCAGTCTAGAGTTGCTGGTAGCTGAGCTTTGCAACATTTCTGCAAAATACTGACTTTTAAATATTGACTGCAGTGTAGATAAAATTGGAATATACATGAATTTATCTTGAACAACTACCTGATCATATGTTCCAGTCTTTTTATTTCGTCTTGTGTCAAATCTTGAACCAATCACACATTCAACTGGTTCTACTATTTCCCACTTGGCAGTCATAAATTTTGATCGCTTGTATTCCGAATTTAGAACTGTGAAAGGATTCTCTAACCCCTCAAAACACGCCTCAACTTTCTTGCACATTTCTGTTTCTCTTTCATTACTAAATACATGCTTTATCACTGTTTCTTTAGCATGCTGATGAATATCTTGAACAATCTCTTCCATGGAAATCACTACAGTATTTACTGTACTTTGACCAACACCTGCTGCCTTTAGATCAGAAATAACAGCTGCACAACTATTTACAATGTATGGCGAAGATAACTCTGACTCAGCCTCTAAACATTCAGTCGACACTTCAACATGAGAAATATTACTGGTGTTGATGGTACTTTGAGGGTCTGAAAGATCATCTTCTATAGAATCTACTAAACTTTCTCCGTGGCACTTGTTAAGATGTTTTCTAAAACCAGAAAAGCTACCAAAAGAACATGAGCATCCTTCTTGACCACATTTCAGAAAAAGAGTCCTGCCTGTACATAGCCCATGAATTATCTTAAGGTGCTTAACAAGGTTGTTTGGACTTCCATGGTCACTTTTGCAAAGAAAACACTTCATAGTTTTATCTCAACTAACGCACCATTCTTGCTCGCAACTCAGCAACTCTAGGAGTCTCCTTTGTTTCCCCCATGTCGATGTTATAGATGGTTGTTTGCACAAAAGTGAAAAAGCTGCTCAAGGAAGAACTGTATGACGTACCAAATACGTAATGGGCTTTAAAGACTTCGTCAAAAGCTCCTACTGAACCTGTTGCCTTGCATGGAAGAGCATGCTTGTCAACCACAATGAAGTAGGAGTGAATGCTGCTCTGTGTGGATCCCTGGGCGAGAAGGTAGGGCTGACTGCTTTGGGTGATGTTGTCAAGATGCTGCTGCACACTGGTTCCAACCTACAAAAAAAACACATTCAACAGAATTGTTTTGGTGACTAACCTCTGACAATAGATAAGATCACCTCAAACTGTGCACAAGATTGAGATGATGGAATATATATTTTAAACAACTGTTAAGCATACCTTTTGAAATCTGATGAGCTGATCTACAGCTTGATATGCAGACATCTTTCCCGGCCTCTTTCTACCTTGTGCAGATGGTGGTAGCAAATGTAGCAGCAGCAAGATGGCAGACATGTCACTGTCCCAGCCTACAAATAAGTAAATAAAAACCTGGTTAACATTGTGCCGTAGCATAACATTCTTATTCACAACTTGCACCATTATGGACATATAATGCACACCTACATTATCCACATAAAAAGTAAAACAGTTCATTCATACCATTCTCAACTTCAGCAGCTGACTCAGCATTGCGCATCAAATCCAAGAGTTCTGTGGTGGATACAAGTCCATGGCTTTCCTTTATTACTTTTGCTTTGAAAGTGGTTGGCCACTTCTCCAAGAATTTGTTGGCTGTGGCCTCACCAAACAGAAGTCTGAAATCTTGTTCTATCTGCAATGTAACACACAAAGACAGAAATAATGAGTGTTACCTTATTCTTCATTGGATATTTTTGGTGATGCAGTGAATTAAGTTGTCATACCAGTCCTGGTGTGTCCAGAAATCTTGGGAAGACCGAGAAGACATCTGATGATTTGGCTTCATCGTTGACCATTGCTTGCCGATATATGAAGGTCATTTTCATCTTCTCACGGACAGTGTTTTCATCAGCAGAGTGTCTCAAAACAGCAATAGCTGCTTCCACATCCTCATCAGATGGCTCTCTGTCATAGGTGAAGGGCTGACGATCACGGCCTGGCCCACCAACTTAAGACAAAATACAGTGTTAAGAAATCCTTTCTGTACAATTCACAGGTCACCATTATAATTACATGTCACTGATCAGAAAACATACCTTTAGGAGATTTGCTGACTGAGGCACCTCTTTCCTCTGCTGTTTTTCTTATGGTCTTCAATCGCCATGCAAGGTATCCGGAACCACTCTCCGGATCGTAGTAATGATCCTATATTATTATAAATAAATTATAAAGGAGTACTATTCCCATTTCATAGAGTGAATATGTGCATAATGTTGCAATAACCCATTTACTTACACATCCATGTTGTGAGTATGGGTCTTCTAGATAGGGAAACAAAGCTACTATCCCCTGTGCATACATCACTCTGACACTTTTGGGGGGGGGATGTCCTAGCATATGAATTCAAAGTTAACATCACACTGAATTGATATTGCACAACACATTTTACATAATTAATAACCGGAAAATAATAACAATGTTTCTTTACAGCCCATCTATATGCTTAATGCTTACCCATGTGTTTCTGTCATCTCAGCAGCAAGTATGTTGATCATCTGTCTTCTGGTGGCATCTGTCAGAGATTTGGTTTTTCCATACTCTTGCATAATGCGTTCACCACCAGGCTTTGATGTTAGGATTTTTTCAATCAGCTATAGGTGGAAAGAAATGTGCTTTCCGTAATTGTAAAACAATATGTAATGCTGTCACATGATGAAACAACATTCAGATTGGACTTAACAGCAATGTTCACCACTTACTGCTTTTGCCTCATAGTTTATGTGGCATGGCCTTTTAGGCTGGCTTCCTTCGCCAGCCGCTACTTCTTCAACATCGTCACACACAGTGAAATTCAGAATGATGGTGTCATCAGATGTACCCGAGCATGATGATGAATGAGAGGTATCTGTTCATTATGAAATTTGTGCAAAACATAGAAACATATTACAATAAACTGTTATTTTTAAGACAATAAAGGTTCTCATTCTGGCCTTTAAACTAAAAAACTAATTGAATGAATGAATACCAAGTCCATTGCCCAGCATGATTCTGAAAGTTCCAGGTGACTCCTTTACTAATTCTTCAAAAACATCTGAGTCAACTTCTGTGTCAGACTGGTCATACACCTTAATGTCTGGCTTTCTGCTTTCTGGTATGTTGAATTTTAGACACACTGTTAAAAAAAGAAGAAAAAAAAGAAAAACATGCATTCCCTTCTCACAAGAATCCAAGTTCATACTTAAGGTTGCCTCATGTGTTCACAAAATGATGAAAGACAAGGATCTGCACCTGATTTTATGTTACTGAAAATATAAAGCACAGCAGAAATGACTATAGACCTAAATAGATATCATAAGATAATAGCTTAATGCTGTATTATTTTGTCATTAGGGTGATATGTATTGCTTTAACCTATTATACCTACCTTCTTTCAAGAAAGCATTGAATGTCAGCTCAGACAGCTTGATGTATTTCTGCTCTTCCCCGAGCTGAACACGCAACAGCATTTTGCCTCTGTTAACAAAGAAAATATATATTCAAAATCATCATTTAGTGCTGGTTCAACTAAGCGTTAGCTAACTATCCATTTATCTCAGTAGTACTAGCTACGCAATGCACTATGCATTACTTAGACGTTACACTGCAATTACAAAGGCTGAAGTAGACAAAGTTGTGCTGGTTGAATATAACGTTAAGCTGCCATTTTCTGCAGCAAATGGGTGTAGGCTAGTTCAAGTTTAGAGGCACATTGTCCCATTAGCTACCAAATAACTAGCTATGTGTCAAAGTTAGCTAGCTCATTAGCCATTTTAGTTCGAACAGTAGCTAACCATTAAAATGGTTAAGCAATGTTAAACAAACCCGTCATGCAAATCAGTGATCTAAGTTATCGTTTTATAACACCAACATTAGCTGGCTAACTATCAGAAGCATGCTAACATTACCGTTATATATAGCTTTATAAAAAACAGTTAACGTTAGTGTAAGGAAGCCTGGGAAGCTATACAATAACGTTAGCTAACAATACTATCTGTATAAATGTTTTGTTGTTAGGGAACGTTATTTTACGTATTTACCATTCTGACAAACTTCATTCGTGAAAATATTGCAACACAAAGAAAGACAGTTACCGATACTGATTGCAAGCTAGCTAACCGCATGACAAGCACAATCTGCGCTCATGCCAAACGGTGGTGTCCTTCAAACGAACTGATTAGCTAAGTTAACGTTACCTATTTTTAGCCATATGAAACAGCAAGCCATTCACAAAAATATCAAACATATTCCATGGGTATATCATATAACAGTTATTACTGTCAACCATCTGAACTTACAAGCTAATTTAGCTGGCTGATGACGAGGTCACTGCAAGGCGGACCGCCGCATGGAACTCGTAACTTAAAATATGACCTTGACATCAGCACAACTCTAAAATTATGTAAAGTTAAAAAATACCGGTTTGGTGTTGAAAAAACGGGGATGTAACTTACCTAGCAATATCTGTGGCCTAGCTACTCCTTCGCAATCTTCCTCCACCAACGTACGTGCCAAACTTCAGCAAAGCAGAGTGGCGGGTATTCATCACTGCTGTAGAGTTGAAATTGTCACTGCGTATCTGCAGATTTTTACACTCACTTTTAACTCCACTGATAGAGCAACTTTACTCTCAAAAATGTTGAAAATACTCTATCTGGGTTAAAATAACTTTACTCTGAAATATTAACACCCCATTTTTTACTGTGTATCTATCTATCTATCTATCTATCTATCTATCTATCTATCTATCTATCTGTCTATCTATCTAATATAATATGAATAGACTATAAACCGCTACTCTTTTTTCTCAGACTTTTTACATTCCTCTTGAATCTTTCTCTCTCAGTGTTTCTGTGTGACTGTGAAGAGGTGTGATCTAAGCAGACTGTCATCATAGAGGAAGTAGAGGGGTTTGTCAGAAGGACAATAGTTCTAGAGAAAGTCACTTGTCTGTGGGGACAGAATGGAGAGCACCTTGCTCTGTTTGCTACTAGGTAAGTACTGAGTTAGTGTGTGTGTGTATGAACACTAATTACCTGATTTACTAAGCCCTTAAGGTAAAAAGGAATAAGACATTAATGGAAATGAAGACAGTTTCAAGCTTTATCTTTGTTTTTTTGTATCCCTTATTGAGAAAACATTAGTAAATGGCACTTAAAGGACATTGCAGCAAAATATGGTGTAGATATGGAGTAAGACTGTGACCATACTACATTGATGTTGCATCTCTGTGAGAACCTGAGCTTATAGAGATGATGCCATGCAGACATGGTTAGTGTGGTGGTGTGCATTTAGCCAGGTCATACCTCAGGAACTAAAGAGTGGTGTTAACTCAGTGGATGCAAAATGTGCTGTCAATGACAATGAATACAAAATGCAATATTTGTTGGATGTGTTGTAGTATCAAGTTGTGTTTATTGTAAATGGTTGTGGGTTCCTTCGCTACAGTTATAGTAAACTGTGTTAAGAGATGAATGAGTGGTGTTTTGGTGTTTTTGGTCTCTGTACTCTCACTGTGTGCAGAACATGGGAAGTCAGTGGCCATTTATAGCTGCAGTCTGTAATTCAAACTACCTTAAAATGGCCAACCTGTCACTTGTTGTGGTATACGGCTGAGGGAAGGGGCTAAGGAAATTCATTCATCTACATTGTTTACAATAATTGTCATAAAATAAACATATATTTTGGGTTATGATGGAATAAGACTTGAATTGCTGTGATTCATTTAGTAGTGTAGAAATCTATGTAGAAAACGCAGATTGCATCTTTAAAATAAAGCGCAGGATGGATTTGGTAAACAGTAACATGAATATGGAATGTTGTTATTTATTTCAAAACTAATATTGGAGCAATGTGACTTTCTTTGTTGTAGTGCTGAGTACACACATCTACTCTGGACACTCTGAAGATGATGATGGTAGATATTTGTACACTTGATCAAGCCTTCATCTCTTACAGTTTTTCTCAGTCGCTTTGGTGCATTTTTCACATCATCCCTAACATGTGCAAAATAATAAGTGCATTTCTCAGAACAATTTGTACAAACTGCAATATACAATAGATATGTTTCTAAAGCTAGTCAGTCACTAAAAATCCTTAGTACATCTCTCAAAAGTAAATATTCATGCCAATGATCATGTCAGTGTCATCAGAATGATAAGTCATTGAGTCATTGTTCACGAACAAGGTTGTCAAAATGTTTAGGCATGTTGTCAATGGAACTGTGTACTTTGACAGTATTACCTGATGTAAACTTAGGCTACAGTTTGGATGACAGTTACTGTATTGAAAATGCACAAGGCTGCACTTCTATGGCATATATCAATTTCAACAGTACTATTTACATATTACTGTATGTGGGTTATTGATTGAAAGAGACTGGACAACCCAAGGGGCACAAAGGAAAAAAAACTAAATTAGAAAGAAACACAGGAAACCACCCCTAAGGCACAACTTTGCCCACAGCACTGTTCTAGTGCTGTCTCTACACATCCAGACGTTCCTGTCTGTCAGCCCACATATTCTCATCCACATCACACCGGATATTTTCCCTTCCAATGCAACGTGGAAAGAATCTTTTGGAATGCCTTATCCATCCTCTGCAGGCGTCTACTGTGGTGTCCTCACATGCTGCATCCATTGCAGCCAGCAGGGTCATCTGTGTGTGTGGCTGACGATCGTACACCTTCCACCTCCATGCTGAAAAGAACTCCTCAATTGGGTTAAGGAATGGTGAATAAGGTGGGAGGAATTCTATGAGCATCCTCGGGTGGGTCACAAACCATTGCCTTATGATGTTTGATCGATGGAAACTCACATTATCACAAATGACCACATACTTTGGCAAATCCTCTCTAAACAGACCCCTCTCATCATCAGGGATGAGAGCCCTGTAGAGAGTCTCTAAAAAGTTGAGTAGATGCTGGGTGTTGTATGGCCCTAAAAGGGGGATATGGGTTAGGACACCATGCTCCGAAATAGCAGCACACATGGTGATATTTCCTCCCCGTTGGCCTGGCAAATCCACAGTAGCTCTGTGACCGATGATATTCCGACCCCGCCTTCTGCATTTGGTCAGGTTGAAGCCAGCCTCATCCACGTATACAAAGTTGTGAGAGGGTTCACTTGATTCCAACTCCATTATACGCTATATCCCAGAACACACAGTTGAATTTGTTTTGGTAAGGAAGAGTGACATAAAATGTACATATATTGCATGTTCCTTCCACAGCAATGGAAATGTGTGCAGTTTATGCTTACTGTACTATGTAACACTATAAAATGTTGCTGTAAAGTAGTTACATAGATATATGTTTTACCTGTACATACTGGTACCGTAGCTCCTTAACTCTGTCCTCATTCCTTTGGAATGGTACACGGTACAGCTGTTTCATACTCATCTGGTTTCTATGCAGCACCCTGTCGATGGTTGAGATGCTAACCGTATGGATGTTTTCAAAGACATCGTTGTCTTCTATAATGGTCCTTTGTATTTCCCTGAGTCTCATGGCATTGTTTGCTCGGACCATGGTGCAAATAGCCTCCTCCTGTTGAGGTGTGAAAAGGCGTCCTCTGCCACCGGTTTGAGGTAATCTTGCAGTCCTATGTGTGGAAAAATGCAGTGATGCATCGCACACTTTCACATAGACAAAAACTATGCGAACACACATTTTACTGTAAAACATACAGGTGGGTGCATGTAAGGTGCAGTATGTATCTGTATAGAGTATATTTCTGTATGCTGTGAAATACAAGTGGACTACTGTAATATGAAGCATTGTAGGAAGTATACAGTATACTGCTTATATACAGTAACAGTGCACTGTACATTGGTGGACATACCTGTTCTCTCTTCGAAACGTTTGTACTATTGAGGACACGGTTGATCTCCCAATATTCGGCTGCACCCTTCGACCCGCCTCAGCCATTGTAAGGCCATGATTGACAACATGGTCTACAATAGTGGCCCTTATGTCATCAGATATGCGCCTATGTCCTCTTCTGCCTCTTCCTCTGTTTTGCCTTCCACCACGCATCCTTGCTCCTCTTCTTCCTCCTCTTGGCTGTTGACCCTGTTCGTTTCCTGGTCCATCCATTATTGGAAAATTGCAACTCTGTGTTGTGGTCTGTCTATATATGCTTGCCAATTGATTCTTCATGAGATGCACCTTTGAGCAATTTAGACAACTGGTTGATTGTTGGTTGAACTAACACTTTACATTCCTTCATGAGTGAGGGTTAATTTCACCTGCACGATTCAGCAATTTACGTTTTTGTACAAAAGGTCTAATAGAAATGTGTAAAACTATGCTTGACAGTTTATGACAAATAGTTCAACAATTTTGCATGTAATGGCTTATGCAAGAAACTAATGCCTAGATGTTTTGAGGGGTAAGACTATTCAACAGAGAACCATCTACTATATGTTGATCAACATGACATGAGCAATTGAAAATGTGGAAAAAAGCTGACACTTGTACATTATCAATTGCAATATGTACAAAAGCAATTGCAATTTGTTCAAAGGAATAAGAAATTGCTTTAATGATGTGCACAAGTGACTAGATGATTTGGAATTTGTACAAGTAGTATCAAGAATTGCACTTTTGATCTAAGAAATGCACCAAAGCGACTGAGAAAAACTGTAATGCTTCATTATATTTCTTTGTGATGTTTAAAGCTGCTTTTGGCTAGACATATGTTGTGTTTTGAGTGTCTCAAAATAACATTTGTAAAGCAATTTTATCATGCTGGTTTTATTTTGAGCAGGACAGGCAAAGGCTGATCTGACCATACACCCCAAATCCTCCCAGATATTCAGTGGAGAGTCTGTTACTCTCAGATGTAACATAAAGAGAGGAGAAGTCACTGACTGGAAATACACATGGCTCAAGGATGGTGTGGACTTCCTCAGTAAGAAGCATGAATATGAGATCAGTGAGGTTCAGATGTCAGACAGTGGTGACTACAGGTGTCTCGGTCTACATATTGAACATAAGAAGTTTTCTAAGTGGAGTGATCCAGTCAGACTGACGGTGACAGGTAAGTCATCTTATCTCTCATTCACATCAGTGCCTCCATGCCCATAACCACTTGACATTTGGCCCCATTTTAAGGATGCTATTTTGTCGTTAAAAAAATGTCAGCCTACCATTGCTGTTCAGATTCCTCCATTAATTCTTCCTCATTTCATTTGATAATTGAAGAAATATGGGGTAAGAGCATACTTTTAACTGATTGGTGCACTAATTGCATTTGTCTTCATTTAACTGTTTCCTCAGCTCTGCCTACAGCCTCAGTGAAGATAGTCACTACCCAGGAACCACTGTACTCCGGAGACACAGTCAAGCTGCAGTGTGACATATCAGACCACACAGACTGGACGTACCACTGGTTAATAAATAAAGAACGGCTTTCCAGTCACACCAGTAAAACCACCACCATCTTTCTCTCTGACCAGGCTGGTCAGTACCAGTGTGAGGGGACAAGGAAAAGACGGCCCCAGAAGTCATATCTCAGCTCATCTCTCCACATCAGCGTCACTGGTGAGCTAATTATTTATCTTCAATCACTATCTGGACATTCAAAAATCTGAGCCAATGAGGGTTAATCTAATTACATATATACAGTATACACTGTAAATTGAAACTGAATAGAGTGAACATACCCCTAAAATCAGCTTTTATCAAAACTTAACTGCGACAGCTAAATAATTAAAAATGGCCAAGCATGTATCCAGATGTTTTGATATTCTGCTATCTGTTTTCTTAGCTCTGCCTGCAACTACACTGACCGTAAATCCAAACCCTGCATACACTGGAGAGATAGTAACTCTGACGTGTTCAGTGGGGTCTGACAGTGACTGGAGCTATACATGGTACAAAGACAAAACTAAGAAAGTATTGCCCTTGTCTGGTAGACACACTACAACAGGAGCCACCTTCACCATCAGTAGAGCTGCTGAGTCTGACCAGGGTCTCTACTGGTGTCAGGGAGAGATCCAGTCCAGATCCATATCATCAATCATCAGTGATCCTGTCACTATCACTGTGAAAGGTGAGTTACTTTGTTTTGTGTTTTTTATCATACAAATGGACACTATTTATATTGAGTAAATCATGTAGACATGATCCATGTACAGTTGAAGTCGAAACTTTACGTACACCTTCGCCAAATACATTTAAACTCAGTTTTTCACAATTCCTGACATTTAATCCTAGTAAGAATTCCCTGTCTTAGGTCAGTTAGGATCACCACTTTATTTTAAGAATGTGAAATGTCAGAATAATAGTAGAGAAAATTATTTATTTCAGCTTTTATTACTTTCATCACATTCCCAGTGGGTCAGAAGTTTACATACACTCAATTAGTATTTGGTAGCATTGCCTTTAAATTCTTTAACTTGGGTCAAACATTTTGGGTAGCCTTCCACAAGCTTCCCACTATAAGTTGGGTGAATTTTGGCCCATTCCTCCTGACAGAGTTGGCGTAACGGAGTCCGGTTTGCAGGCCTCCTTTGCCCGCACACGCTTTTTCAGTTCTGCCCACAAATTGTCTATAGGATTGAGGTCAGGGCTTTGTGATGGCCACTCCAATACATTTACATTCACATTTGAGTCATTTAGCAGACGCTCTTATCCAGAGCGACTTACAGTTAGTGAGTGCATACATTTTCATACTGGCCCCCGTGGGAAACTTGACTTCGTTATCCTTAAGCCATTTTGCTACAACTTTGGAAGTATGCTTGGGGTCTTTGTCCATTTGGAAGACCCATTTGCGACCAAGCTTTAACTTCCTGACTGATGTCTTGAGATGTTGCTTCAATATATCCACATATTTTTCCTTCCTCATGATGCCATCCATTTTGTGAAGTGCACCAGTCCCTCCTGCAGCAAAGCACCCCCACAGCATGATGCTGCCACCCCCGTGTTTCAAGGTTGGGATGGTGTTCTTCAGCTTGCAAGAGCCCCGTTTTTCCTCCAAACATAACAATGGTCATTATGGCCAAACAGTTCTATTTTTGTTTCATCAGACCTGAGGACATTTCTCCAAAAAGTATGATCTTTGTCCCTATGTGCAGTTGCAAACCGTAGTCTGGCATTTTTATGGCGGTTTAGGAGCAGTGGCTTCTTCCTTGCTGAGCGGCTTTTCGGGTTATGTCGAAATAGGACTTGTTTTACTGTGGATATAGAAACTTTTGTACCTGTTTCTTCCAGCATCTTCACAAGGTCCTTTGCTGTTATTCTGGGATTGATTTGCACTTCCTGAGCGGTATGACGTAAATCCAAACCCAGTGTACACTGGAGAGACAGTAACTCTGACGTGTTCAGTGGGGTCTGACAATGCCTGGAGCTATACATGGTACAAAGACAACACTAAGAAAGTAGTGACCTTGACTGGCAGACACACTACAACAGGAGCCACCTTCACCATCAGTAGAGCTGCTGAGTCTGACCATTCATTCTGTAGGTTTGGAGTTGCAAGCTTAAGCTGGTCATCTGATCTCAAGTTAGATGTCAAATATATAATGTATCTACAGAAATGTTTCACTTTGTCCACTACTTTAGAGTCTGATGCTGATTTGCTGTTTTCTCTCCAGGCATAACTCCTGGACCCTCTACATCAGTCCTAGTAGTAGTGGTTGTGGGCCTGGTTGTTGCTGGTGTTCTAATGGCCATTCTCCTGGTACTGCTGTGTCGATATAAAAACGCCAAAGGTGAGACTTTTATCAATTCTCATTTAACTTGTTTAAGAAAAAAAAGTATAATTACAAAAGTTCAAAAGAGTAATGTCCTGATATAATAATATGCATTTTTCATTACAGGTTCCTGTTGTAACAGGATATTCTCGTGAGTACACCTGTCTTTCAACTACGTTCCTTTTCATACAGTAAAATATCATCTGTGTGTTTCATGAGTATCTCTCTCCATGTAGGCCCCCCCAGCCACACAGCACCAACCTGGACCCCCAACAGGACCAAGGATCTACCCAGGGCCAGGCTCCTGATGCTGGGTATACACGTCTGCAGCATGGTCAGTCTCTCAGCCCAGATCACTATCACTCTCCTCTCTCTGTAACTTCATCCACTGACTTTTCACCATCCACTTTGTGTGCAACATGTTACTGTGCTCTATGTCCCTAGGCAATCTGAGGGATAACCAACCAATTAATCTTTCTCTCTCTTCTTTGACCAACAGGTGGCGCTAACATCTACGATACAATCACTCCCTCAGACAATAATGACAATGGTACTGTTACTGTATGTTAAGTTTAGCATGAATACAGTATAGAGTTGTTGTTGCAGTTGTTCTTCATATGTTTAATATGACTAGCATACTAAGACTAAGTAGAGATATTAGTGTATTACCTGTATGTTTCAGATGCTGCTGCTGCTACTGCTGGACCAAGTTATGTGATGTACGCCCAGATGCAACTCAAAAAGTTGGACAAGAAAAAGAAAAGTAATTCTCAACTGTCACATAAATTAATACAAAATGTAGCAGTGTTTTTTACTCATCAGATTTGATACAAACTTACAAATTCTCTCCTCCTCCTCCTCTTCCTCCTCCTCCTCCTCCTTAGAAAAGCCAGCTGATCCAAAAGAAAATCCAGTCTATTCTGAGGTCAAGACAGGGAAGGCCACAGGTAAGACCAATTCTACAGGTCGGCAGTCAGTGAAATCTAAATGTACAATTTTGGAATTTCAATGAAGATGCAGAATATGCAATAAGCTATTTCCTTAATTTGTTGACTGGATATTTCCATTTTCAGCAGCAACTGGACATGTTGATGTGACCTATGCTGAGGTTGACCTTAAACAGAAGGCCAAAGCCAAGAAGAAGAAAGGTAAGACTAGAAATCTTTCCTTCCATATTCCCCCTATCATAACCTCACAACTCTTTGACCCCTTATTGACTAGCTGTATTATATTCTGTATATAACTGTTCTATTATTCTGATGTTTTATCCTCACCCCTTACAGAAACAGAAACACCACCTGAGGCATATTCGGTCTATTCTCAAGTGAAGCCAGTCACAGCCCCAGGTAAGACTAATAGCCATATGCTAATGATACTTAATATGATACTAATATGGAACTATTTCTCTGAAGTATAATGTATGTATTTAAAGTATGTATTTTTGTATGATTCTTAAGAGTTTGTTTGACTGCATGTCCTCAACAACTTTGTGTGGTGATATGTTGCAGGACCTTGAGGGGGGCAGGGATGGACGGATGGAAGGATGGAGTGATGGATGGGTGGAAGGATGGAGGGATGGAGGGATGGAGGGATGGAGGGATGGAGGGATGGAGGGATGGAGGGATGGAAGGATGGAGTCATGGAGGGATGGAGGGATGGAGGGATGGAGGGATGGATGGATGGAGGGATGGAAGGATGGAGTGATGGAGGGATGGAGGGATGGAGGGATGGAGGGATGGATGGAGGGATGGAAGGATGGAGTGATGGAGTGATGGAGGGATGGAGGGATGGAGGGATGGAAGGATGGAGTGATGGAAGGATGGAGGGATGGAGGGATGGAGGGATGGAGGGATGGAGGGATGGATGGAGGGATGGAAGGATGGAGTGATGGAGTGATGGAGGGATGGAGGGATGGAGGGATGGAGGGATGGAGGGATGGAAGGATGGAGTGATGGAAGGATGGAGTGATGGAGGGATGGAGGGATGGAGAGATGGAGGGATGGAGGGATGGAGGGATGGATGGAGGGATGGAGGGACACACCATCAGAGGAGGAGCGGAAGGATATGCGGGAACATGGATTATGCACGCTCAACGCACGCAAGCAAACAGACACACACACACACACAATAACACCTTGTACTTTAAGGATTTTTTTTTGTATTTTATTTACCAACAGATATATTTTACTTAAGCATGGTTTAATTGTGTATTACTGTTACAGCTTTATAAAAAATATAAGGTGTAATGAGAACGGATCTTATCTGCAGCTACAGGAATTATCTGCCTTGTGTTGTGTATTGAGTATTATTGTTTTGTTGTAAATGTGTTAAAATGTATTATCTTTAATATATTATATCTGTCATTCAGATGATACAATAACATATTTGTATATGAATTTCCAAAATATTATAGGTATTATTCACATTTTCTTCTAATGACCTGTACTTTTACAATATCTTTGCATTGTGCTTTTTAATAAACCATTTTTTATCCACCAGATGGCATGAGTGCTTTCTTACAGTAAATGGATATTGTCATCATCATCATCAACTTTTCCATATAACCTGCTTTGGTCAAACCTCCTTTCAGCCTAATATAGATCTTAGGCTCCTAAATGTGTGAGTTAAAGTAAAAATGCCGTACCCCATCAGTGGAAGACCCATTGAGATTTTCAGAATGACTTTTTGGGGAAGTGTGCCTTCTCAGTTTTATGATGTCATATTCAAACAGACCACCATAGTCCCTGTGCCCAAGAAAGCGAAGGTAACCTTCCTAAATGATTAGTCCTCTCCTGTACTCCTTGTTCACCCACGACTGCGTGGCCAAGCACGACTCAACACCATCATTAAGTTTGCTGACGACACAACAGTGGTAGGTAGGCCTGATCACAGACAACGATGAGACAGCCTATTGGGAGGAGGTCAGAGACCTGGCAGTGTGGTGCCAGGACAACAACATCTCCCTCAATGTGAGCAAGACAAAGGAGCTCATCGTGGACTGTAGGAAAAGGAGGGCCGAACAGGCCCCCATTAGCATCGACGGGGCTGTAGTGGAGTGGGTAGAGAGTTTTAAGTTCATTGGTGTCAACATCACCAAAAAACTATCATGGTCCAAACACATAAGGACAGTCGTGAAGAGGGCACGACAACACCTTTTCCCCCTCAGGAGACTGAAAAGATTTGGCAGGGGTCCACAGATCCTCAAAAGGTTCTACAGCTGCACCATCGAGAGCATCCTGACCGGTTGCATCACCACCTGGTATGGCAACTGCTTGGCATCTAACCGTAAGGCATTACAGAGGGTAGTGCGTACGGCCCAGTACATCACTGGGGCCAACCTTCCTGCCATCCAGGACCTATATACTAGGCGGTGTCAGAGGAAGGCCCAAATAATTTTCAAATACTCCAGTCATCCAAGTCATTGACTGTTCTCTCTGCTACTGCACGGCAAGCGGTACCAGAACGCCAAGTCTAGGTCCAAAAGGCTCCTTAACAGCTTCTACCCCCAAACCATAAGACCGCTGAACAATTAATCAAATGGCCACCTGGACTGTTTACATTGACCCCCCCCCCCCCCCCCTTTATTTTTACACTGTTGCTACTCGCTGTTTATTATTTATGCATGTTCACTTTACCCCTACCTACATGTACAAATTATCTTGACTAACCTGTACCCCCTCACATTGTCTCGGTACCAGTACCCCCTGTATATAGCCTCGTTATTGTTATATAATTTTATTGTGTTACTTTATTTTTTACTTTAGTTTATTTAGTAAATATTTTCTTAACTCAATTCTTTGAACTGCATTATTGGTTAAGGGCTTGTAAGTAAGCATTTCACAGTAAGGTCTACACCTGTTGTATTTGCGCATGTGAAAATGTATGCACTCACTAACTGTAAGTCGCTCTGGATAAGAGCGTCTTCTAAATGACTAAAATGTCAAATGTAATGTGACAAATACAATTTGATTTGATATGATTTGATATCCTGTCTGCAGGAGTTCTGAGGAGCTGGTCAGTACTGGTACTGTGTATCACTTCCTTTTAATATTGAAATGTGGACATGCAAGTCTATGATGGCAAAGGGATCTTCCAAGTAAGCAAAGGTCAGACTCATGGGCCAGGGTCTGGTATTTACAAGGAAACAATATTGAATATTTATATTACTGTGTTGAATTCCAGGTAGTAACCTACGTATGCATGATTACCAGTTCTCCCATATTGCCTCCTCATTCTAAAGATAGGTCATGCCGAATAATTACATTAGTGGTGTATGACTATTTTCAGTATCCCTGCATGGTCTAGAAGGTCACTGTTCCAGTTAGGGGGTTTCTGTATCTATGTGTTTATGTCTATGTGGTCAGACAGACAGCCAGCAGCCAGGTCATTGTCACTGCTCCTGAGAAACAGAAACTGGAAATGACATCACCACAAGATGTTACCTGAACCCCCCCCCCCCTCTCGCTCGCTCTCTCTCTCTCAGTGCATGCTGGGTATTTTTTGGAGTTTGAGTGTTTGGTGTGGAGGGCTTGTCCTAACTAATTTGTTGTTTCTTTCCTTGTTTTCTCTTTTCTGTGGTGGAGGGTTTGTTTTAGTGGTGCCGACTGTTTTTTATTTTTCAAAGTTAGAGAGGAAGAGGACAGAGGTTTAGTTTCCTGGGGTTTTGAACGGTGAGGTGTGAGCGATGGCTTCGCAGCCTAGCGCGGAGGAGACGCTGTCGTTACGGCATGGATTCAGGTGTGTTCCCGATAATGGAATTAAGGTGGAGGTTCTGCTCGCGGTCGGCGAACAGGTAGGAGCTGAATTTATACATTCCGCGTCCAGAATGAACAAAGCTGTGGTTGTGTTCATGAAAAGAGCAAATTTGGTGGGTAGGCTCATTTCAAGCGGAATATTTGTAAAGGATGTGTTGGTGCCAATTTCTCCTCTTTCTACCCCTTCGACCAGGGTGGTAGTTGCAAATGTGCCTCCGTTTATTATGGATGATCAAATCAGGAAGGAGTTGAGTCGTTTTGGTAAGTTTGCTAGTGGTTTTCGTCTACTGTCGGCAGGTTTTCAGGCAGATGCCGTCAAGCACATTGTTTCATTCCGGAGGCAAGTGTTCATGTTTCTGAACAACAATGAGCAACAGTTAAATGTGCACTTTAAAGTGAGGCATGGGGATGGGCTCTACGCAGGTTTTGCCAGCACAGATAGTCTACGGTGTTTTGAGTGTGGGGATTTGGGGCATAAGAGCTTTGCGTGCCCACATAAAGGCCGTAGACAAGGTGAGGGTTCAAGCACCAGTGGGGGAAATCGAGGTCAACGTGCAGGGGGCCATGAGACACAGGCAGCAGAGGCTGGGCCTAGTCATGCTATAGATGGTGGTGTAGATGAGACTGGGTCTAGTCATGCTATAGATGGTGGTGTAGATGAGGCTGGGTCTAGTCGTGTGATGGAAGGTGGTGTAGCTGAGGCTGGGTCTAGTCATGTTATGGAGTGTGGTGTAGATGAGGCTGCGTCTAGTCGTGTTATGGATGGTGGTGTAGATGAGGCTGGGCCTAGTCAGGTTATGGATGGTGGTGTAGATTAGGCTGGGTCTAGTCAGGCTATAGATGGTGGTGTAGATGAGTCTGGGTCTAGTCAGGTCATGTTAGTGGATGAGGAGAGTGTAGTGGGGAAGGGTAAGCGACTAGGAGGAGTGGAGGAGGGTGTCAAGCGGAAGAGGAAAAAGGGGGAGAAGAAAGGAGGTGGGAGGGCAGAGGCTGGTGTGATGAAAGGCACCAAGGAACCTTTGCCTGGTGCTGGGGGGGAGGCCCCGACTAGAGAGGAAGGGCAGGTGGTCAGGTTGCCTGGTGCTGGGGGGGAGGCCCTGACTAGAGAGGAAGGACAGGTGGTCAGGTTGGGAGATGGAGATGAGGAGGAGGAGGAGGAAGGTGAGTCAGACTCCTCCTCAATGGGTCCAGAGCTGACAGCCAGTCAGTCAGAGGGGTCAAAGTACACGGTGACGGACCAGTCAAGGTTCCTGAAGGAGACTAAGAGGGGAAGAAGTTAATCTTGAGGCTTTTTTTTGCGATCCGGGAAAGTTTGTAAGATCAGTGCAACATGCAATGAAAAATGAGGGGCATGGTGTCCTCTCACCCAGGAAACGGTTTAGGTTAAGGAAGTGGGTCACAACTGTGCGTAAAGGTCTACCTTCAGACACTGTTTAGATAAACGTTTTCTTTCTGGCACTGGAGCTTTTTGAGCTTTCTTTGCTGGCTTTTCTCCCACTTCTTGTGAAGACTCTTTGGGTAGGCTCGCTTAATATTAATGGCGCCAGAGATGCGGGAAAGAGGAGTGTGTTGGGTGAATATGTAAAACAAAAAAAAGTACAAGTGTTGTTTCTGCAGGAGACGCATAGCGATGTGGTGAATGAAGTTGATTTGAGGCTCTGGTGGAAAGGGGCAAGTGTGCTGAGCCATGGGACAAATGTTAGTGCAGGGGTGGCAGTCCTTTTTGTACCGGGTCTGTCTGTAAAAATGTGCTCCTCAAAAGAGGTGTGTACAGGTAGACTGCTTGTAGTAAAGGCAGAAATTAACAACAGGGGTTTTGTCTTTATAAATGTCTATGCGCCCAACACAGGGAGAGAGAGGGGGCTTCTATTTGGGTGTCTTAGAAAGGAACTCTCACAGGTAGCACCTGAGGAGACGCTGGTGGTCGGCGGGGACTGGAACTGTACGATGGATTTTACGAAAGATGGAAATGGGGAGGAGCCTCATTCAGGCTCAGTGGGGGTGTTAAGGGACATTATTAATCAATTTGACCTAGTTGATGTTTGGAGAACTAGACATCCCAACACAAGACAATATACCTGGGTGAAGGTCTTTGGGGCTAGGGTGAGTGAAGCCCGGCTTGATCGATTGTACATGTCCAGGAATCAGAGCAATAGGCTGTTGGGCGCTACCATTCTCCCGGTGGGTTTTTCGGATCATCACATAACCATGGCTCGGCTGTCTATTTCACCAGGGCCTCGGCAGGCATCCTATTGGAAGTGTAATGTAAAGCTCTTACAAGATGCCACTTTTTGCTCAGGTTTCCAGACTTTTTGGGAAAGGTGGGGGCAGCGAAGAGAGGAGTACGAGTCTCTGAGTCAATGGTGGGATGTGGGAAAAGTCCAAATTCGGCTTTTCTGCCAACAGTATACAGCTCTGTCATCCTCAGAGGCTAGGAGAGTATTGGGCGAACTCGAACGTAGTATTAGTGAGATGGAGGTAGAGCTGGTGGGGCAAGGCAATGTAGGCCTCCAGGCTAATCTAGCTGAACTACATAGGGACCTGGGCAGTTTTTTCCAGGTTAAAGCAATGGGAGCACTTGTAAGAGCTAGGTTCTCCATGCTCAAGGAGATGGATGCTCCCAGCTCCTCCTTCTTTGGTTTGGAAAGACAGAGCGGTGAAGCCAAGGGTATGCATTGTCTACGGCTTTCGATGGACTCCCAGTGGAGTTTTATAAAAAATTCTGGGGAATAATTGGACTGGACTTCTTTTGCGTGTTGCGTGAATGCGTCGGGGTAGGAGAGTTGCCGATGAGCTGCCGGCGGGCGGCTCTGACTCTCCTGCCCAAAAAAGGGGACTTGTGTGAACTGGAGACCTGTGGCATTGCTCTGTGCGGAATACAAGATATTTGCCAAGGTCCTCGCTAACAGAATAAAGTCCCATCTGGACTCTATAGTACACAAGGACCAGACATATTGCATACCAGGACGCTTAATCACGGACAACTTGTTCTTAATCAGGGACATGTTGGACTTGTCGAGAAGTTCTAATGTGAACTTTGGTCTGGTCTCTTTAGATCAAGAGAAGGCTTTTGATAGAGTGGACCATGAGTATCTGTTTAATGTGATGTCTGTGTTTGGGTTTGGGGAAAGGTTTTTGGCCTATGTGAAGATGTTGTATGCTGGGGCATCATGTATGATTAAGGTGGGAGGGGGGCTCAGTAGGCCAGTCTGGGTGAGGCGGGCATTAGACAAGGATGCCCTCTATCAGGGCAGTTATATACACTAGCCATTGAGCCTTTTTTGGGCCTGGTACGCAGGAGACTGAAGGGAGTGTGCTGGATAGGCACAGCAGTGTCAGCGTATGCAGATGACGTTTCTGGGATGGTCAGGATATGCAGGCACTAGAGAATAGTCTGAAGGTGTACGAGGGAGCTTCGTCAGCTAAGGTAAACTGGGGAAAGAGCAAAGCTCTGTTATGTGGGGCATGGGGGGATAGGGCCCCTCCTCTGCTTCCAGGGGGGTTGCAGTGGGGTTGTGAAGGGCTTAAAATATTGGGGGTGTACCTGGGCTCGGAGAGGTGGGTCAGGAAGAACTGGGAGGGGCTGTCACAGGCAGTGGTGTCAAGACTGGCCAGGTGGAGGTGGCTCCTGTCCCAAGTGTCATATAGAGGGAGGGTGCTGATAATCAACAACCTGGTGGCATCTTCCCTGTGGCATAAACTGGCTGTCCTCAACCCCCCCGCCAGGGTGCTCGCAGACCTGCAACGCAAGCTGGTGGATTTCCTCTGGTCGGGCCATCACTGGCTGAGGGCGGCAGTGTTGTATATGTCCGTAAATGAAGGAGGACAGGGCCTGGTGGAACTGGAGAGCAGGGTGGCTGCATTCCGACTAAAGGTGGCACAGAGACTGCTGTACCATACTGATGTCGGATGGAGGGAGCCATAATGCGCGCTGCTGAGGAGAGCTGGCGGATTAGGGTTGGACCGGCAGCTATTCCTCATGAGGCTGGAGGGGCTGAGTACAGCAGGACTCTCAGATTTTTACTCTGCGGTGCTGAGGGCCTGGCAGCTACTAAGGCCCACACGAGAAGGGGGTGTGGAGCCTGGGCTGTGGGTGTGGGAGGAGCCTATCTTCCACATTCCAGTCATCCTTTTGAGATCGGTTCAGTCAGCCACCCTGAAGAGGCGACTGATGGCAGCGGGATTACCTATGCTGGGTGACCTGCGACTGCTGGGAGATGATGGATGGAAAACCCCAGAAGTCCTAGCAAAACAAACAGGACTGACGTCTCTTAGGCTGCTGACTGGGGACTAGCAAGGGGGTCTGGAGGACTTGTTAGATTTTAACACTCCGAGCCTGGGGAGTTTGTGGGGGTGGGAGGTAAAGCCCTCTACAACCTCTGCATTGAGGTAAGGAACATTAGGAGGCAGGGGGCATGTGGGGCGGAGAGTATGGTGGGTTTTACATGGAGGGGGCTCTACAAACTCCCAGTACCAAAGAGGTCAGGGGACCTCCAGTGGAGGGTTTTACATGGAACCCTGGCCACTAACAGCTCTCTCTCTCTCTCTCTCTCTCTCTCTCTCTCTCTCTCTCTCTCTCTCTCTCTCTCTCTCTCTGTCTCTGTCTCTGTCTCTGTCTCTGTCTCTGTCTCTGTCTCTGTCTCTGTCTCTGTGTGCGTGTGCAGGTAGCTTAGTGGTTAAGAGCATTGTGCCAGTAACCGAAAGGTCGCTGATTCTAATCCCCGAGCCGACTAGGTGAAAAATCTGTCGATGTGCCCTTGAGCAAGGCACTTAACCCTAATTGCTCTGGATAAGAGCGTCTGCTAAATGACGTAATGGTAGGAAACACACGCTCCAAAACCACCACCACCAGACTGATCAACACAGTGACAGACCCCAAACACACCCACACCTCATCGTCTAACTCTCAAACTGAGTGAAGGGTTATTTTCAGAGAGCAACTATAGAATGTGACTTCTTTTTCAACTAACATACAGGAATTGTTTTATAGAACAGCAGCCCTCATCAAAAGGAAGTATCTGCTCTTTCTCTACTCTTTCTTCTCTGTGTGTTTTGGTTAGTCAACTGCTAGCTATCAGTGACAGTGATAGATGAGGACATACAGCCAGAGGAAACAGTCATACAACGCCTTAAAGAGATGTCTGGTGGTCCCTTCTCCTGCTTCTATAAACAGAGAATACTCCTTCTCCTACTCTCCAACCTAAAAAGGTTTCTCTTAAAACTCCCTAGTGTATTGATGGATTTGATATGGTTAGGTACACCATTCCATTCCACAAGTGTTTTAAGGAGAGAGCTTTTTCCAGCCATGCTCCTACAGTGCAGCAGTCTGATATTGGTAACATTAACTCTGGTGTGATGGCTATGAGAGTCTACTGAAATTAAAATAACCAGACAGGTAACTGGGGGCAAGGTCATGTCTCACTTTAAAAACCATCAACAGTTTGATCTGCACAACCACCAGATCAACTGGAAGCCAGCTCAGTTCCCTGAAATGATTAGGACCAATGTGCGTCCCAATGGCTGAGCTTCAGTATAATTCTCATTAGTTTGTTTTGGGTCGTTTGAAGTTTGTCCTTCAGATTTTGTGATACGCCTCTGAACCATGAGATAGAAGCATAGCCATAGTGGCACTGTATCAGAGATGTTTCCAGGGTCCTCATACTCTCTGTATACAGGAACTTGGCTACCTTGCCAGGAACTTTGTCCTGGAGTGAACCTACCCAATGACCTTCAGAGCCATAAGTTCACATGTCATGTGTTGGTCCAGTTCACATTCCGGTGTATGTAACAGAGCATTTTTCCTTCACCGCTACACCATTAAACTTGACTGAGAAGTTGGAAGAGTTTCTCACTTTGTGTTTGGAACCAAAAAGGATACTTTCTGTCTTGCCTAAATGGATAACCACTTACTGACTTTAGTCAGTTGGCTGCTTAGGGTCTTTTCAACGGTCTCCTTAGTCTAATGTGACACCAAAGGGTAGAATCATCCTCACACAGGATCTATTGCATGTGCTTTCTTACATGATAACTCTAGGAAAACCGTTAGCTTTCTCTAAATTCATTGTTGGTCTTTGCATGGTGTGTGTTGACTGTAGAATGCCTAGTCATCAGTGATTGGTTGAATATCTCGAAACGTTTGCTTTATTACTGTGTGATAACACCTACATAATACCTATATTCAGCAACATATCATGATGTATTGATTCTGCAGTTTTGAATGTGCCAAAGGTGTGGTTGGTTCAGCAGCTGTTGCAGTGCTTCTAGAACGGAAAAGAAATTAAGACCCTGTGCTAAATGCATGTCACTCATTACAATTAAGGCAAAACGGGACTGTATGGAATGATTTTTTCTATTACATAATAAGATAAACTGCAGGACTAGGACAACTGCAGTTATGCCCTAAATACCACACTTCATTGAGCTGTAACTTTATTTTGTCTTAATTCATGACAGAGCTGTTTTTGTGTAAGGGTATATAATACCTTATTTCAGACTGACATGTATTTATAATGTATTTATAATGTCGCCCATGCAGTATATGATGCATTGGTGGTGAGTAATTACACAGTAACCACAGTGTGATTTGTACTTGAGCTGAGGAGGAGTTATCAGATCCACCCCCACTTCTCTTTTCCTGTCATCTCATCCTGTTCTGCTGAATGTGGGGGAGGAGTGGACTTTAATGAAGTAAAATAGGACCCACACACTCAGATACGTACAGATAGAAAGTGCAAATATGTGTAGTGCCATTTACAGTATAAATGACACCTGGAAAAGCACTATATAAATCCAATCCATTATTATCTATTAATTAATTGTGTAACACTTTGCATTGCAGTGTATTATTGTTTAATTATTCATGTAGGCACACTGTAACAAATATTACAACTTAACAATGAGTAATTACAATACTTGCTACACAATACTTACATTAATAATTATACAGTGAAAAGATCATTGTAATATAGTATGCAACCATTGATTGATGTCAGAATAACATATATATTTGTGTTTTTCAGGTGTGGGTGTTCCTCTGTTCATCAACAAGACAGTGGGGGACTCCGTGGAGCTGCTGGCAGGCTTAGAGAGGGGACATTTCAAATCATTGCAGTGGAAGTATAGAGGAAAGGATATTGTAGAAGTCAACTCAGAAGGTGTATATTCACCTGGATCCCAGTTTGAGGGGAGACTAAAGATGAACAACAAAAACTTTAGTTTAACGGTCAGAGAACTGCCACTGCAAGACTCAGGGGATTTTCTAGTTACAGGCGAAGGGGACAAAGGTCAGATTGGCGGTAGGACCATCACTCTGAAGGTCAACGGTAGGCTGTTATCACCTTTTTGCATCCTATTTTGATATCATTCTAATTTATATCCATGACCACGGCTGATGATCTTTAAACTATAATGAAGATTTGTTGGTTTTATACTGACCTTACTCACCATGCTTTGATACATTTCCATCACATTAACAAGTTTTATCCTCTGTCGTCTTTCTCCTGGTGGTATGGCTATGGTAGGGATCATTTAGAAGACTGATTATGTGTCTCTATCTCTCTCCTGGTTGGTCAAAGCCTATATCCAAGGTGGTGATCCAGACAGACATCATGCTATTGGCCAACCACTCCTGTACGGTGCGGCTGGTGTCCAACGTGTCCTGCTACTCCAACCTTACATACACCTGGGAGAGAGACAACGAGATGTACGGGGACGCCCAGCAGATTCACCTCTCTCTTCTTCCTGCAGAGAGAGACATCAGTGTAACGTGCAACGCCTCCAACCTAGTCAGTTGGAAATCTGTCTTTGCGATAGTAAAGGGTGGTAATGACAAAACCGCCCCAGGTACCTAGATATCATAATAATCCCTTCCATACACTTTTCAGTGTGCTTATACGCTTATGTTGTCAAATAAAATATATAATGCTTGTGATTACATTGGAAGTGTATGATATAGAGCCATTTAGTCTTTATCATATTGTATAGTCTAATCATTTGTGTTGTACAATATGTGACAGTGTTGGCATGGTATGCCATCTACATCAGAGTATCAGTAGGAGGCGCTGTGGTGCTGATCCTCACTGTAGCTGTGGCAGTGTGCTACTGCAGGGGCCGCAGTAACCCAGATATGTACTGCTTAGGGCCCTTAACTATACTTAAAGTTAAATTTCAGGTGGATCTAGAAATATTCTTCAGATGATATTATTGATTTGTATTTGAATATTGAATTTGAATGTCTGTTATTGAATGGAAGACTATGTAGTCTACTTTGATAATTGTCTATACCTTTCTTGATGCTGAAACAGTTTTTTCTTGATTATCTGTCACATGTAGCCGCAGACTCTGTATGACAAGATCGCATTTGGACGCCCAGAGCCCCCCACCTCTCCCTACCAGAAAGTACTGTGAGCTGAACAGGATGTGGTCAAAGGCTGGGCCTTTCATAGATATAGAACACTCTGCATCCTCTGCATCTTGCATGTGAATATTCTGTAGTTAGGCCAAGATGTTACTGGTTAATTTAATCACGACCTACACTATTTGCTTACTTTTTCATGACTGTAATCTTCTCCCTTTGTTGATTCTCATATATACAGTGTATCATAAGGCCTTATGTCTTTCTTTGAGGGTCTAGTTACAATTAGGAGATTCTGAAATGTGTAACATGCAGTTGTAGGAGTGGTGATCAAACAAGCTCATATGTCGAATTTCTATTTTCTTGATTAAAGAGAAGAGTTGTAGATAATAGTATGACATTGAATTGTGAGAATGATTTATGCCTGTGAGTAGAAAGTATACTATTTTGCATTAGGATTAAGTGCTTGCCAGGCATCAATGAGGTTGTAATCACAGAGTATATGCTGGAGAGCCTTGGTTGCGTGTGGATTGTTGTTGGTCTTATTTGATTTGTCCGCATGTCCAAAATGGTATGCATGTCTGCCCCAATATCCAGATGGAATTCAGTTAATTCTAAAAAAAAAAAAAATATGCTGTTCACAGAATAAAAAAAAATATTCTACCTTTTTGCATAGCTTGAGTGCCTTGTATTTAGAGTGCATTGTAGTTACCTCCCATGACTGTATTTGTTAGCCACAGAGACATGGTTGTTGTATTGAATAGTTTTCAGTACTGTAGCCTTCACCAAGTGAGTGTCTAAGTGAATGTTACCTTTAAAATTAAACTCATTATGACAACACATTACATATATCATAAAACCTTTGAGGGCCTAGTTACACCCTAACACACTGGTCTGAAACTCCTGGTTTACAGACCACATCAAGCCTGCAAGTCACATTATGCTGGCTTGGAAAGCGATGTGTAATTCCTATTGGAATCCAGCCAGAGTTAGGATATCTAACTATTTGAACTTTTAATCACACGCAACCTGCATTCAGAATGACTGTTGGGGTAGGGAAGATTGATTACTGAGCCTGCCTAAATTATATAAACTGGAACAGCCATATCTGTAATGTGTGAAATAAATCGAACTACTAACAGATTGGATTAGTTTGATTGGTTGATTAATCTTATGCTACACAAACATAGATAACATACATTTTTCTAAAGTACATGCAAATACGCAGGTATTGAGACAAACCATTCTGAAAATCAACCTGCAAGAGAGCATGCTGGAATAATGATCATGATAATGATTGCCGTGGTTTTGAGTTGTTTTCAGCAAACAGGAATTTGTAATTTTACTCAACAAGCTTATTCAAATACAACTGACTTCAAGCAGAGTTTGTTGATTGAAGACACTAACACATTGGCTCAAATTCTTGTCCTTTTTAAGTCCACTCAACTTGCATAATAACGCTAATTAATCAGTTGGTTAAGTTTGATTTTATCTAGAGCGCAGTGAATTAAATTAAAAGGCTGAGGAACTTTACATTAGGGCACTTGTTTGTCATAGTTGAGTGGTCATGGTTTGCTGTCTTCGTCTTTAGCAGTGTGTGTTTGTGAAAGAGGGCACTGTGTGAAGCTGTCTTTTCCCTCTGTGATCAGAGAGAGACAAATAGAGAATGGTTGTAGTCATATGCAAAAACCGGTGAAAGCATAGTTGCTGGGATGATAAGTACACATGAAAAGGTGTGCAGGGATTTACGTCCTTTTCAGAGAGAAGAATGACAATATTCTTTCAGCATACAAATTCTGTAGTTCACTTATTAATTTCTCTTTTACATTCAATCTATCACTGTGATCACTACTTTCTTGGGTTATGACTTTGAACAGTTGACAGACCTACCTTGTTTGTGCTGTAACTCAAGAACATCTACATGCAGTTGACCTCCAAATAGCTACAACATAAACCAAATGATAAATGTGCCATGAAGTCAAACCTTTGACACCTCTCCTAGTGACATTAAAGATTGGACTGAAAATGTCAACATGACCAGGTATGGTATATGCAATATCGACTTCACTTTTTGCACAAATATGTTATTATCCACAAAATTCCTTCCTCAGATATATACAATAGTTCTCTCTTCCACCCACAGAAAGACCACAGTGTTGTGTCCATTTATTTTACAGTAAGAGGAAGTTGTGTAAAGATGAACATGACATCAGATTCTATTTTTTTCTGTTTCTCTTTAAGCATCTGTACCTTTCTAATTCGGTCAAAGCCCCTTTAACAAAATCTCTATGCACCATAGTGCTGTCAGTCTTCTGTAAAACACATACAGATTGGACTTCTACTGATATGAACCCATACAGAAGTGGTCCATGTCTGTACTAATATGATATTATTATTATTATTATATGACATAGAGAGAGGAAGGAATAATACTGGGCAGACCCAGTAGACTGAGGGGTTATGTTGTTGCTATGTGACCAATGACCATATTAGCTTCAATATTGTGATCCACAAGAATGTGGAGTAGTTACAGGCCTGTCCTGAAGGGGGCGATAAGAAACCCCAGATGTTTACCTTGTTTCTTCACGCAGAGTGTCTCACTCTACACTCTACAACAAACCACTTAGATATTTTTAAAGGTAAATCGTTTAAATATATATATTCATGTATTCAACATGTAATGATTTGAAGCAAAATGAAACTCTACACTTTAACCTGGAAATCCAGTTCCCCAGTTACAGCTTTGAAACTCCTCCCATCTCTGGTCAGTGGTAATAAATTCCGCTTAGCTCTGCCACTGATGTACACACACACAAACCACACAACACACACACACAAAAACACGATACAGTACATGAACAATAACCCTGAGGCACATCACATAAACAGACAAATTGAAATACAACCATAAACAACACAATAACAAACATATCTATGTAGACAGTATCTAACTAAACGTATTCCTCATAATTGAGGGGGTGGCAGAAGATGTCCATTTCCATTGTGGAACAACTGAGGTTAGCTGGCTAGGCTTGCCACCTGACAGCTGAGCAAAGGTTTGAGGGGAGGCCTACACTATCTATCTATCTATCTATCTATCTATCTATCTATCTATCTATCTATCTATCTATCTATCTATCTATCTATATATCTATCTATCTGTGCATGGTGCAGCATAAAACAAACATCTACACATTCTGATATAAAACCACAAGCTCTGATCTCATCAATTCAGGTCTCTAAGGAGCGAGTGTGAGACCATGTAGCCAACCATAAGGAGAAGTTGGTCAGAATATAAACACGCTATCAACTGCTACTATTTTTTCTCACAATCTTTTGACATTTCTCTTGACTCTTTCTCTCTCTGTTTTTCTGTGTGACGGTGAAGAGGTGTGATCTAAGCAGACTGTCATCATATAGGAAGTAGAGTGGTTTGTCAGAAGGACTGTATTTGTATAGAAAGTAACTTGTCTGTGTGGACAGAATGGAGCACACCTTGCTCTGTTTGCTACTATGTACAGCGCATTCAGAAAGTATTCAGACCCCTTGACTTTTTCACATTTTATTACGTTACAGCCTTATTCTAAAATTGATTATATTGTTGTTTTTTCCTCATCAATACCCCTTAATGACAAAGCAAAAACAGGTTTAGACATTTTTACACATTTATTAAAAATAAAAAATGGAAATATCACATTTACATAACTATTAAGACCCTTTAATCAGTACTTTGTTGAAGCACCTTTGGCAGCAATTACAGCCTCGAGTCTTCTTGGGTAAGACGCTACAAGCTTGGCACACCTGTATTGGGGAGTTTCTCCCATTTTTCTCTGCGGATCCTCTCAAGCTCTGTCAGGTTGGATGGGGAGCGTCGCTGCACAGCTATTTTCAGGTCTCTCCAGATATGTTAGATCGGGTTCAAGTCCGGGCTCTGGCTGGGCCACTCAAGGACATTCAGAGACTTGTCCTGAAGCCACTCCTGCGTAGTCTTGGTTGTGTGCTTAGGGTCATTGTCCTTTTGGAAGTTGAACCTTCGATCTGGAACAGGTTTTTCAACAAGGATCTCTCGGTACTTTGCTCCGATCATCTTTCACTCAATCCTGACTAGTCTCCAAGTCCCTGCCGCTGAAAAACCAGGCCAGTACCATAAAGGCCTGATTGGTGGAGTGCTGCAGAGATGGTTGTTGCTTGGTGCGAGGAGCAGGAACAGGCCGGGCCGGACTGGCGACGCGCACCACCAGCTTGGTGTGAGGAGCAGGAACAGGCCGGGCCGGACTGGCGACGCGCACCACCGGCTTGGTGCGGGGAGCAGGAACAGGCCGGGCCAGACTGGCGACGCGCACCACCAGCTTGGTGCGGGGAGCAGGAACAGACCGGGCCAGACTGGCGACACGCACCACCGGCTTGGTGCGGGGAGCAGGAACAGGCCGGGACGGACTGGCGACGCGCACCACCTGCTTGGTGCGTAGAGCAGGAAAGACCTCAATCCTATAGAAAATGCGTGGGCAGAACTGAAAAAGCGTGTGCGAACAAGGAGGCCTACAAACCTGACTCAGTTACACCAGCTCTGTTAGGAGGAATGGGCCAAAATTCACTCAACTTATTGTGGGAACTTGTGGAAGGCTACCCGAAACGTTTGACCCAAGTTAAACAATTTAAAGGCAATGCTACCAAATACTAATTGAGTGTATGTAAACTTCTGACCCACTGGGAATGTGATGAAAGAAATAAAAGTTGAAATAAATAATTCTCTCTGCTATTATTCTGACATTTCACATTCTTAAATAAAGTGGAGATCCTAACTGACCTAAAACAGGGAATTTTTACTATGATTAAATGTCAGGAATTGTGAAAAACTGAATTTAAATGTATTTGGCTAAGGTGTACTTAAACTTCAGACTTCAACTGTATAACTATAAGTTTGAGTCTTTCTCTTTGTCTCAAACCTGCAGCCTTCATTGTCTTTCAGAATAAGACCCAACAGAACTCAACACTTTACATCAAAGTCTCTCTCACTGAGCTGTAAGGAGAAGGGAAACTCTACTGGATGGAGACTGAAGAGATACAGAGAGAGAGGAGTGGAGTCAGGGTGTGGCTCTAACTGGGGATCAATAGCAGGGTCCACATGTACCATCAGGTCCACACTTGAAAAGGACAGTGGAGTGTACTGGTGTGAGTCTGCATCAGGAGAGTACAGTAATGCTGTCAACATCACAGTGGCTGGTACGTCTATTGTACAACATTCACTAACCTTTTTTACATTTCAATGTATGATAATGATGTTCATTTCTGAAACTGAATGTATGTATCTCATACAAAATGCAATCTCATAAGACGTTAATATATTGTGTGTGATTACTCCTGATTTAAAGTTGTATTTATATATTATGTTACACAGCTTGTGCTGTGATCCTGGAAAACCCTGCCTATCCCATGACTGAGGGAGACTCTGTGACTCTGCTCTGTACAAATAGATATCAGGAAACAAACCCAAACCCCAAGGTTGATTTCTACAAAGATGGAGTACTCATCAGGAATGAGACCACATGAGAGATGACCATTCCTGCAGTATCCAAGTCAGGTGAAGGCATCTATAAATCTAATAAAGGAGAGTTACCATAGAGCTTGGTGACTGTGAGAGGTGAGAAACGGTTATGATCACATTACCTTTTCATAATATCTGTGGTCATCAGTGATTTGTATTGTTAAAAAGCATACTGTAGGTTTGGAGTTGCAAGCTCAGGCTGGTCATCTGATCTCAAGGAAGATTTCAAATATATAATGTATCTACAGAATTGTTTCACTTTGTCCACTACTTTATTTATTTTCTATAACTACCTCAGTCTGATGGTGATTTGCTGTTTTCTCTCCAGGCATAACTCCTGGACCCTCTACATCAGTCCTAGTAGTAGTGGTTGTGGGCCTGGTTGTTGCTGGTGTTCTACTGGCCATTCTCCTGGTACTGGTACCAGGTGAAACTTTTATCCATTCTCATTTAACTTTTTAGTTCATGTTTAGGAGAAAAATGTCTGAACAACCTGGACCCCCAACAGGACCAAGGATCTACCCAGGGCCAGGCTCCTGATGCTGGGTATACACGTCTGCAGCATGGTCAGTCTCTCAGCCCAGATCACTATCACTCTCCTCTCTCTGTAACTTCATCCACTGACTTTTCACCATCCACTTTGTATACAACATGTTACTGTACTCTATGTCCCTAGGCAATCTGAGGGATAACCAACCAATTAATATTTCTCTCTCTTCTTTGACCAACAGGTGGCGCTAACATCTATGATACAATCACTCCCTCAGACAATTATGAAAATGGTACTGTATACTGTATGTTAAATTTAGCATGAACACAGTATAGAGTTGTTGTTGCAGTTGTTCTTCATATGTTTAATATGACTAGCATACTAAGGTAGTTAGTTGTAGTTAGGTATTGTATTTATTATAGGTTAGTATTGTTGTTATTGTAGGTTTCCGTAGGTAATTGTAGGTTAGTATCGAAGCACGAGGCTAGCTAGCTAGCGGGTAGCTACTGGTAACGATTAGCAACGGTGGAGAGCTGTTTCCAATGTTAATGTGCTGCTACCCAACGTTTACTTTTGCTGCGTTATGCGTTATGAAAGGAACTAGACACGGACATGAATTATCTGTTTAGTGTGCTAACACACTCTTGGCAGTTTGTTGTAACCAAGTATTGGTGCTAAATTGTGTGTTAATGGATGCTAGCTTGCTAGTTAGCTACGGCGTCATAGCTAGGTATCGTGGGTTGTTGTGGGTAGTTACTGTAGGTTGGCAGTGTCTTCGGCCGGGCCGGCTGTAGCACGAAGCGAGCTAACTAGCCGTTTTTCGAACAGAGTCAGAGTCAACACAGTAGCCATTGTGTGCCGGGTGTAGCACGAAGCTAGCTAGCTAGCCGTTCTTCAAACAAAGTCAACACAGTGGCCATTGCTAGCTACCCAACACGACCAGCTAACTGTACTGTAGTAGCTAAATACAATATACTTGTCCTAGCTAGCCAACGTTGAATCATTGCTGCGTCATGAAAGGAACTTGACACAGACACGAATGATCTGTTTAGTGTGTTATCATACTATTGGTGTGTCTTGGCAGTGTCTTCGGCCGTGCCGGCTGTAGCACGAAGCGAGCTAACTAGCCGTTTTTTCGAACAGTCAGAGTCAACACAGTAGCCATTGTGTGCCGGGTGTAGCACGAAGCTAGCTAGCTAGCCGTTCTTCAAACAAAGTCAACACAGTGGCCATTGCTAGCTACCCAACACGTCCAGCTAACTGTACTGTAGTAGCTAAATACAATATACTTGTCCTAGCTAGCCAACGTTGAATCATTGCTGCGTCATGAAAGGAACTTGACACAGACACGAATGATCTGTTTAGTGTGTTATCACACTATTGGTGGTTTGTTGTGACCAAGTGTTTGTGCTAAACTGTGTGTTACTGGATGCTAGCATGCTAGTTAGCTAGTTAACACACTATTGGTGGTTTGTTGTGACCAAGTGTTGGTGCTAAACTGTGTGTTAAACTGTGTGTTATTGGATGCTAGCATGCTAGTTAGCTATGGTGTCATAGTTAGCTAGCTGAATAAAGTGGGTTGAGTCTATTCCTTTAAACATTGAACCGCTGTGGTTCACAACAATTCTGATCTCTAAAGGTGGAAGTTGGGAGAGTTTTTGTTCGGGTGGTTCAGTGAAACAATTTTAGTTTCTGAGGTAGAAGTTTTTGGTGAGGGAGGCCCTGCTCTCTCCTCTCCCAGATGCTTAGCTCATTTCATTCCGATCTCCTCTGCATTTTTGTAGCCATTTGCTACAGCCTGTCAACTATGCCTCTGCCTATCCCTGTTCTCTCCTCTCTGCACAGGCTACACAAACGCACCACACCGCGCGGCTGCTGCCTCTCTAACCTGCTGGTCCCTGCACGCACCCCTCACCTGGAGTTCCAGGTCGCAGGCAGCCTCTGGAACTGCCGTTCTGCTGCCAACAAAGCTGACTTCATCCCAGCCTATGCCAACCTCCAGTCCCTCGACTTCCTGGCGCTGACGGAAACATGGATCACCACTGAAAACACTGCTACTCCTACTGCTCTCTCCTCGTCTGACCATGTGTTCTCGCATACCCCGAGAGCATCTGGTCAGAGGGGTGGTGGTACAGGAATCCTCATCTCTCCCAAGTGGACATTCTCAATTTTTCCCCTAACCCATCTGTCTATCTCCTCATTTGAATTCCATGCTGTCACAGTCACTAGCCCATTTAAGCTTAATATCCTTGTCATCTATCGCCCTCCAGGTTCCCTTGGAGAGTTCATCAATGAGCTTGACGCCTTGATAAGTTCCTTTCCTGAGGATGGCTCACCCCTCACAGTTTTGGGGGATTTCAACCTCCCTATGTCCACATTTGACTCATTTCTCTCTGCCTCCTTCTTTCCACTCCTCTCCTCTTTTGACCTCACCCTCTCACCGTCCCCCCCTACTCACAAGGCAGGCAATACGCTTGACCTCATCTTCACTAGATGCTGCTCCTCTACTAATCTCACTGCAACTCCCCTCCATGTCTCCGACCACTACTTTGTTTCCTTTTCTCTCTCGCTCTCCTCCCACACTACTCACTCTGCCCCTACACAGATGGTAATGCGCCGCCGCAACCTTCGCTCTCTCTCTCCCACTACTCTCTCCTCTTCCATCCTATCATCTCTTCCCTCTGCTCAATCCTTCTCCCTCCAATCTCCTGATTCTGCCTCCTCAACCCTCCTCTCCTCCCTTTCTGCATCCTTTGACTCTCTGTGTCCCCTATCCTCCCGGCCGGCTCGGTCCTCCCCTCCAGCTCCGTGGCTTGATGACTCACTGCAAGCTCACAGAACAGAGCTCCGGGCAGCGGAGCGGAAATGGAAGAAAACTAAACTCCCTGCCGACCTGGCATCTTTTCACTCCCTCCACTCTACATTTTCTTCATCTGTTTCTGCTGCTAAGGCCACCTTCTACCACTCTAAATTCCAAGCATCTGCCTCTAACCCTAGGAAGCTCTTTGCCACATTTTCCTCCCTCCTGAATCCTCCCCCCCCCCCCCCCTCCTCTCTCTCTCTGTGGATGACTTCGTCAACCACTTTGAAAAGAAGGTTGACGACATCCGATCCTCGTTTGTTAAGTCTAATGACACTGCTGGTCCTGCTCACACTGCCCTACCCTATGCTTTGACTTCTTTCTCCCCTCTCTCTCCAGATAAAATCCTGCGACTTGTGACTGCAGGCCGCCCAACAACCTGCCCGCTTGACCCCATCCCATCCTCCCTTCTCCAGACCATCTCCGGTGACCTTCTCCCCTACCTCACCTCGCTGATCAACTCATCCTTGACCGCTGGCCATGTCCCTTCCGTCTTCAAGAGAGCGAGAGTTGCTCCCCTTCTCAAAAAACCAACACTCGACCCCACTGATGTCAACAACTACAGACCAGTATCCCTTCTGTCACACCCTGGCCTTAGTTATCTTTGTTTTCATTAATATTTTAGTTAGGTCAGGGTGTGACATGGTGAAGTATGTGTTTTGGTTTGTCTAGGGGTTTGTAGGTTTAATGGGGTAATGTCTTGTCTAGGTGTTTGTATGTTGATGGCTGCCTAGATTGGTTCTCAATTGGAGACAGCTGTGGTTTATTGTCTCTAATTGGGAGCCATATTTAAGGCAGCCATGGGCATCATGTGTTTGTGGGTAATTGTCTATGTTGAACGTTTGTTGCTTGTCGGTGCACTTACGTTATTTAGCTTCACGGTCGTTTGTTGTTTTCTGTAAGTTTTGGATAGTGTTCGGTTTCGTGTTTTTCTCTCTTCCTTAATAAAGAGATGTATTTTGCACACGCTGCGCCTTGGTCCGCTTCCTCTACCTTAGACGATCGTGACAGAATTACCCACCACCAAAGGACCAAGCAGCGTGTCCAGGAGCCAAGGGTCTGGACATGGGAGGAGATTTTGGAAGGTAAAGGGTCTTGGACTTGGGAGGAAATCCTGGATGGGATGGATCGACGGCCATGGAGTGAAACAGTGGAGAGGCGACTGAGAGAGGAGCAACGGCGTCAGCAGGGCCATCGTCGGAGGGACGAGAGGCAACCCCAAAAAGTTTTTTGGGGGGGGGCACATGGCTTGGGCGGCTGGGCAGCAGGAGGCTGCCACAGGGAGACGTGGAGAGAAGGCTACCGGTTTACGGGAGCCATTGGCGAGTAGAGGGAGGGAAGCAGTTGAGGCACGGCGTAGGAGACTGAGGTGTGTTACCAGTCCGGTCCGGCCCGTTCCTGATCCCCGGTTAAGGCCAGTGGTGTGTGTTCCCAGTACGGACCGGCCTGTTCCTACTCCACGCATCAAGCCCACGGTGTGCGTCGCCAGTCCAGCCCGGCCGGTTCCTGCTCCACGTACTAAGCCTACGGTGTACGTGGCCAGCCCAGCCCGACCTGTTCCTGCTCCACGTACCAGACCCACGGTGTGTGTCGCCAGTCCAGCCCGGCCGGTTCCTGCTCCACGTACTAAGCCTACGGTGTACGTCGCCAGCCCGACCCGGCCTGTTCCTGCCACTCGCACCAAACCTACGGTGCGCGTCGCCAGCCCGGTCCGGCCTGTTCCTGCCACCCGCACCAAGTCTACGGTGCGCGTCGCCAGCCCGACCCGGCCTGTTCCTGCCACTCGCACCAAACCTACGGTGCGCGTCGCCAGCCCGGTCCGGCCTGTTCCTGCTCCCCGCACTAGCCCTGAGATGCGTGTCCTCAGCCCGGGACCACCAGTTCCGGCACCACGCACTAGGCCTTATGTGCGTCCCCAGGGTCCAGCATGCCCTGTTCCTTCTCCCCGCACTAGACCTGAGATGCGTGTCCTCAGCCCGGTACCTCCAGTTCCGGCACCACGCACCAGGCCTATAGGGCGTCTCGGCCGGCCAGAGTCTGCCGTCTGCCTAACGGCGCCTGCACTGCCCATCTGCCCAACGCCGTCTGAACTGTCCGTCTGCCAAGCGCTGCATGAACTGCCCGTCTGTACTGAGCCTGCTAAGCCGCCCGTCTGCCATGAGCCTTCAGAGCCGTCCGCCAGACCGGAGCCGCTAAAGCCTTCCGCCAGACAGGAGCCGCTAGAGCCTTCCGCCAGACAGGATCAGCCAGAGCCTTCCGCCAGACAGGATCAGCCAGAGCCTTCCGCCAGACAGGATCAGCCAGAGCCTTCCGCCAGACAGGATCAGCCAGAGCCTTCTGCCAGACAGGATCAGCCAGAGCCTTCCGCCAGCCATGAGCAGCCAGATCCGTCAGCCAGCCATGAGCAGCCAGATCCGTCAGCCAGCCATGAGCAGCCAGATCCTTCAGCCAGCCATGAGCAGCCAGATCCGTCAGCCAGCCATGAGCAGCCAGATCCGTCAGCCAGCCATGAGCAGCCAGATCCGTCAGCCAGCCATGAGCAGCCAGATCCGTCAGCCAGCCATGAGCCGTCCAGCCAGGATCCGCCAGAGCCGTCCAGCCAGGATCCGCCAGAGCCGTCCAGCCAGGATCCGCCAGAGCCGTCCAGCCAGGATCTGCCAGAGCCGTCCAGCCGGGATCCGCCAGAGCCGTCCAGCCAGGATCCGCCAGCCAGCCAGGATCCGCCAGAGCCAGCCAGCCAGGATCCGCCATTCAGTCCGGTGCTGCCCCTTAGTCCGGTGCTGCCCCTTAGCCCGGTGCTGCCCCTTATCCTGGTGCTGCCCCTTATCCTGGTGCTGCCCCTTATCCTGGTGCTGCCCCTTATCCTGGTGCTGCCCCTTAGTCCGGTGCTGCCCCTTAGTCCGGTGCTGCCTCTTAGTCCGGTGCTGCCCCTTAATCCAGTGGGGTTAAGTTGGAGGGTGGTCATTTGGAGGAGGCTACGAAAGCGGGTAGTGACTATGGTGGGGTGGGGACCACGACCAGTGCCAGAGCCGCCACCGTGGACAGACGCCCACCCAGACCCTCCCCTAGACTTTAGGCTGGTGCGCCCGGAGTTCGCACCTTAAGGGGGGGGTTATGTCACACCCTGGCCTTAGTTATCTTTGTTTTCATTAATATTTTAGTTAGGTCAGGGTGTGACATGGTGAAGTATGTGTTTTGGTTTGTCTAGGGGTTTGTAGGTTTAATGGGGTAATGTCTTGTCTAGGTGTTTGTATGTTGATGGCTGCCTAGATTGGTTCTCAATTGGAGACAGCTGTGGTTTATTGTCTCTAATTGGGAGCCATATTTAAGGCAGCCATGGGCATCATGTGTTTGTGGGTAATTGTCTATGTTGAACGTTTGTTGCTTGTCGGTGCACTTACGTTATTTAGCTTCACGGTCGTTTGTTGTTTTCTGTAAGTTTTGGATAGTGTTCGGTTTCGTGTTTTTCTCTCTTCCTTAATAAAGAGATGTATTTTGCACACGCTGCGCCTTGGTCCGCTTCCTCTACCTTAGACGATCGTGACACCTTCTTTCTTTTCTTCAAAACTATTGAGCGTGCCGTCTTTAGCCAACTCTCTTGCTATCTCTCTCAGAATGACCTTCTTGATCCAAACCAATCAGGTTTCAGGACTGGTCATTCAACTGAGACTGCTCTTCTCTGTGTCACGGAGACTCTCCGCACTGCTAAAGCTAACTCTCTCTCCTCTGCTCTTGTCCTTCTAGACCTGTCTGCTGCCTTTGATACTGTGAACCATCAGATCCTCCTCTCCACCCTCTCCGAGCTGGGCATCTCCGGCACGGCTCACTCCTGGATTGCGTCCTACCTGACCGGTCGCTCCTACCAAGTGGCGTGGCGAGAAGCTGTCTCCGCACCACGTGCTCTCACCACTGGTGTCCCCCAAGGCTCAGTTCTAGGCCCTCTCCTTTTCTCCCTATACACCAAGTCACTTGGCTCTGTCATATCCTCACATGGTCTCTCCTATCATTGCTACGCTGACGATACACAACTAATCTTCTCCTTTCCCCCTTCTGATAACCAGGTGGCGAATCGCATCTCTGCATGTCTGGCAGACATATCAGTATGGATGACGGATCACCACCTCAAGCTGAACCCTGGCAAGACGGAGCTGCTCTTCCTCCCGGGGAAGGACTGCCCGTTCCATGATCTCGCCATCACGGTTGACAACTCCGCTGTGTCCTCCTCCCAGAGTGCGAAGAGCCTAGGCGTGACCCTGGACAACACCCTGTCGTTCTCCGCCAACATCAAGGCGGTGACCCGCTCCTGCAGGTTCATGCTCTACAACATTCGGAGAATACGACCCTGCCTTACACAGGAAGCGGCACAGGTCCTAATCCAGGCACTTGTCATCTCCCGTCTGGACTACTGCAACTCGCTGTTGGCTGGCCTCCCTGCCTGTGCCATTAAACCCCTACAACTCATCCAGAATGCCGCAGCCCGCCTGGTGTTCAACCTTCCCAAGTTCTCTCACGTCACCCCCCTCCTCCGCACACTCCACTGGCTTCCAGTTGAAGCTCGCATCCGCTACAAGACCATGGTGCTTGCCTATGGAGCAGTGAGGGGAACGGCACCTCTGTACCTTCAGGCTCTGATCAGTCCCTACACCCAAACGAGGGCATTGCGCTCATCCACCTCTGGCCTGCTGGCTCCCCTTCCTCTGCGGAAGCATAGTTCCCGCTCAGCCCAGTCAAAACTGTTCGCTGCTCTGGCACCCCAATGGTGGAACAAGCTCCCTCACGACGCCAGGACAGCTCCCTCACTCACCACCTTCCGGAGACATTTGAAACCCCACCTCTTTAAGGAATACCTGGGATAGGATAAAGGAATCCTTCTACCCCCCCCCCCCCCCCCAATTGTAAAGTGGTTATCCCACTGGCTATAGGGTGAACGCACCAATTTGTGAGTCGCTCTGGCTAAGAGCGTCTGCTAAATGACGTTAATGTGCCCTTGAGCTAGGCACTTAACCCTAATTGCTCCTGTAAGTCGCTCTGGATAAGAGCGTCTGCTAAATGACTAAAATGTAAATGTAAAATGTAAGACTAAGTAGAGATATTAGTGTATTACCTGTATGTTTCAGATGCTGCTGCTGCTACTGCTGGACCAAGTGATGTGATGTACGCCCAGATTCAACTCAAAAAGTTGGACAAGAAAAAGAAAAGTAATTCTCAACTGTCACATGAATTTATACAAAATGCAGCAGTGTTTTTTACTCAAAAAAAAGTCCTCCATGGGCCTCCCGAGTGGCTCAGCGGTCTAAGATACTGCATCGCAGTGCTTGAGGCGTTACTACAGATCCGGGTTCGAACCCGGCTATTTCGCAGTCGGCCGCAACCGGAGACCCATGAGGCGGCACACAATTGGCCCAGAGTCGTCCGGGTTAAGGGAGGGTTTGGCCGGCAGCGATGTCCTTGTCCCATCGCGCTCTGACACAGTCGCCAGTTGTACAGTGTTTCCTCCGACACATTGGTGCGGCTGGCTTCTGGGTTAAGCGAGCATGTGTCAAGAAGCTGTGCGGCTTGGCAGGGTCATGTTTCGGAGGACGCATGGCTCTCATCCTTCGCCTATCCCGAGTCCGTACGGGAGTTGCAGCGATGGGACAAGACTGTAACTACCAATTGGGGAGAAAAAGGGGTAAAAAAAATTTAACAAAAAAAGTCCTCCTCAGAAATGCCAAGACAGAGAAGGCTACAGGTAAGACCCATTCTACAGGTTGGCAATCAGTGAAATCTAAATGTGGGATTTTGGAGTTTCGATGAAAATGCAGAATAAGGAATAAGCTATTTCCATCATTTGTTGACTGGAAATTTCAATTTTCAGCATCAACTGGACCTGTTGATGTGACCTATGCTGACGTTGACCTTAAACAGAAGGCCAAAGCCAAGAAGAAGAAAGGTCAGACTAGACATCCCTCCTTCCATATTCCCCCTATCATAACCTCACACCTCGTTGACCCCTTATTGACTAGCTGTATATTATTATGTATATAACTGTTCTATTATTCTGATGTTTATCCTCACCCCTTACAGAAACAGAAACCCCACCTGAGGCAGATTCGGTCTATTCTCAAGTGAAGCCAGTCACAGCCCCAGGTAAGACTAATAGCCATATGCTATTGATACTTAATATGATACTAATATGGAACTAATGCTCTGATATCAAATTTAAAGTATGTAAGAGTTTGTTTGACTGCATGTCCTAAACAACTAAACAACTTTGTGTGTTGATATGTTGCAGGTCCTTGAGGGGGGCAGGGATGGACGGATGGAGGGATGGAGAGATGGAGAGATGGAGGGACACACCATCAGAGGAGGAGCAGAAGGAACCCGGGAACATGGATTATGCACGCTCAACGAACGCACGCAAGCACACACACACACGCACAAACACACACAATAACACCTTTTACATTAAGGATTTTTTTCGTATTTTATTTACCAACAGATATATTGTATTTACGCATGGTTTAATTGTGTATTACTGTAACAATTTTGTTTAATTATATGGTGTAATGATGATGGATCTTATCTGCAGCTACAGCAATTGTATCTGTTTTGTATTGTGTATTGAATTGTATTGTTTTGTTGTTGATATAACATCTTTTAATACAGTATTTGTTCATGTCTTTAAACACATGAGCTGTACGTAGGAGAGAGGGTAAGGACACGCCATGTGTTTTGGATGTCACTGGGGGGGTGACAGAAGGTCGGCGTGCCAAGATAGATTGGGGGCCACTGGTGCTAATCTTAGAAGGAGTATGTGACGGAATGGCCTGGCTAGGGTGCCACACGATACCATGTAGGGGGATCCTAATGTAGGAGATGAGTGACACTCAATAATGGTTGGCAACTGTTGGATGGAAGTAGCTTGGAAAGTATTATATAAACTGAGAGATTTTTATATGTAAGTCATTCGGATGACAAGAGGCTACACCCGTACCGCTTGTCATGTTAAATAACTTTGAATCAACTCTCCATCTAAGTGTTTAAATATTGTCTTACATCCTGAAGTACGAGATACCAGAGAAACTCGTCATAATACATTTTAATACATTTACAACTGTTATCTTTGATTTATTATGTCTGTCATTCAGATGATAGAATAACATATTTGAATATGAATTTCCAAAATAGTATAAGTATATATTTTTCTTCTAATGAGCTGTACTTTTACAATATCTTTGTATTGAGCTTTTTTAATAAACTATTTTTATCCACCAGATGGAATGAGTGCTTTCTTACAGTAAATGGATATTGTCATCATCATCAACTTTTCAATATAACCTTCTTTGGTCAAACTTCCTTTCAGCCTAATATAGATCTTAGGCTTTGAACACACCAACTGCGTCATTGCGGTTTGGTACACCAGAAGTACATTCATTTCCAATGGAACGCTGCGTTTGCCTTGCAGCATTGCGTTGCAGAGGCAGTCGCAGTGCGTTCTGTGTGGTGCATACGTTGGATTTATCGAACGTATGTGTCAAACTGTATGCGTAAACGGGTTGACAGCAATGGTAGCAGAAAATGAATGTTGAACTTTTGTTGCACACATATCTAGATGATGCTGCATACTATTATGCGCAATGATGCAGTTGGTGTGTTCAAAGTGTTAGGCTTCACAATGTGTGAATTAAAGGGGCAATCTGCTATTGCTACATCCATTGTTGGACTTAATTATATATACCCGTTGAATCTTGAAGAATATAATATAAATGCCTCATGAGCAAAGTTAAAATGTCATAACCCATCAGCTGAAGACCCATTGAGATTTTCAGAATGACTTTTGGGGGAAGGGTGTGCCTGAAAAGAACAGTTCTTCTCAGTTTTATGATGTCATATACACTCTGCAAGAGTTCTGAGGAGCTGGTTAGTACTGGTACTGTGTATCACTTCCTCTTTAATATTGAAATGTGGACATGCACATCTACGATGGCAAAGGGGTCTTCCAAGTAAGCAAAGGTCAGACTCATGAGCCAGGGTGTGGGATTTACATGGAAACTATATTGAATATTTCCATTACTGTGTTGAATTCCAAGTAGAAGACGGGCCTGTGTCAGTAACCTGGGACCCACTACCTTCCGATAAAGGTGGCAGGTGTTTGATGTCCCTCAGCCACACTAACCTATGAGCATGCAGAAGAAGTCATGCAAACACTTCTCCAGGCATATGAAGCATATATGAAAATGCACACACACACTGTTATGATATTTTCTCTCTCTCTCGCTCTCTCTAACACCCCCACTCTCTTTCTCTTCCTATCTTTCTCACGCTCTGTCTCTCTCTCTATCTCTCTATCACTTTCTCTCTTTCTCTCTCTGTCTCTGTCTCGCTCTCTCTCTCCTCCCCCGAACCCTCTCTCTCCCTCTATCTTTCTCTGCAACTTTGAGTGGTCTGCTCATAAAGTAGCAACGCTACCGGTATCTGTGAAACACCATGACCATTAACCACACAACCACCAGCAGCTAGGAAACACATGCTCCAAAACCACCACTGATCAGCACAGTGACAGACCCCAAACACACCCACACCTCATTGTCTAACTCTCAAGCTGAGCGAAGTGTTTTTTTCAGAGAGCAACTATAGAATATTACTTCCTTTTCAACTAACATACAGGAATAATTTTACAGAACAGCAGCCCTCATCAAAAGGAAGTATCTGCTCTTTCTCTACTCTTTCTTCTCTGTGTGTTTTGGTTAGTCAACTGCTAGCTACCAGTGATAGTGATAGATAAGGACATACAGCCAGAGGAAACAGTCATACAACGCCTTAAAGAGATGTCTGGTGGTCCCTTCTCCTGCTTCTCCGAACAGGGAATACTCCTTCTCCTACTCTCCAACCTCCACTATGGTAGGATTTGTAAAAATAATAATATTTCTCCTGTTCATGCTTTGTATCTATTGCATGTGCTTTCTTGCATTATAAAGTTAGTAAAACAATAAGCTTTCTCTAACTTCCTTGTTGTTCTTTGCATGGTGTGTGTTGACTGTAGAATGCCTAGTCATCAGTGATTGATTGGATATTTCAAATATTTTGCTTCATTACTGTGTGATAACACCTACATAATACCTATATTTAGCAAAATGTCATGATGAAGTGATTCTGCAGTTTTGAATGAGTGTAAATGGTGTGGTTGAGTCAGCAGCTGTTGCAGTGTTTCTGGAACACAAAAGATCTTACGACCCTGTGCTAGATGCACGTCATTCATAGAATTTAAGGCCATATGAGACTGTATCGAATTATTGTTTCTATTACATAATAAGATACACCGTAGGACTAGGATAACTGCAGTTATGCCCTAAATACCACACTTCATTGAGCTGTAACTTTATTTTGTCTTAATTCATGACAGAGCTGTCTTTGTGTAAAGGTTTATCATACCTTGTTTCAGACTGACATGTATTTATAATGTCGCCCATGCAGTATATGATGCATTTCTGGTGAATAATTAAACAGTAAACACAGTGTGATTTGTACTTGTGAGCTGAGGAGGGGTTATCAGATCCACCCCCACTTCTCTTTTCCTGTCATCTCATACTGTTCTGTTGAATGTGGGGGAGGAGTGGACTTTAATGAAGTGAAATAAAACGCACACACTCAGATACGTAAAGATATAAATTGCAAATATGTAAAGTGCCATTTACAGTATAAATGAAACCTGGAAAAGTGCTATATAAATCCAATCCATTATTATCTATGAATTGATTGGATAACAAATCAAATTTTATTGGCCACATGCGCCGAATACAACAGGTGCAGACATTACAGTGAAATGCTTACTTACAGCCCTTAACCAACAGTGCATTTATTTTTAATAAAAAAGTAAAATAAAACAACAACGAAAAAGTGTTGAGAAAAATTAAATAACAGTAGGGAAGCTATAAATACAGGGGGGTACCGGTGCAGTCAATGTGCGGGGGCACCGGCTAGTTGAGGTAGTTGAAGTAATATGTACATGTGGGTAGAGTTAAAGTGACTATGCATAAATAATTAACAGAGCAGCAGCAGCGTAAAAAGATGGGGTGGGTGGGCAGTGCAAATAGTCTGGGTAGCCATAATTAGCTGTTCAGGAGTCTTATGGCTTGGGGGTAGAAGCTGTTGAGAAGTCTTTTGGACCTAGACTTGGCACTCCGGTACCGCTTGCCGTGCGTTAGCAGAGAGAACAGTCTATGACTAGGGTGGCTGGAGTCTTTGACAATTTTGAGGGCCTTCCTCTGACACCGCCTGGTATAGAGGTCTTGGATGGGAGGAAGCTTGGCCCCAGTGATGTACTGGGCCGTACGCACTACCCTCTGTAGTGCCTTGCGGTCGGAGGCCAAGCAGTTGCCATACCAGGCGGTGATGCAACCAGTCAGGATGCTCTCGATGGTGCAGCTGTATAATTATTTGAGGATCTGAGGACCCATGCCAAATCTTTTCAGTCTCCTGAGGGGGAATAGGCTTTGTCGTGCCCTCTTCACGACTGTCTTGGTGTGTTTGGACCATGATAGTTCGTTGGTGATGTGGACACCAAGGAACTTGAAGCTCTCAACCTGTTCCACTACAGCCCCGTCGATGAGAATGGGGGCGTGCTCAGTCCTCTTATTTTTCCTGTAGTGATCACATAGTCATCCGGAACAGCTGGTGCTCTCATGCATGCTTGTATGTTGCTTGCCTCGAAGCGAGCATAGAAGTGGTTTAGCTCGTCTGGAAGTCTTGTGTCACTGGGCAGCTCGCGGCTGTGCTTCCCTTTGTAGTCTGTAATAGTTTTCAAGCCCTGCCACATCCGACGAGCGTCAGAGCCGGTGTAGTACGATTCAATCTTAGTCCTGTATTGACTCTTTGCCTGTTTGATGGTTCGTCGGAGGGCATAGCGGGATTTCTTATAAGCGTCCGGGTTAGAGTCCCGCTCCTTGAGAGCGGCAGCTCTACCCTTTAGCTCAGTGCGGATGTTTCCTGTAATCCATGGCTTCTGGTTGGGGTATGTACGTACGGTCACTGTGGGGACGACATCATCGATGCACTTATTGATGAAGCCAGTGACTGATGTGGTGTACTCCTCAATGCTATCTGAAGAATCCCGGAACATGTTCCAGTCTGTGCTAGCAAAACAGTCCTGTAGCTTAGCATCTGCGTCATCTGACCACTTTTATATTAACCGAGTCACTGGTGCTTCCTGCTTTAGTTTTTGCTTATAAGCAGGAATCAGGAGGATAGAGTTATGGTCAGATTTTCCAAATGGAGGGCGAGGGAGAGCTTTGTATGCGTCTCTGTGTGTGGAGTAAAGGTGGTCTAGAGTTTTTTTCCCCCTGGTTGCACATTAAACATGCTGGTAGAAATTAGGTAGAACGGATTTAAGTTTCCCTGCATTAAAGTCCCCGGCCACTAGGAGCGCTGCCTCTGGATGAGCGTTTTCCTGTTCACTTATGGCCTTATACAGCTCATTCAGTGCAATCTTAATGCCAGCATTGGTTTGTGGTGGTAAATAGACAGCTATGAAAAATATAGATGAAAACTCTCTTGGTAAATATTGTGGTCTACAGCTTATCATAAGATACTCTACCTCAGGCGAGAAAAACCTCGAGACTTCCTTAGTATTTGATTTTGTGCACCAGCTGGTGTTTACAAATATACACAGATCGCCACCCCTTGTCTTACCGGAGTCAGCCGTTCTATCCTGCCGATGTAGCGTATAGCCCGCTAGCTGTATATTGTCCGTGTCGTCGTTCAGCCACGACTCGGTGAAACATAAGATATTACAGTTTTTAATGTCCCGTTGGTAGGATAACCGTAATCTTAGGTCATCCAATTTATTCTCAAATGATTGAAGATTGGCTAATAGGATTGATGGGAGAGGCAGTTTACTCGCTCGCCGTCGGATCCTTACAAGGCACCCCGACCTACGTCCACGATATCTCCGTCTCTTTCTCATGCGAACGACGGGGTTTGGGCCTTGTCGGGTGTCTGTAGGATATCCTTCGCGGCCGCCTCGTTGAAGAAAAAATCTTCGTCCAATACGAGGTGAGTAATCGCTGTCCTGATATCCAGAAGCTCTTTTTGGTTATAAGAGACGATGGCAGAAACATTATGTACAAAATAAATTACAAATAACGCGGAAAAACACACATAATAGTACAATTGGTTAGAGGGCTGTAAAACGGCAGCCATCTTCTCCAGCGCCATTCTCTTTGCATTGCAGTGTATTATTGTGTAATTATTCATGTAGGCACACTGTAACAAGTATTACAGTGTAAAAATGAGTAATTACAATACTTGCTACCCCATACATACATGAATAATTACACAGCAGTAAGTGTAACCATTGATTGATGTCAGAATGCCAGTGTCAATTTTTGTGTTTCAGGTGTGGGTGTTTCTTCATACCTGTCATTCCACAAGACAGTAGGGGACTCTGTGACGATGCCTGCAGGCTTAGAGGGGCAGAATGTCACCCTAATTAAGTGGAGGTATAGCGAAACGGATATTGCAGAATTCGACTCAGAAGTTGTGTATTTCAAAATATCCCAGTTCGAGGGGAGACTAGAAATGAATGACAATGACTTCAGTTTAACAATTAGGAAACTGACTCTGCAAGACTCAGGGGAATATCTAGTTATTGCTGAAACAGACAATCAAATTCCCACTAAGGCTGTGACTCTGCAGGTTCACGGTAGGCAGCTACTTTTCAATGACTATAGTGTTAATGACATCTTCCATCCTTTGTTTTACACTCTGGTAACATCTTGTTGACGACTGATTACTCTCTCTCTCTCTCTCTCTCTCTCTCTCTCTCTCTCTCTCTCTCTCGCTCTCTCTCAGAGCCTATATCCAAGGTGGTGATCCAGACAGACATCAAGCTATTGGCCAACCACTCCTGTTCAGTGTGGCTGGTGTGCAACGCATCCAGTTACTCCAACCTCACCTACACCTGGAAGAGAGACAATGAGATGTACATGGACGTCCAGCAGATTCACTTCTCTCTCTCACCAGCTGAGGGAGACATTAGTGTAACGTGCAACGCCTCCAACATAATCAGTTGGAAATCAGTTGCCTTAGCGACAGTAAAGTGTAGTAATGACACAACCGACCCAGGTCCGTAGATATCATAATAATCCCTTCCAAACACTTTTCAGGGTGCTTATACACTTATGTTGTCAAATATAATATGTAATACTTATGATTACATTTACATCATTTAGCAGACACTGTTATCCGGCTCGGGGATTCAAATCAACAACCTTTCGGTTAATGGCCCCATGCTCTAAACTGTGTGTGTGTGTGTGTGTGGGAGGGGGAGTACAGTAGTGTGTACAGGTAAGTGCCGAAATAAAGGAAACACAAACATAAAGTGTATTAGTAAGGCGTTCCTTGGCTTGGATTGTACAATTGTCTGGAACTCTGTTGGAGGGATGGAACACCATTCTTCAATGAGAAATTACATAATCTAGTGTTTTGTTGATGGTAGGTGAAAAACGCTGTCTCAGGCGCCACTCCAGACCCGAATCTCCCATAAGTATTCAATTGGGTTGAGATCTGTTGACTGACTGACACACACACACACACACCCTTTAAACCCCCTATGCTCCTTTGAGACCCCTCTTTAAAAGTCCCTGAGATCTCTTCTTGTAGCCATGGTAGTGAAAAGAATGGGCAACTGGGCATTTTTATACATGACCCTAAGCATGACGGGATGTTAATTGCTTAATTAACTCAGGAACCACACCTGTGTGGAAGCACCTGGTTTCAATTTTCTTTGTATCCGTCATTTACTCAAGGGTTTAGTTTATTTTGGCAGTTACCTGTATAAGTTATAGAGCCCTGTAATCTTCATCGTATTGTATAGTCTAATCATGTGTGTTGTACAATATGTGACAGGACTGGCATGGTATACCATCTACATCGGAGTATCAGTAGGAGGCGCTGTGGGGCTGATCCTCACTGTAGCTGTGGCAGTGTGGTGCTGCAGGGGCCGCCGTGACACAGGTATGTACAGCTTAGGGCACTTAACTATACTTACAGTTACATTTCAGGTAGTTCTAGAAATATTGTTCAGCTGATATGATTTTTTTTTCTTCCATTTGGGGATTTGCTAGAAATTGAAAAAAGTGTGAGACCCCTCATCAGTATTGTTTATTAATTCCTGGGTATGTTTGTTGATATCCTGTTTAAAATGTATCTGATTGGTTGATATTTTGTTCTTATCAAACACAGCAGATCTACCTGACAACACAATATATGCTGATGTTATGGACAACACAATAATTAAAGATGTAAGTATGCATTGCCGTTATTATGTACAGTGAGGGAAAAAAGTATTTGATCCCCTGCTGATGTTGTACGTTTGACCACTGACAAAGAAATGATCAGTCTATAATTTTAATGGTAGGTTTATTTGAACAGTGAGAGACAGAATAACAACAAAAAAATCCAAAAAAACGCATGTCAAGAATGTTATAAATTGATTTGCATTTTAATGAGGGAAATAAGTATTTGACCCCCTCTCAATCAGAAAGATTTCTGGCTCCCAGGTGTTTTTTATACAGGTAACGAGCTGATATTAGGAGCACACTCTTAAAGGGAGTGCTCCTAATCTCAGCTTGTTACCTGTATAAAAGACACCTGTCCACAGAAGCAATCAATCAATCAGATTCCAAACTCTCCACCATGGCCAAGACCAAAGAGCTCTCCAAGGATGTCAGGGACAAGATTGTAGACCTACACAAGGCTGGAACTGGCTACCAGACCATCGCCAAGCAGCTTGGTGAGAAGATGACAACAGTTGGTGTGATTATTCGCAAATGGAAGAAACACAAAATAACTGTTAATCTCCCTCGGCCTGGGGCTGCATGCAAGATCTCACCTCGTGGAGTTGCAATGATCATGAGAACGGTGAGGAATTAGCCCAGAACTACACGGGACGATCTTATCAATGATCTCAAGGCAGCTGGGACCATAGTCACCAAGAAAACAATTGGTAACACACTACGCCGTGAAGGGCTGAAATCCTGCAGCGCATGCAAGGTCCCCCTGCTCAAGAAAGCACATATACAGACCCGTCTGAAGTTTGCCAATGAACATCTGAATGATTCAGAGGAGAACTGGGTGAAAGTGTTGTGGTCAGATGAGACCAAAATCGAGCTCTTTGGCATCAACTCAACTCGCCGTGTTTGGAGGAGGAGGAATGCTGCCTATGACCCCAAGAACACCAAACCCACCGTCAAACATGGAGGTGGAAACATTATGCTTTGGGGGTGTTTTTCTGCTAAGGGGACACGGCCAAGGCAACAAAGGAGTGGCTCAAGAAGAAGCACATTAAGGTCCTGGAGTGGCCTAGTCAGTCTCCAGACTTTAATCCCATAGAAAATCTGTGGAGAGAGCTGATGGTTCGAGTTGCCAAACGTCAGCCTTGAAACCTTAATGACTTGGAGAAGATCTGCAAAGAGGAGTGGAACAAAATCCCTCCTGAGATGTGTGCAAACCTGGTGGCCAACTACAAGAAACATCTGACCTCTGTGATTGCCAACAAGGGTTTTGCCACCAAGTACTAAGTAATGTTTTGCAGAGGGGTCAAATACTTATTTCCCTCATTAAAATGCAAATCAATTTCTAACATTTTTGACATGCGTTTTTCTGGATTTTTTTGTTGTTATTCTGTCTCTCACTGTTCAAATAAACCTACCATTAAAATTATAGACTGATCATGTCTTTGTCAGTGGGCAAACGTACAAAATCAGCAAGGGATCAAATACTTTTTTCCCTCACTGTATCTGAATATGTGGAAGCTGTATGTACTGTATTGTAATGGGCTGTATTTTTATTCCAGACAAGATCAAACAGTCAGGTAAACCCAATGTCATTCTATGAGACTGTCAATGATCTGGTTTTACCAAGATTGAACAAGGTAAGATATAAAAGGTCATAATCTTAAAATGTCTGTGATTGAATGGAATTTTAGAATTGTCTATTCCTTTCTTGATGCTGAAACAGTTTCTTCTTGATTGTCTGTCACATTTAGCCGCAGACTCTGTATGACAAGCTCAGGTTTGGACGCCCAGAAGCCCCCCCTTCTCCTCTCCAGGAAGTACTGTGAGCTGAACAGTATGTGGTCATAGGGGTCTTCCATTTACTGTATATAGAACCCTCTGCATCCTCTGCACTTTACACGTGTAAATTCTGTAGATAGGCCTAGATGTTACTGTTTAATTTCATCATTGCTTACTTTTTCATGATTGTAATCTTCTCCCTGATCCTCATTGAAGTCGGAAGTTTACATACAAATTAGCCAAATACATTTAAACTCAGTTTTTCACAATTCTTGACATTTAATCCTAGTAAAAATTCCCTGTCTTAGGTCAGTTAGGCTCACCACTTTATTTTAAGAATGTGAAATGTCAGAATAATAGTATAGAGAATGATTTATTTCAGCTTTTATTTCTTTCATCACATTCTCAGTGGGTCAGAAGTTTACATACACTCAATTAGTATTTGGTAGCATTGCCTTTAAATTGTTTAACTTGGGTCAAACATTTCGGGGAGCCTTCCACAAGCTTCCCACAATAAGTTGGGTGAATTTTGGCCCATTCCTCCTGACAAAGCTGGTGTAACTGAGACAGGTTTGTAGGCCTCCTTGCTCGCACACGCTTTTTCAATTCTGCCCACCAATTTTCTATAGGATTGAGGTCAGTGCTTTGAGATGGCCACTCCAATACCTTGACTTTGTTGTCCGTAAGCCATTTTGCCACAACTTTGGAAGTATGCTTGGGGTCATTGTCCATTTGGAAGACCCATTTGCGACCAAGCTTTAACTTCCTGACTGATGTCTTGAGATGTTGCTTCAATATATCCACATAATTTTCCTTCCTCATGATGCCATCTATTTTGTGAAGTGCACCAGTCCCTCCTGCAGCAAAGCACCCCCACAGCATGATGCTGCCACCCCCGTACTTCACGGTTGGGATGGTGTTCTTCGGCTTGCAATTTCCCCCTTTTTCCTCCAAACAAAACGATGGTCATTATGGCCAACCAGTTCTATTTTTGTTTCATCAGACCAGAGGACATTTCTCCAAAAAGCACGATCTTTGTCCCCATGTGCAGTTGCAAACCGTAGTCTGGCTTTTTTATGGCGGTTTTGGAGCAGTGGCTTCTTCCTTGCTGAATGACCTTTCAGGTTATGTCGATATAGGACTCGTTTTACTGTGGATATAGATACTTTTGTAACTGTTTCCTCCTGCATCTTCACAAGGTCCTTTGCTGTTGTTCTGGGATTGATTTGCACTTTTCGCACCAAAGTACGTTCATCTCTAGGAGACAGAACGCGTCTCCTTCCTGAGAGGTATGATGGCTGCGTGGTCCCATGGTGTTTATACTTGCATACTATTGTTTGTACAGATGAACGTGGTACCTTCAGGCGTTTGGAAATTGCTCCCAAGGATGAACCAGACTTGTGGAGGTCTACAATTTTTTTTCTGAGGTCTTGGCTGATTTCTTTTGATTTTCCCATGATGTCAAGCAAAGAGGCATTGAGTTTGAAGGTAGGCCTTGAAATACATCCACAGGTACACCTCCAATTGACTCAAATGATGTAAATTAGCCTATCAGAAGTTTCTAAAGCCATGACATCATTTTCTGGAATTGTCCAAGCTGTTTAAAGGCACAGTCAACTTAGTGTATGTAAACTTCTGACACACTGGAATTGTGATACAGGGAATTATAAGTGAAATAATCTGTTTGTAAACAATTGTTGGAAAAATTACTTGTGTCATGCACAAAGTAGATGTCCTAACCGACTTGCCAAAACTATAGTTTGTTAACAAGAAATTTGTGGAGTGGTTGAAAAACGAGTTTTAATGACTCCAACCTAAGTCTATGTAAACTTCCGACTTGAACTGTAAATAGATATAACCTTTTATTTTGAAGAGATTCAGGCTTACATAACTTGTTTGATTAAGTTGTATTGTATTGAGTACATAGTTGTACATTTTCCTTTTATTAAAACATTTTAAATACCTAATCTTCAGCCACATTCACATCAATTCAACATGATATATATGATCGCAAACTCTTTGCAATCAGACAATGACTAGATCTTACTACAATAATACTGTCTTTAAATATTGAGAGGAAGGCGATAAATAGAAAATAGAAAAGGAAAGGCGATAAATAAAATACAGCTTCACTGTAAGACCTTTCTGTAATTTCAATAGTAAAACACTGCAGAATGCACAGTAACAAACCTTGAATGTGTTTTAAAGAATTAATGCTGTTGATTACACAGCATTATGGGTAAAATGCTGAGAAATATTGTTATTAACTTTAATTGGAAGATTCCTTTAATATTTCTCTAACATACTGTATTTCTTTACAGTAATAGCTTATGCCTACTGTAGATTAAAATGTTTAGTTTCAGGCGCCAACCTCATTCTGTCGGGTGAGACTATTCTAGTAAATATAAATACAAAATAAATCACCCAGATAATAATTGTAGTACATTTTAGTCATTTAGTAGACGCTCTTTTCCGGAGCGACTTACAGTAGTGAGTGCATACATTTTCATACTTTTTTCATCCTAGTCCCCCGTGGAAATCAAACCCACAACCCTGGCTTTCCAAGCACCATGCTCTACCAACTGAGCTACACAGGATCAGGCTTCCCTGAACCGTGACCGCTGGGTGCCATAGTGAATAAACGGAGTGCAGATTCGTGACCGTTATGCACCATTGCTACAGAGAAAACGCCTTGTTTCTAGCAACTGTTAAAAATATATGACCCATTTACCCGTGCAACGTTTCTTTCTTTCACTGTTAAAAAATCTTGTTGTTTTTACAGTATTATACAATAAACTAACAGCAATGTACCGTATTAATTATTTACGGTAAATTGCCATAAATCGCAATGCACTTTGGGTGTAACTGGTCAATTATATCATAAATTCCAATGAAATGTTGGTTTAACAGTACATTACTTTATAGAATACAGTACCCTACCGTATCTTTGGAGCGCCAAAACCTTTTGGCCACTACTGGGTGCGTGGTATTGTTGTTTCTGGCTCATGAATATATTTTGAGGCGTGCCTTGTAAGAGGCTACATTTGTTGAGAGTGCTGTACCAATTTAACAGATACAGTGGGGAAAAAAAGTATTTAGTCAGCCACCAATTGTGCAAGTTCTCCCACTTAAAAAGATGAGAGAGGCCTGTAATTTTCATCGTAGGTACACTTCAACTATGACAGACAAAATGAGGAAAAAAAATCCAGAAAATCACATTGTAGGATTTTTTATGAATTTATTTGCAAATTATGATGGAAAATAAGTATTTGGTCAATAACAAAAGTTTCTCAATACTTTGTTATATACCCTTTGTTGGCAATGACACAGGTCAAACGTTTTCTGTAAGTCTTCACAAGGTTTTCACACACTGTTGCTGGTATTTTGGCCCATTCCTCCATGCAGATCTCCTCTAGAGCAGTGATGTTTTGGGGCTGTCGCTGGGCAACACGGACTTTCAACTCCCTCCAAAGATTTTCTATGGGGTTGAGATCTGGAGACTGACTAGGCCACTCCAGGACCTTGAAATGCTTCTTACGAAGCCACTCCTTCGATGCCCGGGCGGTGTGTTTGGGATCATTGTCATGCTGAAAGACCCAGCCACGTTTCATCTTCAATGCCCTTGCTGATGGAAGGTGGTTTTCACTCAAAATCTCACGATACATGGCCCCATTCATTCTTTCCTTTACACGGATCAGTCGTCCTGGTCCCTTTGCAGAAAAACAGCCCCAAAGCATGGTGTTTCCACCCCCATGCTTCACAGTAGGTATGGTGTTCTTTGGATGCAACTCAGCATTCTTTGTCCTCCAAACACGACAAGTTGAGTTTTTACCAAGAAGTTATATTTTGGTTTCGTCTGACCATATGACATTCTCCCAATCCTCTTCTGGATCATCCAAATGCACTCTAGCAAACTTCAGACGGGCCTGGACATGTACTGGCTTAAGCAGGGGGACATGTCTGGCACTGCAGGATTTGAGTCCCTGGCGGCGTAGTGTGTTACTGATGGTAGGCTTTGTTAATTTGGTCCCAGCTCTCTGCAGGTCATTCACTAGGTCCCCCCGTGTATTTCTGGGGTTTTTGCTCACCGTTCATGTGATCATTTTGACCCCACGGGGTGAGATCTTGCATGGAGCCCCAGATCGAGGGAGATTATCAGTGGTCTTGTATGTCTTCCATTTCCTAATAATTGCTCCCACAGTTGATTTCTTCAAACCAAGCTGCTTACCTATTGCAGATTCAGTCTTCCCAGCCTGGTGCAGGTCTACAATTTTGTTTCTGGTGTGCTTTGACAGCTCTTTGGTCTTGGCCATAGTGGAGTTTGGAGTGTGACTGTTTGAGGTTGTGGACAGGTGTCTTTTATACTGATAACAAGTTCAAACAGGTGCCATTAATACAGGTAACGAGTGGAGGACAGAGGAGCCTCTTAAAGAAGAAGTTACAGGTCTGTGAGAGCCAGAAATCTTGCTTGTTTGTAGGTGACCAAATACTTATTTTCCACCATAATTTGCAAATAAATTCATACAAAATCCTACAATGTGATTTTCTGGAAAAAAAATGCTCAATTTGTCTGTCATAGTTGACGTGTACCTATGATGAAAATTACAGGCCTCTCTCATCTTTTTAAGTGGGAGAACTTGCACAATTGGTGGCTGACTAAATACTTTTTTTCCCCACTGTATGTTGGTAGTAGTGCCCCAACATTTAAATGTGTTTAGAGGAAAGATTGGTTTGCCTTGCTGATGCATGACCCATGTGACTACACAGCGACCTGTGACTTACTGGTCTGGAAACTCCGGCTTGAAAAAGGGGGAGGTCTTGCCAACGGGCTTTTGGGAAAATACTAATTTACCAGCTAGCTAGCTAGCTAGTTCTAGTCTTCAAGAAGCAACAAAAACAGACTCAAATTCTGACATTCGTGTGCCCGCTAAAGACTGTGGTGGACGGAGGAACAAATCTGCGAGGCAACAGTCATGGGTCTCAGATCGGTGTTTGTGGAGGAAGACAAGAACGCTATATGGGAGAGTGCATGCAACCTTGTCTTCGGAAGTTGTGCATGAAGTTTATATGACCTGCCAGTGGAGGCTCCTTAGAGGAAGAAGGGGAGGAACATCCTCCTCAGTGAATTTCATAAATCTACAAATATTAAAACATTAAAAAGTTATCGTTTTTAGATAAAACTATACTAAATATATTCACGTCACCAAATCATTTATTAAAACACATTGTTTTGCAGTGAAGGTCTACAGTAGCCTCAACAGCACTCTCTGGGGTAGCACCATGATGTAGCCAGCCGGAAGACATCTAGTTTCCAATACAAAACCTTGGAGGCTCATGGTTCTCACCCCCTTCCATAGACTTACACAGTAATTACGACAACTTCCAGAGGACGTCCTCCAACCTATCAGAGCTCTTGCAGCATGAACTGACATGTTGTCCACCCAATCAAAGGATCAGTGAATTAATCTAGTAGTGAAAGCATAAGCTACAGCCAGCTAGAACTGCAGTGCATAAAATATGGTGAGTAGTTGACTCAAAGAGAGAGAATTTCTTCAAAAATGAAGGAGAAGCAAGAGAGAAAGAGAAAGAGAGAGAGATATTTATATTTGCTATATTTTGTTGTATTTTTTTCACTTTCACTTAAAGATGCACTATGCAGAAATCCCTCCTATATTTCCTGGTTGCTAAAATTCTAATAGTTAGCTTAATTTCAGTGTATGTTACAAAACAAGCAAGTATATTGTAAAGAATCATTGTACCATCGAAACCACTGTGAAATATATTTTCCATAACCAAAAATATTGTATATTCAGCTGTTTGAAGCTGGATTACAAAAGCGAAAGTAAAAGACGCAAATATGAAACTTAAGAACGGGAAGCATAGAAATAGCACACACAGAACAGATCTAGCGCTTCTTAGACTTGCTTTCAATGATAATGACAGATCTATAACACACATTTCTATGTGAAGTTGGTCATCTAATGCAGCTAGCTAGTTTAGCTTACTCAGACACCCGTATAGCTGACTATGGCTATCCAACACTGGAACTCTTCCTTGTCATGGTAAACATTTGGCTTTATTAATTTATTGCCACATGGGCCGCCGGTGTAACTGCTAAACTGCTTGCAGTACACTGTCCTGCATGATTGTAGTGTGTTTACTAATGCATTAGTTCTAGCTGGTAGCTATGTTGACTATGACGTTAGCTAATATGGTGACAACGATGTATGCTTTGTGTAGCGGTTGGTATGAAGGTTTGGCTTGGAAAGGTTTTTTCGCCTGGTCACAGACAGCTGTTGTGTTGTGCACTGAAGTCTACAAGCGAAAGGAAAAGGTGAGAGAAGGATATCGAGAAGGAATTATACAACAAGCAAAGTGATGATGCTGTTTGTATGTGGCTGCTATGAAAGTGAACTGTGTTTGTGGGTGATCAGGGGTGTATTCATTCCGACGATTCTGTTGAAAAATGTGACCTACATACAGTATGTTATGTACAATTACCTAGAACTGTACTTTGACGGTATATAATGGCACGGTAATGGATACATGTAATGTCGGAATCGAAATTATAGTGATGACACACCAGTGAATGATTGATTGGAAGTTTTGTATTTGTACAAACGTAATGAGTTAGAAGTGTTTGTTTGCTAGTGCTGAGCGATTAGTGCTTTTTGAGGTTGGTTCGGTTTTAAAAAATAATCACAGTTTTCTATTTCGGTTTTTATTCTTTTTTTTTTACATTAAATGCACTATGACTATGCATTATGTGGGTTGAATGCTGTAATAACACAGAATAAAACAATGAATACAAGTCCCATGATGGTAGTGTTTGCCCATTAATGCTTATCACTTATTAACCATCATTTATTCACATTACTTTAATAAAATATTTCAGTTGTTGTGTAAATTTCATTTGTTTAATTTGATGGCTATTGTTTTATTCCAAGTCATCAAGTCACGCATATTGAACCTATCGCCTGTAATTATGCGTAGTGCACTATGATACCATGACTGGGGAGTGACGATTACATGTAATCAGTTAGATGTAATCTGATTACAAAAAAACGGTAACTGAAACCGTTACGTTACCAGCAAAAATACTGTAATCAGATTACAGATACTTTTCAATAATTAGCTGATTACTTCTTGGATTACTTTTAAATTCAGACAAGATGTTTGCAAAGGCTTTCTGCAAAGCAATGAAGGCCAAATTGAAGCTCCAAAAGAGCCCGGTCAACCGTGGGTGCAATAGCACACTACACAACAGTGTCATCTGCATACAGGTATATGTTAACATTTTTTGCAAATAAACCAACATTGTTTATATAGACAGTAAAAAGTACAGGACCTCAAATCTATCCCTGTTTTCTTACCTTTCGTAATATAAAAGAAACCTGACTTAACAGCATCAGAAAAAACACACTGTGTCTTATCGGTCAAGTCATTTTGTAACCAATTACATCACACCTGATCCATACCGATTGCAGACAATCTTTGAATCAATAAACAGTGTCAAAAGCCTTCGATAAGTCAATAAAGAGGGCAGCACATTGCTTCCTCCTATCCATACCCTTTACCACATAATTTAAAGGGACTCTGGGGTAGTAGATAAAGGGCCTCATTGGCAAAATCCCGAAGTATCCCTTCAACACCAAGGTTGCAGCTGAGATGGTGCTATGACCCGGCCAAACTGGTGAACACTTCTCGTAGCTAGGAAGAATCTTAGCTGACAGTTGAATAATGATTCTAACATTTTTGCTAGGCAAGACAATTTTGAGATAGGATGATCATTATTTAGGTCGGAGGGGTCACCACCTTTGTGGAGAGGGAGCACATGGGCCGCCTTCCAAACCCTGGGGATAGCACCTGAGATAATTGTCAGTTAAAAAGCATGTGTCAATTACTCTGCAATCAGGGGAGCAGAAATCTGCAACAAGAAAGGATCAAGCAAATCAGGCGCAGTGGATTTTTATTACATCGCTTTTAAGCAAGCCATCTAGCACATCACAAGTAGAAAGTTGTTGAAATTAAAACAAAGTTTCACTAGAAGTTGACTGATCTTCCATTGAGCCAACTGGAGGCTGGGAGAGGGAAGAGCAGTCGACTGACTGACCAGGGTCAATTAAACCACCATTTGTTTTTTCAAATAAAAAGCCTGCCGAGATAAAGTGCTGATTAAAAGCATCACTTATCACATTTTTCTCAGTAATGATGCCAGAGTCAGACACAACTTGCTTAGGCAGGGAAGGAGAGGAATTTCCACGCTTCAGTGCATTAACGGTTTCCCAAAAATTGGACAGATCACCAGCAGAGTCTGAGATAGAACTTAGAAAGCAGCTTGATTTAGCTTTCTTAATTGAGGAAGTAGATCTATTTCTAAATTGCCTAAAATGCTGCCAGTCAGCTACCAAGTCAGTTTTTCTAGCATTGGCCCAGGTCTGATTTGTCATCATAATGAGATCTGAAAGTTCTATAGAGAACCAATGATTTGTTTTATTGTTAACTCAAAGGTGTTTAAAGGGAGCGTGTTTGTCTGCCAGAGATCTAAAAATAGATGAGAAAAGTTCTAGAGCCAATTCAGGGTAAGGCATGCCAACCTGGTCTCAGAGCATTAAGTATTATTCTGTATGTAAATCCGAGACACTCCATTTAGTATGATATGTTACGTTTGGTATGGTTACAGAAGACAGATGGTTACGTATGGCAAAAATGAAAGTAGGGTGGTTGGTCGGGCGTAAAACGTGAACGTCTAGCAACCCAAAGGTTGCAAGTTTGAATCTCATCATGGACAACTTGAGCATTTTAGCAACTTTTCAACTACTTACTACTTTTTAGCTACTTTGGAAATACTTAGCATGTTAGCTAACCCTAACCATTTAGCTAACCCTTCACCTAATGCTAACCTTAACCCTTTTAGCTAACCCTTACCCTTTTAACCTAACTCCTAAACTTCACCCTAAACACCTAGCTAGAATTCGTAACATATCATACGTTTAGTTAATCCGTAACATACTGTAAGTTTAGCAAATTCTTGACATATTGTACATTTTGAAAATTCATAACATATTATACGAATTGTAATTTGTAACATATCATACCAAATGGGTGATGGACATCCACAAACGAATACATACCATACGAAACGTAACATATCATACTAAATGGAGTATCTCAGAGTTATCTAAAGAATAATATGAAATGCTCTGAGACCAGGCTGGGCATGCAGCTGATAGAGAAAAGCTCAGAGCAATACATATCATGAAGAAACACCTGGGGATACTTTATTTATGTATGATACGAGGATCAATGTTTTTCTGTTTGGTAATCTCTAATACATGCAATAGGACAGTGATCACTGATGTCATTAGCAAAGACACCACTCAATAAGTACTTGTTGGGGCTATTTGTCAAAATTAGGTCAATCAGCAAGGAGTTTGCTGGGTTTCTTACATTAATCCGTGTAGGTTTGGAGATTAGTTGAGTCAGGTTAAAATCAAAACAAACATTCTTCAAATGATCAGAGGCCGGAATAAACCAATCTAGGTTACAATCTCCTAAAATAACTAATTCAGATGACAGAAAAGGTTTTAAATATTCAGAAATAGTATCAACAGCATCGTCACTGCAGTAGGGTGTGGTAAATCCCTACTACAAACAAATATGTATTTTGGCATGAGGCCACATCTATCAATAACCAGACACTCAAACTTTCTGGGGATAGTGACACTTAGGGAGCATGATGCCACAAGAGTCAATTTTACATACAGTGTATTCAGAAAGTATTCAGACCCTTGACCTTTTCCAAATGTTGGTACTTTACAGCCTTATTCTAAAATGGATTCAATAACCAAATTAATTACTTAAAATCATACAATGTGATTTTCTGGATTTTTGTTTTAGATTCCGTCTCTCACAGTTGAAGTGTACCTATGATACAAATTACAGACCTCTACATGCTTTGTAAGTAGGAAAACCTGCAAAATCGGCAGTGTATCAAATACTTGTTCTCCCCACTGTATGAAGAAGATCAACATCAGATTCTAGAGGCACTGTGAAATGATAAACATTTAAATGAGTTGTCATTTAAAGCCCTCTGACTTCTTAAAAGAAATATATGTTAAAACACATCCAAACAAAAATCCTAAGAGCAACATTCCAAAAGCAATTCCAGGGATGCGGGTCTCTCCCACCACGTCAGGCTTGGGTTGTTCCTCTGAGGAGACAGGGAGAGAACAGAAATACAGTGAGGCCCAAAAGTATTTGGACAGTGACAAATGTTTTGTTGTAAAGTAGTCAAAAAATTTGAATTTGGTCCCATATTCCTAGCACGCAATGACTACATCAAGCTTGTGACTACAAACTTGTTGGATGCATTTGCAGTTTGTTTTGGTTGTGTTTCAGATAATTTTGTGCTCAATACAAATGAATGGTAAATAATGGATTGTGCCATTTTGGATTCACTTGTATTGTAAATAAGAATATATGTTTCAGACACTTCTACATTAATGTGGGTTCTACCATGATTATGGATAATCCTCAATGAATCGTGAATAATAGTGAGTGGGAAAGTTACAGAGGCACAACGATCATACCCCCAAGACATGCTAACCTCTTACCATTACAATAACAGGAGAGGTTAGCATTTTTGGGGGGTATGATATTTATGCCTCTGTAACTTTCAGAGGCGTCATGCCCATATGTGGTCCTCTGTAGCTCAGCTGGTAGAGCACGGCGCTTGTAACGCCAATGTAGTGGGTTCGATCCCCGGGACCACCCATACACAAAAAATGTATGCACGCATGACTGTAAGTCGCTTTGGATAAAAGCGTCTGCTAAATGGCATATTATTATTATTATTATTATATGGGGCACAGGGGCACGTGCCCCTTCAGATGTGTCTTTCTGTGTATAATTGCAGGAAATTAGCTTTAAAATTGAAAATGTTCTCTCAGACCCATGGCCAAATGTGTAGAATTGCTGGAAATTAGCTATAAAACAGCAAACTTTTTTTTTTTTTTTTTGGGGTCATTTAGCAGACGCTCTTATCCAGAGCGACTTACAGTTAGTGAATACATATTTTTTATTATACTGGCCCCCCGTGGGAATCGAACCCACAACCCTGGCATTGCAAACGCCATGCTCTATCAACTGAGCTACATCCCTGCCGGCCATTCCCTCCCCTACCCTGGCCGCCCATGAGTCTCCCGGTCGCGGCCGGCTGCGACAGAGCCTTTTATATCTGCGGCCAAGAGGAGGGCCTCTAAAATTGTGCCATTGGACACGCCCAGTACCTTTTTTACAATAAAAGTGACTCCAAAATGATACAATACATTTACCATTCATTTCTATTAGGCACAAAATAATCTGAAAGACAACCAAAACAAACTACACGTTTGTAGAGTCACAAGCTTGATGCAGTCATTGTGTGCTAGGAATATGAGACCAAATACTAAATTTTTGACTACTTTAATACACATACAGTATATGTGAATTTGTCCAAATACTTTTGGTTCCCTGAAATACGGGGACTATGTACAAAAAGTGCTGTAATTTCTAAACAGTTCACCTCAAATTAAAGCTGACAGTCTGCACTTTAAGCTAAAATCCAAAGTGCTGGAGTACAGAGCCAAAACAACAAAAAATGTATCACTGTCCAAATACTTTGGGACCTCACTGTAAAATAAACACTGTTCACAAACACAACAGCAAGCTTGACCAGTGTAAGATCTCCCTGCCCATTGATTCATGAATTCTCCACTGTTTTCCTGGTCAGATCATGTGTTTCGGGAAAGAATCTCGGCCCTAGAAGTGACCGTACCTTGGCATCTCTCCGTCACAACCCTGGAGGCTTTAGAGCGCCCATTGCTGGCAGTACAGGTGAAGTTGGCATCTCTGTTGGGGCTGTAAGACGTCCAGACGACAGAGACGTTGGTGTTGGGATTCCCTCTCCAGAAGGGATCGTTAAACGCAGCCACTGGTTCCCAGGAGAGGTGGGTGTCCTTCTCTGAAGAGGAGCACTGAAGAGCCATGACACAGTTGCTCTCCCTCAACACGCTGAAGACCTTATGGATGTTGGGCTTACTGAGACGCTCTGGACATTTGAACAGAAACAAAGGAAGAATAGAAATTGCATTTTCCAGAAACAAAACTGGGAATACAATATGAATACAGTAGAGTTATTCCACCAAATGAGTACCTTTGCCGTCCCTTTGATATTTTAATTAGAAATTGTGCGCAAATATTCCACTTTATAAGCCTGTTATATTAATATAGACCTCATAGAAAATTAAATACATCTGTGTGAAAGTGCCAAAATTCCGTATTTTGACATGTCCCTCTGTGCACCCTCTGTGATTTCTAGATAGATTTCAACATGTTTAACCCCAACCCCAACATTTCTCCAGGTGTTCACCATCAATGTAAAGCCCTAGTTATTTTGCTGCTTTAACAAAGTAATTTCTGAAGATTATTATTTATTTCTTATCACATTAAATGTCTGTTCCTCATTTTAAGGTCAACCCTTTTACGTGAATGGAACTCTCGTTTTAATATGGTGAAACTTTCCTTTTTAACTAATTTTCTCAAAAGAAACATTGAAGATCTAATATTCAAATCATAATGTAAAAGCAGGTGAGCTGGTTCTACTCTTTTTGGCCATTTTCTTGTGTTTTTGGTGGAAAAACGAGCGGGTCGAGCATAACACGTATACCCTGTTACCCATAGATAAACAGGTTAGAAATGTTTTAACAATACCTTTTTTGGGGGTGAAGCTTGCATTCAATTGCCATTTTCGGGACCCTAGGGTTTTTGGCTCACGTGCGCCCCTAGAGGCAAATATTATCAAAATCCTACAGAGTGCATCTTTAATACGGGTACATTGTTGTGATTGAGAGCCTTACCCGTCACAGTGAGCTGGAACTTTTTGTTATGCTGTTCTCCCGCACTATCTTGAAGAAGAACAGAGTAAACCAGGGAATCTTCTTTCCTCACATCTCTTATCTCTAAGTCCCCAGACGAGAAGTTGAGTTTCAGACGACTCTTAAACTGCCAGAAACGGTCTGTTCTGAGACTTTCTGTAGATTTCTGGTAAGTTGCAATCCAGGTGACGTTCTTGAATATGGACCACTCTATCTTGCTCAAGCCCCAGGATATGTTGGCTCCAGAAGACAAGGTGACAGAATCTCCCAGGTAACCGGTGGTATCTCCCATCACCACTGAAACATAACAGACAATCTGTTACTGCAATGGAATGGTTGTCCTGATGGTGGTGGTATGATGTATAGTAATATACACAGAATTAGATAGAACAAAATTCAAATATTTATCCTTATGGTAATAACAGATATCATTATCATCATCAATTGATTCAATATTCTGAGGGTATAAACATAAATTAATAGAGCTATAAATTATTATTCAGTTGAAAGAAATATAACCGGTTTTGTGATAACTGTCAATGTATTGTATAACTTGAATTTAGGACACGTATTATTATGTCATTCATAGGACCATGTTTGTTGTGTAGAATTTTCTTTGAGTTCCCATTTTCTGTTTCGTTCATGGGGTGAGACGTAGGCAATACGCATTAATGGCGGTTTGACATCTTAACCTTAAACAAATTGTATCAAAGTGGTGAAATTAGCCTAAACTACTTTATACTAGTTGTGATATGGAATGATGAACGGTTATGTATACCTTGATGTTTGGTACACCATTAGAGTTCAAAAAGCAAATCGATGAAGGTGACACCATAGCATGTGCCTTTATCAGGGTTTGGGGTCAGTCCCATTTTATTCAGGAGATGATTTAATTCAAGAATTGATCATGTACATGTATTTTTAATGAGGATTTTCTTTAAATTTTTGTAATATAATTTCAATTGAATCACTTGATTAAAATAGAATTGACCTCAACCCTGCCTCCCTCAACACTCACTCATTACTTCAAATTATTATAGAACCTTAACCCAATCAAGCAAAAATGTAAAAGTAAGCAGCCTACCCGGTAAGATTGTTAGGAGAGAGAGAACTACACATGCCATATTCAAATGGAACCTTCAAAATGGATACTGTTCTGCATTCTCCTACATACAGAGTTGAGGCAAAGGCTACTTCCGCTGTCGTTGTGGTTACGATTCTGCTATTTGTTAATGTACGTGTCAAAAAACAGTTTGTCAAAGTCACAAGTACTGTATAAAAGGTTATTCCACACTATTCCTTTGAGAATTATACATTCAGCATGAATTCTCTGAAATTCTATTAATGTAAAGTGTAATTGTCATTCCAATATTACTATAAATTAAAATACGTAGTATTTCTGCTAAATGCAGAGAGGGATGGGGAAGTAAGTAAAAAAATATATATCATCAAAAAGAATACATGCCTCATGTAACTAACAATGGGATTCTAGTCTAAAGAAATTGGTGAAAGAAGTTGATACTTTATTTATGTCTATGCTGTAGAAGTCTGAGTTGTTATTTTTATGATCAGAAGTGAGAAGTGTTGCAGTTGGCATTCACTTCCGTTTTCCACCCACCCCCGTTTCTACAGAAGTGACTGACATAGAGAACTCACAACCCAACACATCACACACCCACGCACGCACACTATAGCCACATTGCATCATATCAAGAGAGATAATTTATTAAAAAGCCTGTAACAATTTAGTCCTAAAATTATGAAATATTAAAAACATTCACATCATAACAGCAATCTACAAATGTATTTACAACATGAATTGATACAAAAAAATATCAATACAAATGCTGTAAAAATTAAACCTTACAAATCATCAGGGTTGATGATGAAATGAAGGTGGTATGAACACATTCTTATGTAAAACCCCCCAAAAAGCTGCCATTGTCTCAAACATATGGTACACATATAAAAAGATACAACCATTTACAGTTCAAGTCGGAAGTTTACATACACTTAGGTTGGAGTCATTAAAACTCGTTTTTCAACCACTCCACAAATTTCTTGTTAACAAACTACAGTTTTGGTAAGTCAGTTAGGACATCTACTTTGTGCATGACACAAGTCATTTTTCCAACAATTGTTTACAGACAGATTATTTCACTTATAATTCCCTGTATCACAATTCCAGTGGGTCAGAAGTTTACATACACTAAGTTGACTGTGCCTTTAAACCGCTTGGAAAATTCCAGAAAATGATGTCATGGCTTTAGAAGCTTCTGATAGGCTAATTGACATCATTTGAGTCAATTGGAGGTGTACCTGTGGATGTATTTCAAGGCCTACCTTCAAACTCAGTGCCTCTTTGCATGACATCATGGGAAAATCAAAAGAAATCAGCCAAGACCTCAGAAAAAAAATTGTAGACCTCCACAAGTCTGGTTCATCCTTGGGAGCAATTTCCAAACGCCGGAAGGTACCACGTTCATCTGTACAAACAATAGTACGCAAGTATAAACACCATGGGACCACGCAGCCGTCATACCTCTCAGGAAGGAGACGCGTTCTGTCTCCTAGAGATGAACGTACTTTGGTGCGAAAAGTGCAAATCAATCCCAGAACAACAGCAAAGGACCTTGTGAAGATGCTGGAGGAAACAGGTACAAAAGTATCTATATCCAGAGTAAAACAAGTCCTATATCGACATAACCTGAAAGGCCGCTCAGCAAGGAAGAAGCCACTGCTCCAAAACCGCTATAAAAAAGCCAGACTACGGTTTGCAACAGCACATGGGGACAAAGATCGTACTTTTTGGAGATATGTCCTCTGGTCTGATGAAACAAAAATAGAACTGTTTGGCCATAATGACCATCGTTATGTTTGGAGGAAAAAGGGGGTACTTGCAAGCCGAAGAACACCATCCCAACCGTGAAGCACGGGGGTGGCAGCATCATGCTATGGGGGTGCTTTGCTGCAGGAGGGACTGGTGCACTTCACACGCTTGTGGAAGGCTACCCGAAACATTTGACCCAAGTTAAACAATTTAAAGACAATGCTACCAAATACTAATTGAGTGTATGTAAACTTCTGACCCACTGGGAATGTGATGAAAGAAATAAAAGCTGAAATAAATCATTCTCTCTACTATTATTCTGACATTTCACATTCTTAAAATAAAGTGGTGATCCTAACTGACCTAAGACAGGGAATTTTTACCACGATTAAATGTCAGGAATTGTGAAAAATTGAGTTTAAATGTATTTGGCTAAGGTGTATGTAAACTTCCGACTTCAACTGTATATACAACATAGGAGACAGACTACACTAGCTCTATGCTGCCAAAAAGCACAGGAACCGTTGTTTGTGCTGGACCCATAAGGACTGTTACTGATGTTCACCTCAGAGCCTTGAATAGAACAAATCATATCTTAAACCGCAGTACAGGTTAATAAAAACAAATATGTTGGTTTGTGTGTTTAGGCATAGTCAATGGTCAGATGTTCAGAACAGTACAGTGGTCATGTGGTACACATTATTATGGCTGTGTCCCAATTATCTCTCTTTCTTCCAAAAAAGTGACTTCTTGATGATGACTGGTGTAAGAAATATGGTTGAAACTCCCACTAGCCCATGTCTCCACCAAGCCAATGTTTTTTATGGGAAGTAGCAAATGAGTGCACACTTCAGGAGAAAGGATACATTATTGGGACTGAGCCCTATATCTGGTATGGACTTGGATTTGGCACGAAAAACAAAAGTATCCTCTCATATCATGACATAACAATTGGTTCAGTCAGTTTTTTGTATCTTTTCCTTCTTCTTCATTATAAAAGCAACACTGGAATACACATCAAAAGTCCCCAACATAACATCCATTAATTAAACATCACAAAAAATATCCCAAACATTATATTTCTTATAAAATCAGCTGTTCAGTGTTTTACCTAAACATTCGTCAGCTGTCCCTAGAACAACCCACTTCCTTGGGACCAGGAAGCAGATTTTGTCCAATGAAAATGGTTCCACTATCAGGAAGCAGTCCATTTATTTGTCGACTGAGTTAAATTCCAATCACCTGATTGGTTGACGTAGTAGCTAATTTGCAACTTTTGCAAGCACATAATTTCGGCATGAAACTAATTCTAGTTCTTTTCTAGTTTTTTTTTTAACAAGTCTTCACATGTATCTTTCATCTTTTATCAGATCATTAGTTAGTAATGTAGTAATGGTCAACTTCAAATAATGCAGTCCAGTTGTTGCCAAGGAATGAGAAACATACAGGTCCCAATGACTCTGTAACACAGTAACACACACAAAGAACTTCACACACAGTTAATAAAACAGGACAGCCACAGAGGTCTCTCCTCCAGCCCTTGGGGGCAGATGCCACATTTCCACTGCTTTGTGTGAAAAGAAAGACAGATATCGGTCTTCTCTCCCTCTTTCACACAGAGGTCAATGCTGAGAGAGATGGGCTTTGAGGAAAGTTGAAGCATAGTCTCTCTTCCTCTCTCGCATCTTCTCTTCCCCCCTCTTTATACACTACTTTCTCTTTCTCTCCTCCATTTTGTCTTTCTCTCCCTCTCTACACAGAGGTCTCCGACTGCAGCCTCATGACAAACTTGTGGCTCTTGGGGTCGATAAACTCCTCCCCCAGGTGGAGAAAGGGGAGGGGCGTCACCGTGACGACCAAGGAGAAGTCAAGACGTCGCAGGGAAAAGACCAGACCCTGACTCAGGGCTGACGTCACCGGCTCCTCGCTCACCAGGGTCCACTGGCGACCCCTACCATTCTCTCGCTGGTACTGCAGCGTGGGGCCTGGAGAGAGGTAGCGCTCCAGAAAGGCCTGAGAGAAACACACAGAGAATTAGATAGACAGTCAGCCAGGGTTGGACGTCTTGTCATATCGATAGTGGGGCAACCGCTATGGGTTAGTGTTTGTGGTGAGTACTTTCTCTCAGGGGAATGTTAAGTAGGCTAGATATTATTCATCAAGGGAATCATGCTTATTTCAATCCCTTTACGGTGATGAATAGGCTCTTATATGGGCTGTTATTTGGGGTATACAGGTCCTATTTAAGGGTCTAGTGGTCATGTCAAGGGTATAGGTGTCACATCAAGAGTGTATTAATCATATCTTACTGTCTGAGGGGCATCTTTGGGGTCATGTTGTGAGGGCGTAGTGATCATGTTAAGGATGTGGTGGCTGACCTTAGGGGTCATGTTGTGAGGGTGTAGTGATCATGTTAAGGGTGTGGTGGCTGACCTTAGGGGTCATATTGTAAGGGTGTAGTGATCATGTTGTGAGGGCGTAGTGATCATGTTAAGGGTGTGGTGGCTCACCTTAGGGGTCATGTTGTGTGTGATGCAGAACTGCAGGTGGTTGATAATGCTCTCCATGCTGTGGTAGGGCTGCTGGCGTGTGGTCCTCAGGTACTTCTGCATGGCCCGGGCCATGGGGGCGAAGATGGCCTGAGCCGCCTCCCGGGGATCCATCACCTCGCGGGGGTGTTTGGGGGACGACGCGGCTGGCTCGTCATCCTGGAGACGCTTGATGTGGGTGAAGGCTTCCTCTACCGCCACCACCAGCCTCGGAGGAGAAAAGGGCACGCGTTATGAGTACGCAGGTGTTGTTTCAGGCTAGCATTTGTATTGCAAGCGCTAAACTGAGAGGAGCTAGAATAATGGAAGCCTAATATTTAAATAGCATGGGCAAATACCATTTAAGGCCAACTGACAAACAATAATGCAGCCGCTAGGGATGGGGGTGTGAGCAGGTGGGTCTGGACAGATGACATGTAGTCATTGTTTGCATATGTCTGGAAGTTGGCGTTCGTATGTATACGTTTGTTTTTGGAATGTAAAAAAAAGAAACAAAAGGAAAAATAAAGAATTCTTAGAAAATATTTTATTTTATTATAAAAATGTTTTTTTCTTTGCTTTCTTTTTTTACATTCCAAAAACAAAAGCAAACGTATACATACGAACGCCACCTTACAGACACATGCAAACAATGACTACATCTCATCTGCCCAAAAATAATAATGGCAGCCTTCCTATACCTGGGGTTTGAAAAATCAGTGATGTACCTTGATTAGGTTTGAACTGTTTAATTCACCAAATGAAAAAATGCACTTTTCACAAAAGCATTTTTTCTACACCAAATAGATTGAAATGGTCTGTCTTTGATGATCTACCCAGCCCAGTGTGTCTCCTCTCCTCACCTGGCCTTGCGTTTGCGGACCCTGCGGTCCATCTCGGCCTCCTCATAGTAATACTCGTTGTGGGAGTTGTCTCTCCTGCGGGCGGCTGCAGCGATCATCGCTCTGGACTGACCCGTAGAGTTATTGGTGTTGTTCTCTGGACGAAAAATCACAAAGAAAAATTATCAACATAAAAATATTATGTTACTTTTTTAAGCAAAGAAATTGTATCGCTGTGGGTTGAGAGAATACATAGAAGACAGAGGTGGAGGAGGTGAGAAAAGTGACTGAGGGAAAAGAGGATGAGAGGTGGAGAAGGGGAGTGGGAAAGGATAGTATCGAGTCGAGTCTTACCTTCTCCCAGAGTGTAGACTTTGAAGCCAGAAATCTTCTTCGAGAGGATGGACTTGGGCAGGTTGAGGAGAGCAGGGTTGTAGACTGGGAAATCACTGTAGTACTGGTCCAACACCCACACTGCTGCCCTCTGAATACTGGAGAACAACAAGGGAGGGCCGAACCTTTAATAATCTATGTCATTACTATGGAATATGTCCTAATCATCATCAGTAGCAGCATCATCATTATCCCTTCGGCAAATTCTTAAATCTGGCGATGTGCCCTTGAGCAAGGCACTTAACCCTAATTTGCTCCAAGGGCAATGTACTACTATGGCTGACCCTGTAAAACAAAACATTTGACTACACCTATTCGATGTATGTGACAATACAACATAATTTTTTTAGTTGTGTTGTTCGTATTATTATTATATGTTTTGTTGTTTGTTTATCTTTGTATATAACATTTGTGTGAGTGTTCTTGTCTATCAGTGTACCAGAGTTTTGTTACTTGTCATGTTATGTTTTTTGTGGACCCCAGGAAGAATAGCTGCTGCCTCTGCAAAAGCTCATGGGGATCCAAATAAAAAAATGAAGATACTTGTATGCAAATAGCCTAAACAAACTGACTGACGAGGCAACGCAGGTTTCGGGTTAATCTCTGACTGACTGATTCGCAGGCCAACCACAATGTTATCATAACCGTCTCCGAAACCAGGGTACTAAAAATGACTAAACACCAAAAACTAAACACCAAAACAACCTTAACACAGAACCCCACGCAGTAAGATGGCAACTGCAGAAACAGGAAAACCTGGCCGATACTAACAATAAACATAACACACTATAACACACACTCCATTCTCTATGCAAAACAGCATGTGAACTAAAACCGTAAACACCTCCTCAAACACACACGTCTCCAAGACCCACCTGAGGTGTCCCACGTTGTAGAAGCGACTTGCCCCGTCGGTGGTGCGCACCACCTTGAGGCAGAAGGCAGGCTGCAGATGTCTGACCTCCAGCAGCACTAAGGCCAGGTACTGGATGAAGAGCAGCGCGTCCACCAGCGACGCCGCATACCCCACGATGCCCCTGTAGTCCCTCTCCCGGGGCTCCAGCACGCGCACGCCGTAGAACAGCCAGTAGGATGCCACGAACAGGAAGACGAGCGCCAGCAGAAGGCAGCGGAAGACATAGAAGCGAGGCAGGGTGGCGCGCGGCGGGCGCAGGAACAGCGCCCAGGTGGAGATGAGGAGGACGAGGAGCTTAAAGGCCAGTGAGACGTAGAGGCCCTCGCAAGGCGTGCCGCAGGGCTCCAGGGCCTCACGCCACAGCAGCTGCGGCAGAGCCAGGAAGGCCAGGGGGGTGACCAGGGCGAAGAGGCCAAGGACGGCACCCAATCCCGGGCCCAGGAAACGCTGGCATTCTAGCGGGGAGGACTCCTCGAGCTCCTTGGAGACCCGCGTCAGGTCCTCGTTAGAGACGCTGTGTTCGGACGTGCCAGTCTGCACGGTGGTGGTCTCACCCCAGTTATCATCCTGGAGTAGGGAGAGGGAGGGAGAGAGAGAGAGATTTCTTTGAGCATATGTTGGGAGGCGTCATAGGGAAGAGGAAATATACCTGAACAAATGGGAGAGGACAAGAGGATGAGTGATAAGAGACAGATTAGACAAATAAAGAGAGAAACTAAAGTAAAGTATTGACCGCCAACGTAGAGGATAGCAGGAAACAGACAGATACAGTCGAAGATCCGGGTGTGGAAGTGAGGGGAGATGTACTGTAGGAAAGGAGTGAACTCTGACCCTGTCGTCTCCGCGGGTGGACTCGGTGTCCAGTAGAGGCTCTCCAGGGGCATGGATGGTGACTGACTTGTCTCCACGACTACTTCCGTCTCTGCTCTTGGAGCGGTGCCTGTCCCGCCTATCCCTGAACATCACACACCGAGACAGAAACAAAGGGTTAACCGGAATTGTCATGGATTTGATTTTTTGGGGAGGTTAACTAAACCAGATCAACAAAGTTATACACAGCTTCCCTGATGTAGGATATGTATGTTTACGCAAGTGAGAGTGTAGTTACAAGAGAGTGAGTGTGTGTGAGTATATGTAAAGCATAAGTATGTATGTCGTGCACATGTTACCCACCTGTGCTTCCTAGAGCTGCGGGAGTGTGAGGACTTGTAGGAGTAGCCCGAATACTGCGACTCGTTGTCCATGTCAGAGGCCGGTGGGCGGGGTTTGCCCCTGTGGGCCCCTCCTCCCCCCGTGCCGCGCTCCCCGGCTCCGCCCAGCTGACTCTTGCGGTGGCTGATGGACTTGGAGGAGAGGGCCAGAGGCAGGCGGAGGAGCTCAACCTTACTCCTGAGGGAATCTATCTTGGAGGCCGGAGGAGGAGGGGGGGGGGGGGCAGACCTGACGGAGGGGAGAGGGAGAGAGAAGCAGGGGAGGGCGGAGAGAGAGAGGTGGTGGGCGAATGAGAGGAGAGATAGAAAACAGTTTATTGATGTGTTATTAACATCTCATTTACACTGTTACCATGTAATTAGTCCTATCACAACAGGACTGAAGGGAAGGTCGTGGAAAAAACAAGAGCTCAAAGGGAAATAGCTTTTATATAGGGCTTTCTAAATAGGACTCAAAACAACAATGTGGAACAAAACTCAATTTTAATTTGCTTGCATTGCCTAGTCACTCTGTCTGGGATATGAAGGAACTCAGTGAGTTGGCAGTTTTGCTTTCATCTGATAAATTAGGATTATTTTGCAGCCCATTTTAGGTTGCTCTCACAAGACACAAACACATTAAAGGAAGGATTTTCCATAATTGGAAGCTGGGTTAAAGCAGCTGAAGTAGCCTCACAATTAAGTTGTGGTATAACTTCAGAGGTTATTAACCTCGATTATATTCTCCTGGGGTACAAGCCCAATTTCACTCCTCATACGTTAGTTCAGATGGAAAATACACACCATTTACATTTAACATTTTAGTCATTTAGCAGACGCTCTTATCCAGAGCGACTTACAGTTAGTGCATACATTTTTCATACTGGCCCCCCGTGGGAATCGAACCCACAACCCTGGTGTTGCAAGTGCCATGCTCTACCAACTGAGCTACAGGAGGCCTGTACAGCAACAAAATGTGTTTCACCAAGCTGACAGGAGCTTGCTACTGCCTTTTCATATTCCCGATTGTGCACACTAGCACACTGCATTCCCTGCCATCCCCTGTGGTCTCCGGGGCAACAGAGCTTGGCTATTACTATGGGGATGAATAAGAGGCGATGGGTGAGAGGGGATTGGGGGGTGTTACCATGGTGGCCTGACCAACCCCACCCACTCTCCCACTTGGTCTAAAAAGACATTCTGGTTCTGAAACACTACATCATCCTGATTCTGCTAGTATGTGTTTACATCTGGTAATGTGTTGCAAAGAACCCAATGCAATTTCAGCTGGACTAGCACTGCTATCTCCTGTGAGAGAGGGATTGATTCTTAATGTGATAATGTGTAGTGAATGACCACCTCTATTTCTGTCATTCTCCCTCTTCTTCCCTCGCTCTCTTGCTCCAATTCACTCCTCAACCCTTTTTGGGCCCTCACAATAGGTTTCATGTGAGAATAAGACAGGAGCTTCCTGGTTAAGACACACACACGCTCTATTCATACAAATGCCAATGACATTAGCTAGAATTCTATGGTTTTTAGAGGCCTAGACGGCGAAAAAATGTCAAGAACAATGAGAACGTTTGCAGAAACACCTACTCTGAAATATCAACGGTTTGCCCAGGCACCTTAACAATGAATGACATAGCTGAATAAGAATGAAACGTCTATAAATCGACAGAATCCCACATAAAAAGATATATATATGACCATTTAACATTCACTGGGGAATAGGCCTCTTTTGAAAGAACCTGAGCTACACGAGCCTCACGGGAAGCAAAGGTCTCATCAAATTCATCAGGACAGCCATATAGAAACAGGAGAGGTAATGATGTCTAGAAGTTAACTACCTTTGGTTATTAACTGTGTTAGAGAGAGTAAGCTAATAGTAATGTCAGCTATGACTTGAGGATATCCTCCTTTAAACTCAAGTTAAAACAGTCTGTGCTATCCGGAATCTTTGCGACGTCTCTACCCCCATTGAAGTTGACATTTTAATTGATTATGGTAAGGGTTATGGTTAAGGTTAGGGAAGGGACGACCCAAGGATCCCGGATAGAACTGACCAAGCGAGGATCATCACTGCTGCACTGTAAACCCCAAGGCATTTGTAACTCAAATACTTCTAATAGTTGAACTCAAAGTCAATGAAAAGTCATTATTACTTAAAATGTTTACTGAACTAAATAAGACGTCACATCAACTCTATTTTTTAAAGTTATGATACTGCAGGTTGATTTTAATTGTTTATAATACGTGTTTTTGCACGTACACTACCGTTCAAAAGTTTGGGGTCACTTAGAAATGTTCTTGTTTTCCATGAAAACATACATGAAATGAGTTTGAATATGAAATATAGCAAAATGCATAGGAAATGTAGTCATTGACAAGGTTAGAAATAATGATTTTTTATATAAATAATAAATTGTGTCCTTCAAACTTTGCTTTCGTCAAAGAATCCTCCATTTGCAGCAATTACAGCCTTGCAGACCTTTGGCATTCTAGTTGTCAATTTGTTGAGGTAATCTGAAGAGATTTCACCCTATGCTTCCTGAAGCACCTCCCACAAGTTGGATTGGCTTGATGGACACTTCTTACGTACCATATGGTCAAGCTGCTCCCACAACAGCTCAATAGCGTTGAGATCTGGTGACTGTGCTGGCCACTCCATTATAGACAGAATACCAGCTGACTGCTTCTTCCCTAAATAGTTCTTCCATAGTTTGGAGCTGTGTTTGGGTCATCGTCCTGTTGTAGGAGGAAATTGGCTCCAGTCAAGCGCCGTCCACAGGGTATGGCATGGCGTTGCAAAATGGAGTGATAGCCTTCCTTCTTCAAGATCCCTTTTACCCTGTACAAATCTCTCACTTTACCACCACCAAAGCACCCCCAGACCATCACATTGCCTCCACCATGCTTGACAGATGGCATCAAGCACTCCTCCAGCATCTTTTCATTTGGTCTGCATCTCACAAATGTTCTTCTTTGTGATCCAAACACCTCAAACTTTGATTAGTCTGTCCATAACACTTTTTTCCAATCTTCCTCTGTCCAGTGTCTGTGTTATTTTGCCCATCTTAATCTTTTCTTTTTATTGGCCAGTCTGAGATATGGCTTTTTCTTTGCAACTCTGCCTAGAAGGTCAGCATCCCGGAGTCGCCTCTTCACTGTTGACGTTGAGACTGGTGTTTTGCGGGTACTATTTAATGAAGCTGCCAGTTGAGGACCTGTGAGGCATCTGTTTCTCAAACTAGACACGCTAATGTATTTGTCCTCTTGCTCAGTTGTGCACTGGGGCCTCCCACTCCTCTTTCTATTCTGGTTAGAGCCAGTTTGCGTTGTTCTGTGAAGGGAGTAGTACACACCGTTGTACGAGATCTTCAGTTTCTTGGCAATTTCTCGCATGGAATAGCCTTCATTTCTCAGAACAAGAATAGACTGACGAGTTTCAGAAGAAAGTTATTTGTTTCTGGACATTTTGATCCTGTAATCGAACCCACAATTGCTGATGCTCCAGATACTCAACTAGTCTCAAGAAGGCCAGTTTTATTGCTTCTTTAATCAGCACAACAGTTTTCAACTGTGCTAACATAGGACTGATGGTTGCTGATGTAGATGTACGCCTATGTAGATATTCCATAAAAAAATCTGCCGTTTCCAGCTACAATAGCCATTTAAGTCATTTAGCAGACGCTCTTATCCAGAGCGACTTACAGTTAGTGAGTGCATACATTATTTTTAATTTTTTTCATACTGCCCCCCCCCCCCCCGTGGGAATCGAACCCACTGAGCTACATCCCTGCCGGCCATTCCCTCCCCTACCCTGGACGACGCTGGGCCAATTGTGCGGCGCCCCATGGGTCTCCCGGTCGGCTACGACAGAGCCTGGATTCAAACCAGGATCTCTAGTGGCACAGCTAGCACTGCGATGCAGCGCCTTAGATCACTGCGCCACTCGGGAAATTGTTAATTTACAACATTAACAATGTCTACACTGTATTTGTGATCAATTTGATGTTATTTTAATGGACAAAAAAATTGCTTTTCTTTCGAAAACAAGGACATTTCTAAGTGACCCCAAACATTTGAACGGTAGTGTCTATTGGGTGATTAACCAATCAATCGTATGCTACATAAATATAAATACATTTTTCTAAACTAATCCAATAATTTAGTTATATTTTTTGCACCACTTACTGAAATGGTCGTTCCAATTTAATTGGCTTAGGTATTCCCCTCACACTGTTCCTAACGCTGGCAGTCATTATGTGGTGGTCCTCTGTAGCTCAGCTGGTAGAGCACGGCGCTTGTAACGCCAAGGTAGTGGGTTCGATCCCCGGGACCACCCATACACAAAAAATGTATGCATGCATGACTGTAAGTCGCTTTGGATAAAAGCGTCTGCTAAATGGCATAAAAAAAATAAAAATAAAAATAAAAAATGAATGCAGGTTGCGGGTGAATAAAAATTTTAATTGTTGATAATCCTAACTCTTGCTGGATTCCAATAGGAATTACACATCACTTTGCAAGTCAGCATAATGCGACTTGCAGATAAGGTTGCAAAATTCAGGAAATCCTCCAACCAGGATTTATTGAAGATATGGGAATTTTGCAACCCTACTTGCAGGGCTGATGTGGCCTGTAAACCATGAGTTTCAGGCCACTGTCAAAATAAGGCCGTATGAGATATGTAACGTATTGTCATAAAGAGTTTAATTACAAAGATAACATTTGGCTAGGAACTCACTTTGTGAAGGCCACGAGACTGAAAATGAATAAATTCAACAACCATGTCTATCACTAGCAAATCGGTTTGAGTAATGACTACAAAATGACTTCAAGTAACTGTACTCAGATACATTAAGTCAACGGGTTTCCTCAAAAGTTTTGAGTAATGACAGCACATTGGGGTTTACAGTGTGGATTCAATCGGAGTTCACCCTCTGTACTCTTTCGGTAAGAAGTCATGTTCAAGATGTCTTCCACTTTGTCAGCTCGGACTACTGTCTCTTGCCTCTGCACCGCGCCCCCAACATCCTCTCTCCCAACAGCCAAACAGGCTTCTTTCTTGACCTGATTTTCTATGTGAATCACTGCTCAAAGTAGTATGACTCCCTTCAGCTTGGTTTATTCAATGATTCATCCAACTCAGATTTGAAAAAGGCAAATAAGCCTTTTTCAAATCTGTCCTCTCTCTCACACACACACACACAGTAATTACAGGAGCTGGCATTGTTTCCCAAGCAGCAGGGCATTTTTGTGATTGATGTATGGAGGTGTGGTTGTAGCTTAGTGGGGATATTACATGACCAATTATTCTCAATTTCCTCTGTACCATTTAGCCCCAGACAAACTCTCTCTCCACACACACACACACACATTTAGAACTTAATGTTTCAGATCCTGATATATTTCAATTGTATTTACATTCCGCTGTTAGTATTAATAAAATGCACACAAATGTGCTTAACAAGTCACATAATAAGTTGCATGGACTCACTGTGTGCAACAATAGTGTTTAACATGATTTTTGAATGACTACCTCATCTTTGTACCCCACACACACAATTATCTGTAAGGTGCCTCAGTCTAGCAGTAAATTTCAAACACAGATTCAACCACAAAGACCAGGGAGATTTTCCAATGCCTTGCAAAGAAGGGCACCTATTGGTAGATGAATATACCTTTGAGCATGGTGAAGTTACACTTTGGATGATTTATCAATACACCCAGTCAGTACAAAAATACAGGCGTCCTTCCTAACTCAGTTGCCGGAGAGGAAGGAAACCACTCAGGGATTTCACCATGAGGCCAATGATGACTTTAAAACAGTTATAGTTTAATGGCTGTAATAGGAGAAAACTGAGGATGGATCAACAACATTGTTGTTACTCCAAACACACCAAGACAGTCATGAAGAGGGCACGACAAAGCCTATTCCCCCTCAGGAGACTGAAAAGATTCGGCATGGGTCCTCAGATCCTCCAAAAATTCTAAAGCTGCATCATCGAGAGCATCCTGACTGGTTGCATCACCGCCTGGTATGGCAACTGCTTGGCCTCCGACCGCAAGGCACTACAGAGGGTAGTGCGTACAGCCCAGTACATCACTGGGGCCAAGCTTCCTGCCATCCAGGACCTCTATACCAGGCGGTGTCAGAGGAAGGCCCTCAAAATTGTCAAAGACTCCAGCCACCCTAGTCATAGACTGTTCTCTCTGCTACCGCACGGCAAGCGGTACCGGAGTGCCAAGTCTAGGTCCAAAAGACTTCTCAACAGCTTCTACCCCCAAGCCATAAGACTCCTGAACAGCTAATCATGGCTACCCGGACTATTTGCACTGCCCCCCCCACCCCATATTTGTACGCTGCTGCTACTCTGTTAATTATTTATGCATAGTCACTTTAACTCTACCCACATGTACATATTACTTCAACTACCTCATCTAGCCGGTGCCCCCGCACATTGACTCTGCACCGGTACCCCCCTGTATATATAGCCTCCCTACTGTTATTTTATTTTACTTCTGCTCTTTTTTTCTCAACACTTTTTTTGTTGTTGTTTTATTTTACTTTTTTATTAAAAATAAATGCACTGTTGGTTAAGGGCTGTAAGTAAGCATTTCACTGTAATGTCTGCACCTGTTGTATTCGGCGCATGTGGCCAATAAAATTTGATTTGATTTGACTCCACAATACTAAACTAAATGACAGAGTGAAAAGAAGGAAGTCTGTAGAGCAGGGCTCTCCAACCCTGTTACTGGAGAGCTACTGTCCTGTAGGTTTTCACTCCAACCCTAATCTAGCACACCTGATTCTAATAATAAACTGGTTGATAAGCTGAACCAGGTTAGTTACAACTGGGGTTGGAGCGAAAACCTACAGGAGGGTAGCTCTGCAAGAACAGGGTTGGAGACCCCTGCTGTAGAGAATAAAAATATTCCAAAAGATGCATACTGTGTGCAACAAGGCACTTGTGGCAAATAAATGTACTTTCTGTCCTCAATACAAAGCGCTATGTTTGGGGCCAATCCAACACAACACATCAATGAGTACCACTCTTCATATTTTCAAGCATGGTGGTGGCTGCATCATGTTATGGGTATGCTTGTCATCGGCAAGGACTAGGGAGTTGTGTTGTGTTTTTGGGAAACGGAATAGAGCTAAGCACAGGCAAAATCCTAGAGGAAAACCTGTTTCAGTCTGCTTTCCAACAGACACTGGGAGGTAAATTCACCTTTCAGCAGGACAATAACCTAAAACATCCATTGGAGTTGCTTACCAAGGCAACATTGAATGTTCCTGAGTGGTCTACTTACAGTTGACTTAAATCGCCTTGAGAAATGGCTGTTTAGCAATGATCAACAACCAATTTGACAGAGCTTGAATAATTTTTTGAAGAACAATATGCAAATATTGTACAACCAGGTGTGCAAAGCTTTTTACATTTACATTTACATTTACGTCATTTAGCAGACGCTCTTATCCAGAGCGATGTACAAATTGGTGCATTCACCTTATACCCAGAAAGGCTCAAAGCTGTAATAGCTGCCGAAGGTGATTCTAACATGTATTGACTCAGGGGTGTGAATACTTATGTAAATTAGATATTTCTGTATTTCATTTTCAATAAATGAGCTAAAAAGTCTAAAAAAGATTGTTTCACTTTGTCATTGTGTGTAGATAGGTGAGAGATAGATAAACCATGTAATCAACTGTTGAATTCAGGCTGCAACACAACAAAATGTAGAGTAAATCAAGGGTTATTAATAATTTCTGAAGGCACTGTAAACCACTAGTTTGTGGGACTAGTGTGTGTGGTAGAATAAGTGTGTGTTCCTTTAATTCCATTGCAGCCCACTGCAACCATTCATCTATAGGACTCTAATTTAGGCAACACAAATGTTCTGTGTATTCCATATGGAACCTCAAGGGGGACCTGTGACTTCATTATACGCTGTAAAAGTTATAGTCCCTGGTGGCACTGGTGTCTAAATGCCGGGGACTTTCCTTCCTTCCACAGGCCTAGATGAAATCCTCGGGGGCGCAGCAAGGCTCTGGAGCGTGGCGGCGCCTCAGCCCAGTGTAACTCAACTAATCGAGCCACAGGCTTCATGGGGCCTATCCATTACGAACCGGGCTCATTCCGAAAATGACTCAAACGCGCAGGAATTTAAAAAAGGGTGAGAGTATACTTTCTTTCTCCATAGGACTATTATAAGTGTTCACTTAAAATAATAGCTACGTTAATCGTTAAGGTGTGTTAGTGCGAAGCGACATGTCAAACCCCGACATGAAACAACGTAAAACGTCTCACGCCCATGCAGCTGCACCGATATGTGGTTTGCCACTACAGATTTTAGGGGATTTGGTTATAGTCTGGGTGAACAACCGTCAGCATGCTCACATTCATCAACAAACTGTTATTAACCACTTTTATACCTGTGCGTATATTTGGCAAACATGGGTAAAAGTGCAATTTGGGTGACAAGTGACATACTTCATCATGTTGTTGCCTAGAGACATGCAACTCAAACTCATCATGAGATTCAAATCTGACCTGAATTTTTCGGACTAAACCGCAAATCGCTATCAAAAAAGGCAGAAGGGCGCAGTATCTGTAAGCCAATGTCAACGGATGATGTTCTAATTAAATGTTAAAAATAAATTGCCCAAATATCCTATCCATCAATGCCACCTATTCATTAATGATAAACAATCGGCCAGCAATCCAAGGACCTGAATGGGGAAACGAACGGTCCCAGAGTGCTTTGAATAGAGAAGCCGTGAATGACACAAACCTGGCACGGAGAAAGGAACATTCTTTTAGAATAACTTAAAATTAAAATAAGATTCCAAGCAGTTCAGAAAGCTTACCTTTCTTTTCAAAATGTGATACCCAGATTGGTGAACGTGAATTGTAGTCTAAAAATCTCTACACAAAGAAAACCCTAAACAGTGATTCAAATCAGGCGACGGGGATGTATCCTAATTCAGTTTCTTTCCAAAATGCACCGTTCAGGAAAGAAAGGTTTGTAACTTGATTCCTCTTCATATACAATATCCTTTATTCAACTGAAAATCATCCAGGCTATACAAAAGCCATGAGACGCATCCATTCTCGGTTTCTGCATCTGTTCTTTGCTGGGAGCCCCGCTGCGCGTGTGAATACGGTCATTCATCACCGAGAGGGGTGGGCGAGACAACGCTCCACCGAGACGCAATGCTTTTGTGTCCCGTTAACAATCACAGTACAATCCATAAAGATAATCCAAGTGTAGGCTTTATCGGGCAACTGATATCAATTCAATTTTGCAGTTCTTAGGAGCTCAAATGTCATGCGCTCTTCTTGTTCTGTGGTCCCTCGTAAAGACAGAACACGTCGCCGGGTTTGGGACAATTGCTCGCCCCCCTTTCCAAAGGGCTAAACTCAGTTAGACGGTCTCTCGCGTTTTGGAATATTCAGCCACAGTTTCTCCTTTGGTTTCTGTTTCCTCGTTTGGTAACGGTTACCCAGTCAGTCTTCCTGGATAACTAAGATTCGGATTCGTCTTTCCTCCATTCAAAATCCTCTTGCTCTTTGCTTTCCAACCCTAAAATCAATGGCCTCCCTCCCCTCTCCTCTTCGGAGTCCCCAACGGTGCTCCGCCTACCCGGCCCCCTCCTCTCTCTCGACTCCCCCTCCCCCTGGTTCTGTTAATTCTGTTCCCATACTCTCACCTCTACTTTCTCTCGTAGACGAGACGAGGGCAGGGCCATGGTGTAATCCTCGTGCCCCGTTCACGTCTTTACGAAGGACAATCACAGAACTGCGTAATTCTCCCCAAACCGTCTGTTTCATACAAAGCTGACTCTGACCCGTGGATGCTCCCTCAATTTAACAAACCTAACAGATGCAGGCCTATTCCATGTATGCTGGGCCCCAGAATCAGGCCGACCCAAATAATGGCTACAATTATGAATTAATTCCAACTTCCAAGGTTGAATTTAACGGATTTTTGATATTTATTTGGCTGGACAGTGATAGGGCTCGTTAACAGCCCCAGTGAACGTGGCCCTGAGCATGCGCAGCAGTTCGTGGAATGCAATTTCTCGTGTGTCAGTTGTAATACAAGACTTGTGACACATTGCCAAACACAACATAAACACACTTTACCCTGATATGCATTGACTGCTCAACTGGAAAGTGCATTAGGCTTACTCAACATAAACCTACCACCAGTGCACAAGTCCCCATAAAGGGTCAAATATATCCTCTACCAACTTACAGGTGAATCTCAATTGTTTCCTTGTGTCCTCTCTCCTCAAAACACATTGGAGAAGGTCAAAGGTTCCTCCCCTTGGGCCTTCTCCTCCAATGCGTTTTGAGAAGGAAGCAAGGACAAAGGACACAAGGAGTCAAGGAAATACAATTGCTGCACCAATCATGTCATGGCCCTTAGACTTAGGTCAGTTAGGATTTCCCCTATTGAATAGAATATGTCCTGGCCCCAAACTTTAAAACTTGGCTTACTTGGTTTCTATAAGGAGTATAGGCCGCTAGACAAATGTCCTCCATCTCACTCGGTTCGGGGCAAGTTTTTCCAGGTCACACCAGTTACTAAGGCTGCCGCTCCCTGTGCTCTCTACCTGGACGTCTCTTCTCCAAGTGGTCGACTTCAAAACCGGTGTTGTGCTCTTGAGAGAAATTTGCCCCTGATATTTATGTAGACTCAATATTGGATATAAAATGTGTGAATAAATATGCTTTGGGGTAACTGCATTTGGTTAGGATCTGTAAATGTTCAAAGTAGAGTAAGTTTATTTTTCACATCAACCAGGGTGGGTGAGTTAGGACTCAAGTTCCAGTCCAGGACTTTCAAACAGTTATTTTTAATGTCACAAAACACATGAATCTGAAACATGAGTTCATTTTCCTTCTGTGCAGCTAACAATCTCACCTTTTGTGGGAGAGAAAATAATTTACCCATCTTTTTTGATCAAATCTACAAAAATAAAATCAAAATAAAGGACTAAGGCTTTACAGGAAAAAAATTAACATATAAAACAAGGTTGTGATTTCTATATTACATGAGTGAACGAGATTTAAACAAGAGAAAGGATCGTTAAAGACCTCTGTATGCATACAGTAGTTTGCACTGTGCAGCAGTTTGCTGTGCAACATTTGACAAAGGGAAAAAACATAAGTTCTAACCTCTATATGAGCGAGGTGCGTACAGAACTCAGACAGAAAACCCCAAGTATGAAAAACCCTAAAGATGCTAAAGAAGAAGAGGTAGAAAGTGTAAAGATGGATATGGAAAAAAATGCTACTCAAGAGAGGGTAGATGGATGAATAGAGAAGTTAGAAAGAAAGTAAGAAAATTAATGGAAAAAAAAGTCAAATTGTCCACCATGCCAAGGTAAACCAAAAACCCTGCATCCCCTCCGAAATCCCATTACACACTGTAGTGTCAAACACACAATTGTATGCTGCTGAATACACACTTGAACAAGGGATTACATAGGGTTAACAGACTTCCTCTCCCAATAAATACATGTTGTCTGTGCAGAGGGTCTCTCAGTTCAAACGTATGCTACTTGGTATAAACAACAATCCCTTCATGTTTTGGTGTGACAGTACAGTAAATACTACTCATGGTATAGTAGGGAAGAGGGGAATTCACAGTATTGTACACACCCAACACAGTAGAGCATTCTTTAGGAAAAAAGATGACATGATAGATAGACATTGTGTATTCATTGAACAGGTTTCCTTTTTCGTAGTAGAGATCCCTGTATGTCTAGGAGCAGTGCTGTAGAAGACGACAGCCGTTCAGTAGAGAACAGTGCAGTAGTGTTGTTACCACAACGCGTTACTGTAGTAACCATTAATCTGTCGCCGCTACAGACAACCTCTCCTGTAGCTTAGCAGCTGTACAGAGATACAGGACTGACTGACCGGCCACCATCTTGGTTTTCCCATAACAAAAACCACCTCTTTCTTCATTGTGTTTCTCTCCTGCCATGTGTGATTATGAAACGTATGTTTCACATAACATGTATGTTGTGATATCTTTACTCTTTATGACAATCCTCTGGGCCCAGTGCAATAAACCTGAATATATATATATATATATACACTGAACAAAAATATAAACGCAACATGTAAAGTGTTGGTCCCATGTTTCATGAGCTGAAATAAAAGATTCCAGAAATTTTCCATACGCACAAAAGCTTATTTCTCTCACATTTGGTGCACAAATTTGATTACATACCTGTTAGTGAGCATTTCTCCTTTGCCAAGACAATCCATCCACCTGACAGGTGTGGCATATCAAGAAGCTGATTAAACAGCATGATCATTACACAGGTGTACCTTCTGCTGGGGACAATAAAAGGCCACTCTAAAATGTGCAGTTTTGTCACACAACACAATGCCATAGATGGCTCAAGTTTTGAGGGAGCGTGCTGACTTCAGCAATGTCCCCCAGAAATGTTGCCAGAGAATTGAATGTTAATTTCAGGGAAGCTCATCTGCATGCTCGTCGTCCTCACCAGGGTCTTAACCGGACTGCAGTTCGGCGTCGTAACTGACTTCACAGTGAAATAGGGTGCAGGCCAGGCAGCAGGCTGTTAGCCAACCTGCCAGCTTAGTGGAGTCTGCCAATAGCATAGTCAGTGTAGTCAGCTCAGCCATACCCATTGAGACTGTGTCTGTGCCTCGACCTAGGTTGGGCAAAACTAAACATGGTGGTGTCCACCCTAGCAATCTTATTAGGATAAAGACCTCCTCCATTCCTGCCATTATTGAAAGAGATCGTGATACCTCACATCTCAAAATAGGGTTACTTAATGTTAGATCCCTCACTTCAAAGGCAGTCATAGTCAATGAACTAATCACTGATCATAATCTTGATGTGATTGGCCTGACTGAAACATGGCTTAAGCCTGATGAATTTGCTGTGTTAAATGAGGCCTCACCTCCTGGTTACACTAGTGACCATATTCCCCGTGCATCCCGCAAAGGCGGAGGTGTTGCTAACATTTACGATAGCAAATTTCAATTTACAAAAAAAAAAATGACGTTTTCATCTTTCGAGCTTCTAGTCATGAAATCTATGCAGCCTACTCAATCACTTTTTATAGCTACTGTTTACAGGCCTCCTGGGCCATATACAGCGTTCCTCTCTGAGTTTCCTGAATTCCTATCAGACCTTGTAGTCATAGCAGATCATATTCTAATTTTTGGTGATTTTAATATTCACATGGAGAAGTCCACAGACCCACTCCAAAAGTCCTTCGGAGCCATTATCGACTCAGTGGGTTTTGTCCAACATGTCTCTGGACCTACTCACTGCCACAGTCATACTCTGGACCTAGTTTTGTCCCATGGAATAAATGTTGTAGATCTTAATGTTTTTCCACAAAATCCTGGACTATCGGACCACCATTTTATTACGTTTGCAATCGCAACAAATAATCTGCTCAGACCCCAACCAAGGAGCATCAAAAGTCGTGCTATAAATTCTCAGACAACACAAAAATTCATTGATGCCCTTCCAGACCCCTTCTGCCTACCCAAGGACGTCAGAGGACAAAAATCAGTTAACCACTTAACTGAGGAACTAAATTTAACCTTGCACAATACCCTAGATGCAGTTGCACCCCTAAAAACGAAAAACATTTGTCATAAGAAACTAGCTCCCTGGTATACAGAAAATACCCGAGCTTTGAAGCAAGCTTCCAGGAAATTGGAACGGAAATGGCGCCACACCAAACTGGAAGTCTTCCGACTAGCTTGGAAAGACAGTACCGTGCAGTACCGAAGAGCCCTCACTGCTGCTCGATCATCCTACTTTTCCAAATTAATCGAGGAAAATAAGAACAATCCAAAATTTCTTTTTGATACTGTTGCAAAGCTAACTAAAAAGCAGCATTCCCTAAGAGAGGATGGTTTTCACTTCAGCAGTGATAAATTCATGAACTTCTTTGAGGAAAAGATCATGACCATTAGAAAGCAAATTACGGACTCCTCTTTGAATCTGCGTATTCCTCCAGGGCTTAGCTGTCCTGGATCTGCACAGCTCTGCGAGGGCCTGGGATCGGGAGAGACACTTAAGTGTTTTAGTACTATATCTCTTGACACAATGATGAAAATAATCATGGCCTCTAAACCTTCAAGCTGCATACTGGATCCTATTCCTACTAAACTGCTGAAGGAGCTGCTTCCTGTGCTTGGCCCTCCTATGTTGAACATAATAAACAGCTCTCTATCCACCGGATGTGTACCAAACTCACTAAAAGTGGCAGTGATAAAGCCTCTCTTGAAAAAGCCAAACCTTGACCCGGAAAATATAAAAAACTATCGGCCAATATCGAATCTTCCATTCCTCTCAAAAATTTTAGAAAAAGCTGTTGCGCAGCAACTCACTGCTTTTCTGAAGACAAACAATGTATACGAAATGCTTCAGTCTGGTTTTAGACCCCATCATAGCACTGAGACTGCACTTGTGAAGGTGGTAAATGACCTTTTAATGGCGTCAGACCGAGGCTCTGCATCTGTCCTCGTGCTACTAGACCTTAGTGCTGCCTTTGACACCATCGATCACCACATTCTTTTGGAGAGACTGGAAACCCAAATTGGTCTACACGGACAAGTTCTGGCCTGGTTTAGATCCTACCTGTCGGAAAGATATCAGTTTGTCTCTGTGAATGGTCTGTCCTCCGACAAATCAACTGTACATTTCGGTGTTCCTCAAGGTTCCGTTTTAGGACCACTATTGTTTTCACTATATATTTTACCTCTTGGGGATGTTATTCGAAAACATAATGTTAACTTTCACTGCTATGCGGATGACACACAGCTGTACATTTCAATGAAGCATGGTGAAGCCCCAAAATTGCCCTCGCTAGAAGCCTGTGTTTCAGACATAAGGAAGTGGATGGCTGAAAACTTTTTACTTTTAAACTCGGACAAAACAGAGATGCTTGTTCTAGGTCCCAAGAAACAAAGAGATCTTCTGTTAAATCTGACAATTCATCTTGATGGTTGTAAAGTCGTCTCAAATAAAACTGTGAAGGACCTAGGCGTTACTCTTGACCCTGATCTCTCTTTTGACGAACATATCAAGACTGTTTCAAGGACAGCTTTTTTCCATCTACGTAACATTGCAAAAATCAGAAATTTTCTGTCCAAAAATGATGCAGAAAAATTAATCCATGCATTTGTTACTTCTAGATTAGACTACTGCAATGCTCTATTTTCCGGCTACCCGGATAAAGCACTAAATAAACTTCAGTTAGTGCTAAATACGGCTGCTAGAATCCTGACTAGAACCAAGAAATTTGATCATATTACTCCAGTGCTAGCTTCCCTACACTGGCTTCCTGTTAAGGCAAGGGCTGATTTCAAGGTTTTACTGTTAACCTATAAAGCGTTACATGGGCTTGCTCCTACCTATCTTTCCGAGTTGGTCCTGCCGTACATACCAATACGTACGCTACGGTCACAAGACGCAGGCCTCCTAATTGTCCCTAGAATTTCTAAGCAAACAGCGGGAGGCAGGGCTTTCTCCTATAGATCTCCATTTTTATGGAACAGTCTGCCTACCCATGTGAGAGACGCAGACTCGGTCTCAACCTTTAAGTCTTTACTGAAGACTTATCTCTTCAGTAGGTCATATGATTGAGTGTAGTCTGGCCCAGGAGTGTGAAGGTGAACGGAAAGGCTGGAGCAACGAACAGCCCTTGCTGTCTCTGCCAGGCCGGTTCCCCTCTCCACTGGGGTTCTCTGCCTCTAACCCTGTTGCAGGGGCTGAGTCACTGGCCTGCTGGTGCTCTTTCATGCCGTCCCTGGGAGGGGTGCGTCACTTGAGTGGGTTGAGTTACTGACGTGATCTTCCTGTCTGGGTTGGCGCCCCCCCCCCCCCTTGGTTTGTGCTGTGGTGGAGACCTCTGTGGGCTATACTCGGCCTTGTCTCAGGATTGTAAGTTGGTGGTTGGGGATATCCCTCTAGTGGTGCGGGGGCTGTGCTTTGGCGGAGTGGGTGGGGTTATATCCTTCCTGTTTGGCCCTGTCCGGGGGTTTCTTCGGATGGGGCCACAGTGTCTCCGGACCGCTCCTGTCTCAGCCTCCAGTATTTATGCTGCAGTAGTTTATGTGTCGGGGGGCTGGGGTTAGTTGGTTATACCTGGAGTACTTCTCCTGTCTTATCCAGTGTCCTGTGTGAATTTAAGTATGCTCTCTCTAATTCTCTCGTTCTCTCTTTCTCTCTGAGAACCTGAGCCCTAGGACCATACGTCAGGACTACCGGGCATGATGACACCCTGCTGCCCCCAGTCCGCCTGGCCTTGCTGCTATTCCAGTTTCAACTGTTCTGCCTGCGGCTACGAAACCCCTACCTGTCCCAGACCTGCTGTTTTCAACTCTAAATGATCGGCTATGAAAAGCCAACTGAGAGACCTGAGCCCTAGGACCATACGTCGGGACTACCGGCCGTGGTGACTCCTTGCTATCCCCAGTCCGCCTGGCCTTGCTGCTATTCCAGTTTAAACTGTTCTGCCTGCGGTTATGGAACCCCTACCTGTCCCAGACCTGCTGTTTTAAACTCTAATGATCGGCTATGAAAAGCCAACTGAGATTTATTCCTGATTATTATTTGACCATGCTTGTCACTTATGAACATTTTTGAACATCTTGGCATGGTTCTGTTATAATCTCCACCCGGCACAGCCAGAAGAGGACTGGCCACCCCTCATAGCCTGGTTCCTCTCTAGGTTTCTTCCTAGGTTTTGCCTTTCTAGGGAGTTTTTCCTAGCCACCGTGCTTCTACACCTGCATTACTAGCTGTTTGGGGTTTTAGGCTGGGTTTCTGTACAGCACTTCCGAGATATTAGCTGATGTAAGAAGGGCTATATAAAATAAAATTGATTGATTGACTTCAGTGGGCAAATGCTCACCTTCGTAGGCCACTGGCACGCTGGAGAAGTGTGCTCTTCACGGATGAATCCCAGTTTCAACTGTAACGGGCAGATGGCAGACATGTGGGCGAGTGGTTTGCTGATGTCAACGTTGTAAACAGAGTGCCCCATGGTGGCGGTGGGGGTTATGGTATGGGCAGGCATAAGCTACGGACAACGAACACATTTTATCGATGGCAATTTGAATGCACAGAGATACCGTGACGAGATCCTGAGGCCAATTGCCGTGCCATTCATCCGCCGCCATTACCTCATGTTTCAGCATGATAATGCACGGCCCCATGTTGCAAGGATTTGTTCCTGGAAGCTGAAAATGTCCCAGTTCTTCCATGGCCTGCATACTCACCAGACATGTCACCCATTGAGCATGTTGGGGATGCTCTGGATCGACGTGTATGACAGCGTGTTCCAGTTCCCGCCAATATCCAGTAACTTCGCACAGCCATTAAAGAGTGGGACAACATTCCACAGGCCACAATCAACAGCCTGATCAACTCTATGCGAAGGAGATGTGTCGCGCTGCATGAGGCAAATGGTGGTCACACCAGATGCTGACTGGTTTTCTGATCCACGCCCCTCCTTTTGTTTTTTAAAAGGTATCTGTTACCAACAGATGCATATCTGTATTCCCTGTCGTGAAATCCATAGATTAGGGCCAAATGAATTTATTTCAATTGACTGATTTCCTTATATGAACTGTAACTCACTAAAATCTTTGAAATTGTTGCGTATATATTTTTGTTCAGTGTGTGTGTGTGTGTGTGTGTGTGTGTGTGTATATATATATATATATACACACACACACACACACACAGTCCTTCGATCGGCCTCCATGGCAGGCATACTGTAAAGCAAACAGTAGTAATGAACTACCATCTTGGCTCAAACTAGGTGCAGCTTTGACTCACAATGGAGCCGGTGATCTGTCCAGTTTCCAGTCACTCACTAATCCAATCCGTTGTGGAGTATGGATACGCGACAGAGGATGCATTGTGGGTAGAGTGCTAGGGTCCTTACGTTATCCTGTTCAGTCGTTGTTCTCAGTCAAACATCTGTCACTTCTCAACTCTCTCCCTTGAACCATCACTACTTCTTTCAAAGTATACTAACTTCTTCTTCAAATGTAACCAACCTTACTTCCGTCCAACATGTCATCCATGGCATTATTCCTTGCCAATTTAGATTCCTCCCACTCTCCACTTTCAGTATTATCTATTTGCTTCTTCACACAACATTTCCGTCACTTGTGCTCTACTTCTCCGTCTCTTCCTTCTTTTTTTGCCTTCATCTGTCCATCGTCTCGACCCTGGACTCTCTCTGGATTCACAGAGGTCAGAGTTAACCCTGAAACCGTGTTGGGGGCGGATCCTTGGGTGTCAGGGGGCTGGGGCCATCAGTCCTGCATCACTTCCTGGTCTCCCAGGGCAACACCAACAACATCACAGTACTTCCTCGATCCTGCTCCCACGAGCAGTGCATGCTAGGATTGGGCTGAGGGTTAGGGGTGTGAGAGGGGGGGTAGGGGGTAAAGGCTGGGGTCCCAGTCCGTTAGTGTGTGTGTGCGTATGTCTACGGCAGGGCAGGGGTGAGTCTGTTAAGAAGTCCTCATTGAGATAACATCGTTAGAATCCAGTGGAGAGGATCTCAGGCTTAGCTGGCTCTGTTGGGTGGACGAATAGAAACAGAGAGAGTGAGAGGCTTATCAATAACAGAACTCATAGATACAGAATTGATTTAAACCCAAACAAAAACAACAAGAACTGCCCCTTTTGAATTTCAAGGTTTGAGAAATACCTTTGTGAAAAGGTTGTATCCAGACCATATCTTTCAACACATAGTGGACCCTTGACCGCTGAACTCACCATCCCCTGGGTCCCGGTCCAGAGACGGCGTCCTGATGACGGTTTCCTGGTTACGAGGGAGGTCACCTGACTCCTGATTGACAGGCGGCTCTCTCAGTGTTCTCAGGAGCTTGTGATGAGCTGTCTCTATGTCCTGTCGGGGTTATGGGGGAGAAAATGACAAGTAAAAGTTAGCATGGAAATAATGTCCAAATGTGTTTTCAACTCTGGGTTCTAATTGTGAGTGGGTGAGTGGATTCTCCTGTTTGTAATAGCATGTAATAGCATGTCACGTGTGTGTGTGTTTAAACGCCTTACCCTTAGCTGGTGCAGCTTGTTCATCAATTCCTCGATTGTGTGGAATATCTCATCCACGTGTTTGATCACATGGCTCTGGAGGACCTTTTGTGATTGGCCAAGCCCTCCCTCCCGGCTCAGATTCCCCAGCTCCGATTGGTCGCCCGCAGACAGGGTGGAAGAGACCTGCCCTTCTTCCTCATGATGCTGTATGTTTGATGACATCACTTCCTGGTCCAGATCAGGAAGTTCAGTGGAGGTCGGGGTGGGGGGATCAATGACCTCATCTGTGGGACTCTCATCCAGCAGTCCCTCTCCCTTCTCTGTAGGCATCACCAGGTAGAACACGTTTCCTACAGCAGAGTGGAATTAAAGAGACTATCAACAGGCTACAAAGGCAACAGTCAATCTTCATGGTGAATTGACAGTACAGTTGTGAAATCTTATAGTATGAGGCTAGTGTGCTCAGAGGATTGCGTTCAGTAGGTATGAATTGGAAAGTAGGTAGAACCAAACTGTCTGCGTTTCTAAAATGTTCTCTGGACACGACCCTGGTGTAGTAGTCACAAACATTCTCAAAACAGAGAGCCCGGGACTTAATAGAAGATATTCAACACAGGTTTGAAGAGGGCAACTGGACTGTCTACTGAAGCATTACCCCGTACACTGGCCCCGCCTCTCGGCTCAGGTGATTGGTCAGAGTGGAGATTGACATCATCAGTGATGTCATCAGGGATAGAAGGAGAGCCCGCCACCACAGCTGTGCATAAGAGGACAGATGGCGTGAAAGAGTAAGTGTGTGTCAGACAGTATATATTTATGTGTAGGGGAGCATGGTAGTGTCACGGGGGTGAGAGTTTGAGTGCAAGTGAGGGAGATGTGATATTGTACGAGAAGAAAAGGGAGGTGAAAGTCAACAGAGTTGTGGAAAGAGGCAGAAGGAAAGAAGAGAAGAAGACCAGTTGAATCACACAGAGCTTCATTAACATGCAAAGAGAAAGGAATGTGTATTATCAAACAATTAGAGACATTCAGTGGTCATTCAGTGGTGTCTAGGGCTGACCCCAATTGGTCGACTGTTTGGTCGATAGGCTGTTGGTCGACAGAGATTATTTTAGTCGAGCAGTCTAAAATATTTGTTTTGGTGGCAGATGAAACACCTGTCTGAGTGGACTAATCCATTGTGGAGGCCGCGTGGATGGCACACCTGCATCACCAGTAGTAGATTTACCATTAATTCTCATAACTTCTGATCTACAACGTTTGTTTGGTTACAGTCATTTCGGTTAATACATTCGACCTAGGCTACACTTATGAGGAATAAGTTTAGGTTTATTTCATTCCATTTAGGAGTTGTCAATTTATTCATTGTCGTTTGTTTGTAGCGCTCCAGTCAATGTTGAGTAAGGACGCGCAACTGATTATACATAGAAGTAGGCCTAGGCTACCTGGCTTGCACGCAAGTAAACAAAGTCTGTTTTTACATCCATTGAGAATGACAATAGTTCCTCAACGTAGCCTATATGAAAAATCTTTCCAGCTCCCTCTCCCTTTCGATAACCACTCAACATGAAAAGGGGGAAAAAATGTCATGCTCTGATTTGGTGGAAACGTCATAAAATAGGCCTACCTGATTACTTTTTATCCCTTGCGCAAATAGCCTACAGCTATGTCTGTCCGGAGTTCACTGGAACGGGAAACTCTGAGTGCCCAGAATATTTAATACAATGTTGCAAGTTTGCTAGCACAAGCAGGACCCAAGTTAATAGTTGATACAATGTTTCAAGTTCCTTGCAGAAAGGCCATGCGTAGCCAATGTGATTTATAGGATATGTATTTTTATCAGGATATTTTCTACCTGCAGGCTGCAATGTTTTTATTTGTTGGCTTTATGTAGGATATTTTTACATGGTTGGCAATATAAGTTACTTTTATATTTTATATTAACCACATGATGATTTTGAGATACGAAGACTTTATTATAAATGAAATGAAACTGTTCCACGAAAATGTGCATATAAAAATCATAACTGGAACGCAGATCGGTAGAAATGGTAAGATAAATTAGCACTCCAAATGGAAAAGGTTGCCGACCCCTGGTGTAGCCTATTAGGAGCGTAACAGCAGAATCTGTGAAGGCCAGCAGCAACAGGAGGAAGAGGGCCGGGAACAGTTTTTTTTCTCTTCTGCTTAGGCTAAATTGATCTCTGGCTCCCTCCAGTCATTTGTGTGTCTTAATGATTTAATCACAGTGTGCTTAAAGCATCTGACAAGCTCAGTAGCCTACATGTCAACTGCATTTATTTTCAGCAAACATGTGTAAATATTTGTATGAACATAAGTTTCAACAACTGAGACATAAACTGAACAAGTTCCACAGACATGTGACTAACATAAATTGAATAATGTGTCCCTGAACAAAGGGGGGGTCAAAATCAAAAGTAACAGTCAGTATCTGGTGTGGCCTCCAGCTGCATTAAGTACTGCAGTGCATCTCCTCATGGACTGCACCAGATTTGCCAGTTCTTGCTATGAGATGCTACCCCACTCTTCCACCAAGGCACCTGCAAGTTCCCAGACATTTCTGGGGAGAATGGCCCTAGCCCTCACCCTCTGATCCAACAGGTCCCAGACGTGCTCAATGCGATTGAGATCCAGGTTCTTCGCTGGCCATGGCAGAACACTGACATTCCTGTCTTGCAGGAAATCACGCACAGAACGAGCAGTATGGCTGGTGGCATTGTCATGCTGGAGGGTCATGTCAGGATGAGCCTGCAGGAAGGGTACCACATGAGGGAGGAGAATGTCTTCCCTGTAACGCACAGCGTTGAGATTGCCTGCAATGACAACAAGCTCAGTCCGATGATGCTGTGACACACCGCCCCAGACCATGACGGACCCTCCGCCTCCAAATCGATCCCGCTCCAGAGTACAGGCCTCGGTGTAACGCTCATACCTTCGACGATAAACGCGAATCCGACCATCACCCCTGGTGAGACAAAACCGCAACTCGTCAGTGAAGAGCACTTTTTGCCAGTCCTGTCTGGTCCAGCGACGGTGGGTTTATGCCCATAGGCGACGTTGTTGCCGGTGATGTCTGGTGAGGACCTGCCTTACAACAGGCCTACAAGCCCTCAGTCCAGCCTCTTTCAGCCTATTGCGGACAGTCTGAGCACTGATGGAGGGATTGTGCGTTCCTGGTGTAACTCGGGCAGTTGTTGTTGCCATCCTGTACCTGTCCCGTAGGTATGATGTTCGGATGTACGGATCCTGTGCAGGTGTTGTTACACGTGGTCTGCCACTGCGAGGACGATCAGCTGTCCGTCCTGTCTCCCTGTAGGGCTGTCTTAGGCGTCTCACAGTACGGACATTGCAATTTATTGCCCTGGCACATCTGCAGTCCTCATGCCTCCTTGCAGCATGCCTAAGGCACGTTCACACAGATAAGCAGGGACCATGGGCATCTTTCTTTTGGTGTTTTTCAGAGTCAGTAGAAAGGCCTCTTTAGTGTCCTAAGTTTTCAGAACTGTGACCTTAATTGCCTACCGTCTGTAAGCTGTTAGTGTCTTAACGACCGTTCCACAGGTGCATGTTCATTAATTGTTTATGGTTCATGGAACAAGCATGGGAAACAGTGATTAAACCCTTTACAATGACGATCTGTGAAGTTATTTGGATTTTTACGAATTATCTTTGAAAGACAGGGTCTTTGGCTGAGTTTAGTTGATTTCATTATGTTTTATTGTGTCTACAAAGATGGAAAAATACGTTTTAACATTTCAACCAACCGATTGGTCGGAAAAACAGACAACTCTAGTTTGACCAAGATTTTTTTTGGGGGGGACAGCCCTAGTGGAGTCAGACTTGATTTTTGACCACAGTAGACACCAAGAAACAAGCAGTAATTTAACTAAAACGTTATTAGGTTGTTGTCTAAACCTTCTGTCCCCATTACCTTTCCGCACAACATGTACACTGGGGGACCCCACCTCCGAGGGCGGGACTTCTGAATGCTCAGCCTCCAATTGGCTGGGACTGGCGCTGAGGAGAGTCTCAGAGGACGCCGGTCTCTGTCTGTCATTGAGCGAGCTCCTCTGATTGGCTGTCTCGTTTGTGGGCGTTCCATCTGAGTCGTGACTCCACCCATCTTCCTCCATGTTGTGGAAAATCAGCTGCCTTAGCATCTCCACTGAGAGGACAGAAAGAGGAATTTAATAATAAATTGACAGTTGATTATCAACCAAACATATTCTAGTGACGCAAAAGTATATGTTTAAGTAAAGTGGTCTGTCTCTTTCAGTCTCACTGTCTTCAAGAGCTGCCTCAGCCACTCCAATTCGTCTCTTGACGTAGTCCCGCCCCTCACTGTGGAGGAAAGCCCCTGATTGGGCCGTTGGTGTGGTGGGCGTGAGCTCATTGTCCTCATCATTAGGAGAGTTTGTCTCCATTGAAACCACCTGCTCCGTCATCAAGTCGTCTAGGGAGATTAAACATAATCAATATTGTGTATAGAAATATTTATCTGTACTCTAAATATGATCCACTCCAAAACGTATGTTCCCTGTCTGACACAATATGTCTTACCTGATTGGTAGACATGGCTGCCAGTTGAGACAGGGGAAGCGTTACCAAGACTCGGGGAGCTGAGAGAAAGAGAGCGAGAGATGGAATTTAGTCTGTCGTTTTGTTTAGGACTACCATAGTGAATAGTCCATAATGCCATCTTCAGTCTTCATGTCTTTTCAATGGTAATTGATAGAAACAGGTCAGCTTAGGGATACTCACGAAATAGGTGTGGATCTGTTATTGGTCAAAGGTGAGGAGCCAGCAGCCAATGAGATGGTCTTTTCAAGTTGGTCTTTCCAGCTGTGAAAATAAATAAGACTTAACAACCAATGCTTTTCCATTTCAAAATGCTAATGATGATAACTCTATCATGTATATTATCTGTAAACTGGTGGACTATAGTGCTAGTATAGATATAGCTGGTCTAGATGTGCTTACATGTTTTTCTCTGAGGACGTCCCTGCTACCAGCTCGTAGATCTGTTGCTCTGTTGTGCTGATGACGTACAGGGCCTTGTTGTCTGAGGATGGAATCGCACATGATGAGTGACAGCTGTCAATCATTCAAAAAGCAATCACAGATTTTTGGTATCTGCATTATCGAAGATGCATCACTGAACCATGAATACTATGTAATGGTCATTATTTCAACATTAAGCAAAGTATTGAGATTGTAAGTTCCGCTATTACAGTGTTGTTACACCATTAACAGCACAAACTGGTGGCTACATCTAAACTTAACCACTGACTACTCCACACTGTGACCTCATAACCCCTGACCTCTTACCTGTGGCCACAGAGCGCACCAGCAGTGAATCTAGCTGGACCACAGGGCTGAAGGAGGCCTTGGTGTCCCCGCTACCCCCTCCTCCTCCCCCCAGCCAGCGGGACGGGCAGCGCAGCAGCAACCGGTCGTCTGGACCTCTCTGGAGCAACACCAGAAGGTCTGACAACAGCAGCGCCTGGATCTCTGGGAGCGGCAGGGAGAAACAGAACCACATGGTTAGAACCTTACAGAACAATGCTAAGAAAAACCTGGTGGAAAATGGTTGCAAGGTTTGCAACCTAAAGAGAGCAGTGGGGCGTATTAAGAGAGTATCGATTTTTTAAAAAGTGTGTTGATTACATTGACAAGGGGGTTTGACCAGAGACTATATGGGGTTTGACTCATCAGTGGGGTGTGGTGGGCCTTTCTTACCTAAGGTTTTGTCTTTACTGACTTTCCAGGTGAGAGGACCCTCATGGATCATTCTCTTACTGGTCAGGTCCAGACTCTGAGAGGAGAGACAGAAGACAAAATGGTAGACATCAGCATCATCATAACAATATCATTGGGTATGTCCAAAAAAACATTCCTTAACCCAGGATTAATTACGCAAATAAACAGCGCGCTCCTTCATCTTTATTCTCCTGGGTAGTCACCCGTTGGAATTGCCCTGGGGTAAGGAATGTTTTGGGGATTTTCAAGCCCCTCAGTCGAACACCTGATTCCCTTTTTTGTTTAAGCTGGGCTGAAGCACATTTGGGTACACCTTCTTATCATTGGGTATGTGTTGTTGGAAAATAAAAATTTGGAGAGGAAACGTAGGATAAGGAAAAAAGAACAAGATCCAATTGGGCAGTACCTTCAACTGTGGCGTGGGGTCCAACCTGCGCTGGTATTGGTTGAGCCGCTGCCGGTGTTCCGTCTCCCTGACGACCTCGTTGACGGCCTGCAGTATCCCCCGGCAACAGGCTTGTGCCTGTTGGAGAGGTGGGAGGTCTGTGGAACCAGCTATGGGAAGAGAAGGACGTTACTCCAAGTGACATCAAATAAGCAAAACTACCATAGCCAAAGTTTCAGTCAATAGCTAGTAGCTACTGTTCTGCTTCTAGTTAGCTATTACGTGAGTGAGCAGTTACTGAAAGCCTTGCATCAAAACAACAAGATTACCAAATCACCAAACAGTAACATAATGCTATACGCTAGCTATAGTATGTTATACATTCTCCAGTGGTACTGGTGCTGAACTGTCTGTCTGTGTGTGTGTGGTAGAACCCTATCCTACATACCTTCTGTGTGTGTGTGTGTGTGTGTGGTAGAACCCTATCCTACATACCTTCTGTGTGTTTGAGGATTTTGTCCAGAAGCAGAGGGTACTTGGTAAGTCTCTGTGTCTCAGACACCAGCAGATCCTTCAGCTGCAGCCTCCTACAGTGAGGACTGGCCTCACACTCCTGTTAATACATCAATCAATCCATATATCAATCAAATCAATCCATTAGCAGAAAAAGCCATCGCAACTGCGTGCGTGTGTTACCTGGATGATGTGTGCGAAGCGGGGGTCTTTGCGTTGTTTGTTCTTGATGAGCTCCAGGGCCTGAGACTGCTGACTGCACAGGTGGGACGCCTGCTCCTGAAACTCCTCCCCCGCCACACCCTCAAACTACCAGAGAGGTACACACAGACGCCCCATTGAAAATACACCACTACACCATAATTTCCTTATTTTTTTCAGATTTAAATCTATTTGACAGGTATTAGCAATAGCTAAGTCTTCAAACTAGGGATGGGCATTTGAAGTTATTTCACTACACGAATAATATGCTCTTTTTTTTTTCTTTTCTCGGATATCCTTAAAAACATTTATTTAAAAAAAAGCTAGCCTCTATTGACCAATCAGAATGATGCTAAATGCCACAACAGCAGACAGTGCGCCATCGTTTCCAGGGTGCTATTCCGGTAGTATTCGGCTAACAGTAGCCTAGGCTAAAAGCAACAGTGAAAGAGAAGTCTGATGTTCGCCATCATAGAACTGATTCTGTTTCAAAAAAAGTTTTCTGGTAAGAGTTTTGCATTGATCTGTGTCAGGTCTTGTGGACCCTCCGTTGGTGTGCGCCTGTAGGCTAATCGCTATTTGAAGTGGGGGAAATAGCATTCCGTTGTCAGGGCTGACGGGAGGGCTAAATGCATTATGATAGTAAAAATACCTTTCCATGTAAAATCCAACCCCATAACTAGGGTTGTAAAGCTAACGGTAATTTACTAGTTACAGGAATATGCTGTGATTTTGCTTATGAATAGAAAATCTGTCAATCTATGGTAATTTATTATTGAATAACTAAAAATATATATTAATATATAGTATTCATTTTTTATATCTGTCTCCATATTGTCCATGAGTTTCTAGTAGATTAACCATATGGTCTAAGAGAGAAAAAAACGAATTAATGAAAAAAGCATCTAATCAACAATGACATTATTTTCAATCAACTCTGCAACTCTTCCAACTATTGACTTTTTTCACAACTGCCACCAGTTTGACACAAAAACATTGACAACAAATACATATTGACATAGTAAAATAAATAAAATGTATTTCATGCTGAAGCCCTCATATTAAACACCAATGGTATTCACTAAGTTGATGGTTTATATTTAGGATAATGTTCTACAGCTTTGTCATTCAAATGTTTTTTATGATCTTATTTAATTATTTAATATATTTTACATGTGATAAGGCTGTAAATAAAATGTAAATGTAAATAAGGCCACACCTGTGATCATCTGAAGTACCCAAAAGGGCCACTAGAGGTCTTGTCATAAATTACATTTTTATGAAGTTACCAAAATTCTGGTAGTTTACTGGTAAAATTTGAACGTTTCCAGTAATACCCAGTTTGCAACACTACCCATAACCCATAGCCCATGAGAAAATGAAAATCACTTTGTGCATTGTAAGAACTGTAGTCTACGTTTACAGCGTGCAACTGTTAACAACGTACTGTCAAAGCCACGTGACATCTGAAGCAACAGCAGTTCAATGCGCCAGTACATTCTAAACAGTACATTCTAAAGTTTGTTGTTTTATTAAATGAAGCATTTCAAATGTCATGGTATATCCGTGTGTGTAACAATGTAACATGGACAATTTAATTTAGAAAAGCTTTTTCCATTGTTAAAATAGGCCAAATAAATAATAATACTCTCTCACTCTCACAATAATACTCTCACTCTCTGTCCGGATATTCGATTAACCGTGCCCATCCCTACTTCAAACTGACACAGTTAACAATGTAACACTCCATCTCACTGACGAAGATGGAGGGAGAGAGATATGAAGGAATGACATGGTTTGTTAAACTTACCCTGGCCAGCATGATGTCACCGATGCCCTGAACGATGGTAGATTCTCTTCTCTTCTTCATGGCTTCACACAGACTCGCTGTAACACGATACCGTTGGAGCAAGGTTGATCAAAAACAATAACTACATTGAATCAACGTAGAACATAACCGTCAATGAGACAGACTGCCACTCAAAGGCAATGCTATAAACATTGCTTCTCTACCATTCACCAACTAAATTCATTAAAACATATGATATTTACACAGCAAAGCCACTCAAACAGAAAACCCCTTTTATGTGACACGACCTTATCAGAACTTCAAATCCACATTGCTTGAATACATATTGACAGAACTGAGAAACACGCATAGAGACACACAGTGACTGACCGTGAAGCTCGTAGACCTGAGGCAGGTTGGGGAAGATGCAGGCCAGCTCGTCAGAGCTCAGTACACACCTCATCTTCTGGAAGAACACCTGATCCAACACCCTGAGTGTACGCAGGTGAGACGCCTCCGTTGTCAGCAATTCTGATAAAGGAGAGGGGGGCGGGGCGAGAGAGAGAAAGATGAGAGAATAAAAGGGGTGTAAATATTTTTTATATTTTTTTTATTTCACCTTTATTTAACCAGGTAAACCAGTTGAGAACAAGTTCTCATTTACAACTGCGACCTGGCCAAGATAAAGCAAAGCAGTGCGATAAAAACAACAACACAGAGTTACATATGGGGTAAAACAAAACCAAGTCAAAAATACAACAGAAATACATATATATACAGTGTGTGCAAATGTAGCAAGTTATGGAGGTTATGGAGGTTATGGAGGTTATGGAAATATAACCCTCTCCTCTAATTTACTTCTGAAATAACAGTCCCATAGAGGCGGTTGTCTGATAGAATCCCTTGGGAATGGGCTACGTGTTGTATGTACACATCATGATTTCATGTGTTATCTTTAGTCAACTATTCTGATAGATAGTGACCTTTAGAGGATACGGGCCCAATTATAGATGTATAGCAATGTCACGTGTTACTCTCAGCCTGGCACACTGTTTCTAGCCAAAGCCTGGTCAATCAGTGGGTTTTCTACCGTAGATGACAGCCTGTCGGTCCACCTCTCGGGGACAGAGAGTGGCCAGGACCTGCGGGGCCACCGTCTCCTGCCAGTTGTGACTGTCCACCACGTCCTCCTCTAGGGCTGGGGCGTCAGGGAGCAGGGCCACTGGGAACTCCACACTCCTACACACACAAATATATTCAATATACTTGCAAGTCCCTCAACAAAGCTTAACACATTATAGTAAGGTTGACTTACTTTCGTCTGGAGGACTGAGGGGTGTACGGAGGGGTGGGGTTCTCGCAGGATCTGAGGAGAACAACACACAGATTTGCTTACATTCTGACAGTTCTTTATATTCAATGCTGCTGCTTAACCAGTCTCTAGGAGTGATTCATACAGTGTGAGAGTTCCAAGGGTGTGTGTGTGTGTGAGTTCCAAGGGGGTGTGTGTGTGTGTGTTTGAGCAGTGTGTATGCTCCAGATCTTGGATTGGGTATGTGTTGTAGTCTCACCGTGCTGAGCTGCTGGAGGCTGAGGAGGCGCTGTGGTGTAGGGGTCTCAGGCCCGGCCCCTCCCTCTCCTCTCCACAGTCCTCCATGTCCACGTCGCTACGGGAACGAGGGACTGTCTCCGCCCCCGAGGACCCGCCGCGCCGACGCCCCTCCCCCTGCGCCTTTAGAGACTCACTACGAGCCAGACGCACCGACACCGTAGGGCTGAGAGAGGGAGGGAGAGAGAGACACGAATCAAACACATGCACGGTTTTGAACACACTAACAATTTTGCACAAGGGTCGAGACACACACTCTCTCCCTCCCTCCCTCCCTCCCTCCCTGTTACCTGTCCATGCTGTCCTCTCCCAGGCTGCTGGAGGACAATCTCGGAGGGTCTCCCTCGGCCCCCTCCTCCCCGGGGATCTCTATGTGGTTCTCAAACTGCTGGATTATGTTCCTCACACTGCCCGGACGCACTGAGGAGAGAAAATGAGACAGGAGACACACAGATAACAGGTAAACAGAACATCAATCAATCGTATTTTATAAATGATATACACTGAGTGTACAAAACATTAAGAACACCTTCCTAATATTTGACTTCAGAACAGCCTTAATTGGTCAGGGCATGGACTATACAAGGTGTCAAAAGCGTTCCAAAGGGATGCTGGCCCATGTTGACTCCAATGCTTCCCACAGTTGTGTGAAGATGGCTGGATGTCCTTTGGGTGGTGGACCTTTCTTGATACACACGGGAAACCCAGCAGCGTTGTAGTTCTTGACACAAACTGGTGCGCCTGGCACCTACTACCATACCCCATTCAAAGGCACTTAAATATTTTGTCTTGCCCATTCACCCTCTGAATGGGACACATACACAATCCATGTCTCAATTGTCTCATGGCTTAAAAATCCTTCATTAACCTGTCTCCTCCCCTTCATCTACACTGATTGAAGTGGATTTAACAAGTGATATCAATAAGGGATCATAGCTTTCACCTGGTCAGTCCATGTCATGGAACGAGCAGGTGTTCTTAATGTTTTGTACACTCAGTGTAAATCAGCAAAAAATGCTTTCCAGATACCCAGCTTAGACCACAAAGAGCAAGCTATAACAGTAAAACATGTATGAACGCACGACTAAGTCGCTTCGGATAAAAGCGTCTGCTAAATGGCATTTATTAATATGCAGTGCCTTCAGAAAGTATTAAGTAAGTATATTATTAAATCTGCTTGAAAATCCATGTCAAGACCTGAAAATGGTTGTCTAGCAAATGATCAACAACCAATTTGACAGAGCTTAAAGAATTCAGAAATGAATAATGGGCAAATGTTGCACAATCCAGGTGTGGAAAGCTCTTAAGAGACTTACCCAGAAATACCTACAGCTGCCAAAGGTGATTCAAACATGAATTGACTCATGTAATCAAGATAGGTGTTTTATTAGTCTTTTTTTCTTCCACTTTGACATGAGTATCTTTTGTAGCTCGTTGACAAAAAATGACAATTCAATCCATTTGAATCCCATTTTGTAACACAACAAAATGTGGAAAAAGTCAATGGGTGTATACTTTCTGAAGGCACTTTATATTATGTTTTAAAATGAGCTTAAAAAAAATAAAAAACACTGAAGAAAAAATGCGATAAAGGAAAGATTAAAAAGAATAAATAAAAATAGATAAATGATATACCTTCAGTGGGAGACAAGGGAACATGGAACGCTGGGGAATCAAAGTGAACCAAAAGAAGCAATGAAATCAGAACGATGGAAAAGTCTTAGATCAATAATCTTAAATCCTCTTAAACAAATCAATAAGGGTGAAAACAAAGGATGAGGTCACTGGAATTAAATGATACTGTAAGATGAGAACAGAAAGTGTGTGCTTTTGTGTGTGTGTGTTTGTATATTTACTGGACTGAGAGGTGCTCCTGGGCTTGCCGATATACTTCAGGATGGGGTTTCTCTTCCTGTCCTCTCCATCCTTGTCTTTCTTTGAACTGCTCAGCTGTAGTAAACATAAACAAAGAACACCACTGGAAAATTGGCGAAACTTGGGTCAAAGCAAAACTCCCACAACACAATGTTTCATACCCTATAATGATGAACGGTAAGACAGAGGAATTAGGTCCCACATGTGACACCTCTTGGTGGATCATTACCTGAAGGTTTGTAGCTTATGGACTACATGCTCCGCCTATTCAAAACAGCCTGAATAGCTTTTAGACGTTTCAATAAATAAATATGACTGATAAGAGAATTACAAATCCATGCGACGGTGGTAGACAAGAGTCCTGCCTCCTCCCCTCCTTACCTTCTTGGTCTTGGGAAAGAAGGCAAGCCACTTCTCCTTCTCAGTGCTGAGGCCTGGGAACACCCTGGAGTCCCTCAGCTTTATGCCTGAATGACGGAGGTACAGCAGTACTGCAGAGGCTAGAGGAGAACTGAAGAGGGGAGGGAGAGAGAAGGAAAGAGAGAAAAAGGTAGACGGGGGGGGGGGTAGAATAAAGATAGACATAAAGAAAGGGGAAGGGTGTAGAGAGAGGGAGAGAGCAAAAGAGAGTGAGAGAAAGAGTGAAAAAGAGAGGGAGGGAAAGCGAAGAAGGGAGAGCGAAAGAGGGAGAACAGAAGGACAGAATTGAGAGGGGCATCTCTATGTGAACAGACAGTAGTATTGGGATTCAATCATGTTCCTGCAACACAGACATGAGACACGCTCCGGCTTTTATTACCTTCTGTCCTCTTCGTGCTTCGAGCTGCAACACACAGAAAAACAATCATTAGCTTATTCTATCGCTCGCTCTTTTGGCCTTCCACACAAAATCAAAAACAACCTTTAATTTAATTAGGTCTGCGGATTATTTCCAAAGAGTCTCGGCCCAGTAAAACAAGGTGAGAAAAAAATCCTTGCTGAGAAAAATCAAGGCGGTCCATTGTGTGTCTACCTGCTAGCAGTGAGTCATGTGATGGGAATGGGTGTGTTTTAAAGCATCATGTGGCTAGGTGGCCATGGCCCGAGGCTAGCCTGCTGAAGCTCCCAGTGATCACACTCTGACCTTTGGTACAGTACAGTGAGAGGTTGAGCTGGCAGGCTCACGGTCACACGCTCCAATACCGTTTTATTGGCCACCAGGCAGCTACAACATCTGACCCGTTGCTAAGCAACCACCCGGTTCAGTGCCCTGATGGTTACGAATAGTGTGTCCTACTGTAGTTACTGTTGTGCTTTGCTGACATTGAATCATCAAAAAGGAAAGCACAACACAGTCTCAGCATTTGTATTGTTTAAAGTAGTCATAGTATTACTATTTAAAAGTGGCCCTGAAAAGCTTGTGGCCCTGACATATACTTCATATACAGTGGGGTCCGAAATTATGGACACCCTTGGTAAAGATGAGCAAAAACAAAGGTATTAAATAAATAATTCATATACTGAGCTTTATTGTATGCTCAAAAAATTGGGAAATGATCTTATTTCATACTAATACAATTGCTGAGAAACAGCTTTTTTTTCTCTCAAAAAGGTATGGGTCAAAATTATTGTCACCCCTGTTTTCAATACCTTGCGAGGATAACGGCACTGAGCCTTTTTATAAAATTATTGATTAGAGAACACATTAGGAGGGATCTTAGACCATTCCTCCATACAGAATCCTTCCAGATCTTTGATAACCTTCGACTGTGCTTATGGACTGCCCTCTTCATTTCAAACCACAGGTTTTCAATGGGTTTCAAGTCCGGAGACTGAGATGGCTATTGCAAAATGTTGATTTTGTGGCCAATTAACCATTTCTTTGTGGATTTTGAAGTGTGCTTGGGGTTATTGTCTTGCTGGAAAATCTACTTGCGGCCAAGTTTCAGCCTTCTGGCAGAGGCAACCAAGTTTTTGGCTAAAATGTCCTGGGTCATGATGCCGTTGACCTTAACAAGGACCCCAGGACCAGTGGAAGCAAAATAGCCCCATAACATCAAAGATCCACCACCATGTTTTACAGCGGGCATGAGGATCTTTTCTGCTTATGCATTCTCATTTTGACGCCAAACCCACCGCTGGTGTACGTGGCCAAATAGCTATATTTTCATGTCATCTGACCAAAGCACCGGTTCCAATCGAAGTGCCGGTGCATTTACATTTGTTGGATGACATGAAAATAGAGCGCTTTGGCCACACACATCAGCGGTGGGTTTGGCGTCGAAATGAGAATGGATGAGCAGAAAATAACCCCATTTTAAGCATACAATATAGCTCAGTATTTGATTTATTTTATACAGTCATTTTTGCTCATCTTTATCAAGGGTGTCAATAATGTCGGACCCCACTGTATGTATATAACACAAATACGGTATTTCACACTCCAACTCACAGTACCTGGCCCTTATAAAATATACTTTATGTATCATATAGGTAGACGTTCCAACTCACAGTATCTCCCAGAGAGCAGTGACCTGTCTGTCCACCACTAGCCTCTCCTTGGCTGGGTCTCCATCCAGCTGCTGCAGGTCTCCCTCTCCAAACAGAGAGCCCAGACCCATCATCTGCTTATTCCTGCACACAAACACAACACAAACACAATTAACACACACACGAGCGCACGCTCACACAGCCATTTTCTGCATTTACCACAAACCTCAAGGGACACCTATGGTTTCATACACACACCCTTTCAAACAACACAGACACTGACACTATTCAACTAGGCTTGTCCAATAGACGGTACCTGTAATCCTGTATTTGGTCCTGAATGTCGGGCAGCACCTGCTGTTGGAGCTCAGACAGAGGTCCCCTGATGTCCTCCTGGGCATGAAGACGACTCTCTGGGACAGGACACAACACCATGCAGTAAGACTAACTGAACAACACAGCACAGTGCATTCATAGGAAAAACACAACAAACACAAATTGCCCAAATAGATCAACAATTGTTACACTGCATGTTGAGAGTAACTTACCTATATCTGTCAGGTATTCTTCTCTTACTCTGATTTTCAACGGCTGCAAAATAAAACGTTTAAGGACCCCATTACATAGCTGAGTTCAAGCTTTCTTTACAATCTCTCAAGATAAATCGATGGGCTGGGGCCTTACGTATCAAACATCTCAGAGAAGCAGGGTGGAACAAGGATCAGGTTCCCCCCCGATCCATGGCATTTTATTCATTATGATCCAAAAGTCCAAACTGATCCTAAATTAGAACTCCTACTTTAAGATGCTTGATACTTACAGGCCCTGGTCTAACTGAATGAGATGTATTAATTGAATTGATTAATTGAATGAACCAATGAGAGACGTACAGCATCAGGGTCCAGGAAGTGGGAGCAGATCTGTGGGGCGAGGGCACGGGCGTCTTTAGGGCTGGAGCCCAGGTAGGCCTCCACTGACAGGTAGAACAGCTGTTGTAGAGACACACACACACCCCAGATTAGTTCCCATGTAAAAGAGATCAACCTACAGTAAATAGCAGTATTCAAGATCAAAAGCACTGACCAGCGGGTTGGGATCCAGTAGCTGACTGAAGACGTATCTCATGAACACGGTCATGTGGGCTGGTCGCGACTTGAGAAGCTCTATGTCCTGAAATGGGCCGTCCATCTGATGGAGAGGGGAGGAAAGGGAGAGAGAGGCAAGGAGATGAATATAGTTCAACAGCTCATACCTACGTGAGATGCAGGGTAGTTAGATGTGATGTTTGCTGATGAAGACCATGTCACCTCGTTGAGCGTATAGCTGTTGTCCTCTTCCTCCTCTTCCTCTGGGCCAATGATCTGAGCCTTCCCAGCCTGACAAGAGACACATCATGATGATATGAGGAAAATAGAACCTTTGGCATGTGTTCGTGTGTAGGAGACATTGTTCACCTCACTAAGGGTAGACTACAGGCAAGTGTGTTTGATCTCACAGAATCGGTGTGTGCGTGTGTGTGGGTCTCACCGAGTCAGTGAAGGTGTGTGTGTCGGAACCCTGTCTCCGGTGTAGGGGGGTCCTGAAGGAGGAGGTGGAGGGGGAGGAGTGGGGGCTCTCAAAGGCCTGGGGGGTGGAGGGGTGAAAAGGACCATATCTCTCTCTCATTCACTTTCTCTCTGGGATTCTCTCACTCTCACTCTAAATCAGTCATTCATAAAGGATGAGTGCTAACATTACTTACCTCAAAGTCTCCTTCACTTGAATCCACCGACAACCGACCTGCAGAAACATCAAGACATTATATCGATTTTCCTCACACAAAAACACACATACAAGAATCATAGACAAACAGAATCCCATACAAACCTTCTCCTGCTACTACATAGTTGGTCACAGCTTCCGATCGAGTTCCATCCTTGAGAGACAGAGAAATAACAAAGATGTTAAACTACGGTAATGACAATGTAATAGATAGTACCTATTAGGTACTGACAGATTTAGATGACAGGTGTTAAGGGTCTGTTGTCATGCACACAGGTATCTCACCAGATCTTGTTGGATTTTAACCCGGACTTGTTGGGCCCGCCTCTTGGCACTTTCAATTCGCTCCTCCAGGGATGGGGAGGGGTTCCGTGACAGTTCCTCCATCAAGTCCTGCGGGATTGGTCAGAGTGACATTATCAGAGGCGCTGATTGTTCAGTGAAGAGAACCCCCCAAATGACTATTGGTCTGAATAAAGAGCTACTTTCATAAGCAGTGTGTCCTTTCCATTGCATATTCAGTGGGGCACAATATTTTGAGATAGACATATCTGTTCTATATATTACATTTCTATATTACAGATGACTAAAAAGTATCCATTCTAAGTGGGTTTGACTGTTTGGAGTTGCAACATTTCCCAAAGGATTACGGATCCTGCTTCTTACCAACTGATTCCGGGAATCTTCCAACCAAGATTTCTGGAAAACCTGGGAATTTTGGGAATGTTACCGGAATTTTGCAACCCTGTATATAACTGTTACCTGAAGCTCAGCCTCTCCCTGTTCCAGCATGTTCCTGAGAATCTGAGTGGCATGTTTCTGCACATCTAGGTTCTAACACACGCAATGACAGAGGAGGAGAGAGAAAATGCTGTATTATTCAACTTATTGTTGTTGGCCCATGTTACACAACATTGCTTGAACATATGGTCACAGAAATGGTCAGGTTTAGCCTACCAGTCAGTGTTTGTAAGTATTATGGTGATGGTTAAGGTATGGTGATTAAGGGAACTCACCTGCAGTGGTTTGGTGATTCTTTGGGAGGGGGTGCTGGTCAGTCCAGGGGGCAGGGGTGGAGGTGGTGGAGGCGGGGCTTCTCCTCCCAGTGACGTCCTCTGATTGGGTAAGAGGTCAGTGGGGAGGGGGTGTAGGGGGAGGGCAGCTGCTGAAGGGGGCGGTCCTTGAAGAGTCAGAGCAACATATGTCCCAGCTGGAAGGATGGAGAGAAAGTGAGAAAGATAGAGAGAGCGCGAAAGAGCAACAGAGAGAGGACAGAAAGTGACAGACATATTGCTACACCTGAACACATTTCACAAATATAGGAATCATAACTAGCACCATCATCATCATCATCATCATCACCAACGTTATAGTAACCAGTGACACTCACACTTGATGAGCTTCACCACCTCCTGATGAGACATGGCCGACACCAGCGAGCCATTGACCTGAGAGAGAGATGGAGGGATGGAGAGAGAGAGAGAATTAGAAAGAGAGAGACACACTAACTCTGCTGAGTGTAGTCTCAGATCACGAAGGCACAGATATTGGGTTTGCGGTAATAGTTTGAAATGAGTAGTAACCTTTATGATTCTGTCTCCCTCGTGGACCCCTGCCTTGACCGCTGCGCCACCTGCATGGAGAGATATGAGCGACATATGAGAGACTGTCCAAGAAGAATTAGAGAAGACGTGTAGAAATGTACTAAGTCACTGTGTGTGTGTCTGACCTGGTCGAACATTCTGCACCAGCTTGATCCTCTCGCCACACACAGTGAAACCAAACCCTAGCTGATCCTTCTGTACCACCACACATCTCTGAACAAGACCTGGACCTGAGATGTGGAGAGAGAGGAGGGAGAGAGATGGAGCGAAGGAGAGAAAGAAGGGGGGAGGGGGGTATGGAGTGAAGGAGAGAGAGAAGGAAGGGAAGATATGGAGTGAAGGAGAGAGAAAGAGACCAAGAGATGAAGAGAAAGAGTCAACTGGCTATACCATGATGAACCAACGCCTAGCCCCACCAGCCCACCTTATAACCCACATCTGTGCTATAAACCCCATGTCCCGTGTAGCTCAGTTGGTAGAGCATGGCGCTTGCAACACCAGGGTTGTTGGTTTGACTCCCACGGGGACCAGTACGAAAAAAGTATGAAAATGTATGAGCTCACTACTGTAAGTCGCTCTGGATAAGAGTGTCTGCTAAATGACAAAATTGTAAATGTACCTGTGCTCTCAGCGGGGAAGTCAGCCAGAGTCTCCCTCTGCTGGCCGCTGGAGGTCTTGCGCTCCGAATCTCCTATAGTCAGGCTGCTGAGCCTGGAGGGAAAGGCAGGACAAGAGGAACGTGAGACACAAATAGGATGCTACAAGGTGGAAGGATTAATCAATCAGGATCACACTGGGAGGGCTGGGGAGAAGGAGAGGGAGGGAGGGAGGATTTCTGGCAGGAGGTGAGAGAGGAAGGAGGAGAGAGTAAAGAGGAGTGGCATGGGACACAGAGGCTGCATCTCAAGTCGCCTTTCCCTGGATCCTATCTCCTTGACACCTTCTCAAGCATATTGGAGAAGGTCCAAAATCCCTCTTCGCTCAGACATTCTTCTCCAATGCATTTTGAAAAGGAGGCGAGGAGAGAGGATGTGAGGTATTGAGGAAAAATGTATTGTGAAAGAGCCAGAGATGTAGGTAGAAGAGGATGGAAGAAGAAGAGGAGACCAGGGGGTAGATAGATGGAGAGCGTGCCAGAGCTTGGAGGAGAGATTCTGTGAGGGGAGACTGCTGAGGTAAAGTGGCAAACTGTAATCTGTGCTTAGTTTGCCTTTCAGCATTTCTTACAGCTCAAGTATAAACTGAGCAGAAAACTCACCAAGCAGCAAAGGGGCTGAAAGCGAGGCATCAGAGAACAAGAGGGAATAACAGAGAAGGCAGAAAGGGCCCAAGAGAGAAAAGGAAAGAAAAGTGGTTTAGAATAAAAGTAGGAGAGTAAAAGTGGTCAAGCCCTGACAGACAAACAAGGAGAGTTAAAGAGTACGTAAAGTGATGACACTAAGAAAGGAGACCTGCTGTAGCAGCGATCTAACCTCCTCCCTAGGCTGGTAACACTGTGCTTCAAAGTGGAACTTGAAAGTGGTGTGGTTAAAATCGAAAAGGAAGCGAGCTTGCTACAGTTGTATTAGATGGGACTTAGAAAAATTGCAATAATGACCAATCAAAATAAATGTTTTATCACATTGAACATATTATTTTTGGGAAAATCATTTGATTCTGAGTTCATTTCTAAGATGCGTACTTTCAGATTTTCCTTGTTTAAATCACTTCCGCTGCTCATGCTCTGAAGTCCACAGCGTAGAGGAAGGTTCATCTAAGGCAGGGATCATCAACTAGATTCAGCGAAGGGTCCATTTTTTTCTTGAGCGGATGGTCAGGGGGCAGAACATAATTAGAAATAATTTGTAGACTGCAAATTGACCGAAAGAAGCCCAAACAGATATCACTAAAACAATCATTTCAAACCTTGCTTACATTTGTATACGATCAAATATATTTATCTATTATGCGTGGGAATACTTTGGAACAGATTTCCAAAATTAAAATCATTTGGAGCTGATTTGCTGTTTTGTTTTTGTTTTTTTTACAGTCTAGTATATCCAACAAAAAAAACATAACATGTTTTTTTTTTTTGCTCTGAAAACTTGGGGGGGTGGGGGGGGGGACAAATAAAATCACAAGGTGGTCAAATTCGGCCCATGGGCTGCTAGTTGGGGAACCCTGATCTAATGGTTATGCTAGATGTTGATGGACTGAGAGATCAGCCATAGGCTTTCATTCAAGTTCCATTCTGAGGCGCTGTGAAACCAGACAGACAGAGAGAGCGCCGGCAGGTTGACGAGATTAGCAGCGTTCCAACTGCAGATCTACAGTAAGCACCAACAGGGACTCTTATTGGACAGCCAGCCTACCTGGGCAGTTGAGAATGTTTCTGAATGGCTGCCCCACTGTCAAATGACACAGGAAGTGGACACAGAGACAGCAAAAGTGAAAGGGCAAAGAGGGAAAAGCGAAAAGAGAGGTACACATGAACAAGACAGACAGATATGCATGCAGACACATACAGTATGCAAATACAATAGACAGTGAGCCATAAAGGATGCCACATCAAAAGTAACCAGTGAATCAAAGGTGATACAGCTGCCTCATAGTTGAGAATAGCCCTGTACATAAAGCTAAGCTGAGGGGATCACAACTTAGCACAATATCCAACATGTATTAATGTAGATCTTTGAACATAATAATAACTGGCTGCCTGTCTATCAAGAAGACATCAGGTGAATACATTATATTTCCTTGATTACTTTAATCCTCCCCACTCATCTCCTTCTCAAAGCGCATTGGAGCTCCCTCCCCTCTGATCTTCTCCTCCAATTGCGTTTTGAGAAGGAGACAAGGAGAGAGGACCAGAGAAATCAAGGAAATACAACTGAGATTGACCCATCTGTCAGTAGCACCATCATCAGCAGCAGTCAGTCCTACCTGTCCAGTGTTGAGGTGGGGGGGCGGAGACTCATGGCTGCAGACGGCTCGAGCGTGTCCGTGTCCTCTCCTGCAGTCCAATGATGTCACAGCAGGGTGACCATCTCCTTTTCTCTTCAAGTTTATTGTACAGAGTTCCACAGTGATGCTGCTGTCTGCCAGTTATGTCCAAACGTTACAACTCCTCACGTCAGCTAGTGGGGAGCTTATTCCTTTCAGAGAGTGCTCGGAGCATCTTCCTCATGTTTTCATAGGCAATCTTCAAGTATCTTACAGTAGACAGTTGAAACTACACCCCCGGCAAATTGAAACAGTGTTAGAACTATCTAGCTTGACAGGAAAAGTTCAAAAATAGCTGGTGGGGGACTTTAAATTGTGTGCTCCCTCAAAGCAAAATGCATGAAATTCAGGCACCACTGACTGCAATATCTACTGTGTTATTTTCCTTCAGTCTTTAGACAAAGTGTAATTACATAGCAATACCAACAACAAGCAAATAAATAGTATATATTTTTAAAGGCTTGTTGTTGTTGGGTTTCCAGTCCTACCAGGAAGTGATAGCTTGCACAATAACGTTGTCATCAAATATGTTTTAGTGACAGAGTAATGTCTGTTTGTCAACAGCTCCTGTCCTGTGCTATTTTATTTGTTTTCTGAGATATATCAGCTAGTAAACATTCTAATTAATTACAATGCATATGCATTTCGACTAGTATCCCAACATTAGCTTAAACTCATTCAAATTAAGTAATATGTGTCTATATAAAGATTTCCTCTGGTTTATTATGTTGATACTGCCAAGCCAAGTAACGTCAGCTAGACAATTGTACTCGCATTATCCTCAGTAAATTGGTTTCCATCCCTTGCGAGCTAAATTTAGTTACAGAATCCTTGAGGCTAGTTTACTGGTGTGGCTCTTGGAAGAGCAACAGTACGTGATCTCCGTGCACGTGATGATATTCGACTAGACTTCCCTTTGTCTGTGTTAAAACTTGGCCAATGTGGTGCTGTGAACTGTTCTAAGAAGCGAGTTAGTGCAACATTTAAAATGCACAAAAAGTACCTTCGAATGGCATGCATTGGTGCAGCATGATTACCTAAGTGTCCCTAGCTTGATTGAGAGGAGGCTATCCGCTGTAAACAGGATGTCTTCTGACCTGACGTTCCACTGCAATACTCCACCACTAACTCGTAGCTATAAACTGGAGCCTGTTTAATGCTACGATTTCTAGCAATGCGAGTTACGATGTAAGGCGGGCTAGTTCCCTAACAAGCTAGCTAACGTTGACTGGCCAGTGAACGTTGAAAGTAAATCCTCCCGATAAACTTTCCCAAAAATGAAAGACCAATTATATACACGACAAGCGACTAGTTAGCTGATGTTATTGATATCTAGCATTATATAACGTTAAGAACCGAGCTTTGTTAGCTGGGTAGCTAGGTTGCCCTTTACATCAAGTTGGCTGACTATTATTGCAAAATCTATAGCTAAATAAATATTGTTTTCATGCAAATTAAACACTTGCTTTTGACAACAAATGGGGTCTCTTTATGCAACACTCACTGTTGTAGAGAATATTTGGTTGTGATAAGCAAATAATGGCTGGCTAGCTATTAACAAGCTAATTCCGATAGAGGCCAAAAGCCATCCGCGACATCACGTGAAAACTGTGATTGGACACAAGAGCGTTCTCGTCGGCTATGACGCTGACGCGATAGCGGTCAGCCGAGAGCAATGGAGGACTAGCTAAAGCTAAACTAGTCTGCCACTCAAATGCATTAGCTAGCTAGCATCTGAAATGTAGACATTGAGGCCAGTTCTCTGGAATGTAAAGATAAATCCAGTATCCTCTTTCTTGTACAATGTGTACATTCAACTTGCATTTCTTTCTTTCTCGAAAGACAGTCCATTCGATTCGGCTTAGCGTTATAGCTAGATGCAGGCGACGTCTCTCCTTTCCAAACAACTCGCTTCATATGATCAAACTGCTGCATTCCATGGGGTGAGATTCCATTGTCCCACACTTCCTCGCATTCCTCGATTAATCCACATTTCTGATTGCATTAATATGTTAATGTATTTAGCTGTAGCCTTCAAGCCGATGATCCATATTATGTTGTTATCCACCTACCTAAATCCAGTAGCTATTCCTCCTCTCCCATAAAGTGGTGGTTGTGTATGGAAATCATACCATGTCCCAAGAGCAAGACAAACTAAAGAGACACCCCCAACTGGTTGGATTCCAGTACTGCAACAGTCCATACAAAAATCCCCAGAATTACCAATAGTGTATGATTGCCGCCTCCAATTTGGGCATTCCAGCATCTGCATGAAGAGAATATGTATAATTAGATCAGTGGCGACCCTTCATTTTTTGTGTGCCTGTTTTGCATGTTATTTTGGCATTAATACGTGTCACATATCAGTTTGCAAACAATGTAAAAAAAAAAAAAAAAATATCATTGAGTTAATAAAGCCGCATACAAACATGGTCTCGTTTTTGCTTTCTTGAGTAAGGCAGCTCCAAAATGCAGGTGTTTCAGCCTAGCTCAGTGCTTTTGTGGTGGTGTGGCAGCCAGCGGAAAATACAGAGTGTAGGGGTTGGTAATATTCTCTACTTGCGCCGTGATTGGCTCAGTGTTCTGTCACTCATGGGGACACTACGTCACCGCAATATATACAGGGAGAGATAAAACATTCAAGTGTTGCCATAGATTTTGGGTGCTGCCATAGATTTACTTTAGAAGTGCCCATCCAACAAGGCTCAAGGTCATTGGCCACAGATAAAATGAGGTCAAATCACATTATATCTACAGTAGCTTTGATTGGACTGATCATGTCAACATCATACTTTCAAAATCTTAGCAAGCAAGCTAGACAAGCAGTCATCATCAGGAATCAGGTCGACAATCTACTGACAAATCCTTGTCATATGAAGAGAAATGATAGATAAAACATATCGGTGCTCATCTGCCATTGGACATAAACATTACACAACAAGTTGGAAATCGCAAATTCAGCAATGACTGGTTTGGAAGGAATCAGTGGCTAACTGCAAGCTTTGCAAAGCAATTACTAGGCTGCTATTCAGTGGAGAGGGTGTGTGGTCCAAGTCTGTGTTTAAGGGTCTCTTTTCCAAGCTTAAAAGGATAAACATTCACATGCAACACCATGGGCCAGAAAAGGTTGAATACATTGGCCATGCTGTCAATCCAGCACGACTTCTGCTGCGTTCAAAACAACTGGAAACTCGGAACTGGGAAATCTCAGACTTCAGTGAGTTCAAGACAACTGGGAACTCTGAAAAAAAAAACTAGCTCTGACTGGGAAAATAAGTTTTGAAAGGTCATCCAACTCGGAATTTCAAGTTGGGAATTCGGGCCTCTTTCTAGAAATCCGACCTGAAGATCACTGACGTCATCATGATTCAACCTTGTTTTTTTTCAGAGTTCCCAGTTGTCTTGACAGCACCATAAATCCAGAGAAAGACAGACTTTGATGACAAAGTTTGATGACAAAATGTGCCCACAAGAAGGACCGCCACGCCACCTTCCTGTTCAAGTGAGCACAGCACAACATGGTGAGTCCAAAAATGTATTGTATGCTGCTGCATAAATGATTTAATATGCCAGGGAGATATGTATACGTATACTGTAGCTAATAATGTAATACTAAGTGTATGTTAGTAGCCCATGTGCCTCACCCTAATAATTTGGTCCCTTTCCCTCTCATAATTTAGCCTACTGTTCTGACTTGGTGGTGCACGTGTAGCTCAGTTGGTAGAGCATGGCGTTTGCAACACCAGGATTGTGTGTTCGATTCCCACGGGGGGCCAGTATGATTTTTTTTTTTTATGCATTCACTAACTGTAAGTTGCTCTGGATAAGAGCATCTGCTAAATGACTAAAATGTAAATGTAAAATGTAGCCTATAGCCTGTTTTAGATAAAAATTTAAACATGGAATATTGTAAGAGCTTTCATTGTCTGCTTATATGACCCCTTTATTTATCCTACAGTTCTGACTTCGTGTACAGGGAGAATACTGTAAGAACGGCCTTTGTTCTGAATTTTGTCATTGTACATTTCAAAAGTGCTAGGGTAAATAGTTATATTGACTTCGTCCATCTTAGCTCGCTCATTAATGTCTTAATCGAAATTACGGCTTGCCTCTTATCTTGGTGGTCCTCTGTAGCTCAGCTGGTAGAGCACGGCGCTTGTAACGCTAAGGTAGTGGGTTCGATCCCCGGGACCACCCATACACAAAAAAAAAAAAAAAAAAAAAAATGTATGCACGCATGACTGTAAGTCGCTTTGGATAAAAGCGTCTGCTAAATGGCATATTATTATTATTATTATTATTATTATTATTATTATTATTATTATTATTATTATTATTATCTTGCTCATCGTTCCCTTATGCCATAGTTTGTCCATCTCAATTGTCAGTAGAAACCACATTTGTTTAAGGAAGTCAGCCATATCAGCTATGATTTTTAAAAAGGCAGTAAATGAGGCTGAATTAACTGTTTTGCTCCCAGACAAGGCTCCGCTGATAGCCAGGTGTAGTGGTGGTAAGGATTCACTCCACTTTGAAAAGAAGGTTGACGACATCCGATCCTCGTTTGTTAAGTCTAATGACACTGCTGGTCCTGCTCACACTGCCCTACCCTATGCTTTGACTTCTTTCTCCCCTCTCTCTCCAGATAAAATCTTGCGACTAGTGACTGCAGGCCGCCCAACAACCTGCCCGCTTGACCCCATCCCCTCCTCTCTTCTCCAGACCATCTCCGGTGACCTTCTCCCCTACCTCACCTCGCTGATCAACTCATCCTTGACCGCTGGCTATGTCCATTCCGTCTTCAAGAGAGCGAGAGTTGCACCCCTTCTCAAAAAACCAACACTCGATCCCACTGATGTCAACAACTACAGACCAGTATCCCTTCTTTCTTTTCTTTCCAAAACTATTGAGCGTGCCGTCTTTAGCCAACTCTCTTGCTATCTCTCTCAGAATGACCTTCTTGATCCAAACCAGTCAGGTTTCAGGACTGGTCATTCAACTGAGACTGCTCTTCTCTGTGTCACGGAGGCTCTCCGCACTGCTAAAGCTAACTCTCTCTCCTCTGCTCTTGTCCTTCTAGACCTGTCTGCTGCCTTTGATACTGTGAACCATCAGATCCTCCTCTCCACCCTCTCCGAGCTGGGCATCTCCGGCGCGGCTCACTCCTGGATTGCGTCCTACCTGACCGGTCGCTCCTACCAAGTGGCGTGGCGAGAAGCTGTCTCCGCACCACGTGCTCTCACCACTGGTGTCCCCCAGGGCTCAGTTCTAGGCCCTCTCCTTTTCTCCCTATACACCAAGTCACTTGGCTCTGTCATATTCTCACATGGCCTCTCCTATCATTGCTACGCTGACGATACACAACTAATCTTCTCCTTTCCCCCTTCTGATAACCAGGTGGCGAATCGCATCTCTGCATGTCTGGCAGACATATCAGTATGGATGACGGATCACCACCTCAAGCTGAACCCTGGCAAGACGGAGCTGCTCTTCCTCCTGGGGAAGGACTGCCCGTTCCATGATCTCGCCATCACGGTTGACAACTCCGTTGTGTCCTCCTCCCAGAGTGCGAAGAGCCTTGGCGTGACCCTGGACAACACCCTGTCGTTCTCCGCTAACATCAAGGCAGTGACCCGGTCCTGCAGGTTCATGCTCTACAACATTCGGAGAGTACGACCCTGCCTTACACAGGAAGCGGCACAGGTCCTAATCCAGGCACTTGTCATCTCCCGTCTGGATTACTGCAACTCGCTGTTGGCTGGGCTCCCTGCCCGTGCCATTAAACCCCTACAACTCATCCAGAATGCCGCAGCCCGTCTGGTGTTCAACCTTCCCAAGTTCTCTCACGTCACCCCCCTCCTCCGCACACTCCACTGGCTTCCAGTTGAAGCTCGCATCCGTTACAAGACCATGGTGCTTGCCTATGGAGCAGTGAGGGGAACGGCACCTCCGTACCTTCAGGCTCTGATCAGTCCCTACACCCAAATGAGGGCATTGCGTTCATCCACCTCTGGCCTGCTGGCTCCCCTTCCTCTGCGGAAGCATAGTTCCCGCTCAGCCCAGTCAAAACTGTTCGCTGCTCTGGCACCCCAATGGTGGAACAAGCTCCCTCACGACGCCAGGACAGGACATCCTTTTGTAGCAGAATAACATTTGGGGAAATCGGGTCTCTTTATTTTCATTATTATTATTATTATTATTATTATTATTATTATTATTATTATTATTATTATTATCATCATCATTAAATAACCTACCTAAGATGTCATGAGACTTGTAAACTACCGGTACATAGAATTGCAGGAAATTAGCTTCAAAACAACATTTTCCTAAATCCTTCAAATTAAACAAAATCGAGCTGGTGTTGTATTTAATATAGGCTATCTCAATAAACAATAATAATAATAAAAAGGGGGGGGGGGGCGAAATGAGGTAAGGGATCGAGGAAAGGAGGAAAATAAATGGAGCTAGGCAAGGAGGAAAGGAAAGGGAGCAAGGAAATAATTTAGGAAAGAAAAGGAGGAGTTCACATGTATGTGGTAGGGATTAATCACGGCCAGTAGAGAGGAAAGGATCGGAAATAAAGGAGGAAAGGGAGCTAGGAAATGATTAAATTTAACGGGAGCGAGGAAATGAGGAAGGAACTAGGAAAGAAAATGAGTTCGCATGTATGTGGTAGGGATTAACCACGGTCAGTAGATGGCGATAGTATTTGGCTTTAGTGACAGATTCATTTTAGTGACAGGCTGCAGCTGGATACTATTGTTGAAACTTTTGCTGAAACTCTGGAACTGATGGGAACTGTTCCAGCAGACGATGCCTCCCCAAACCCTCAGACAGCTTCCACCACCTCTCCACACACATCTGGGCCAAGTTCATTAGCCAAACGTTGTCGAACGTTGCAGATAGGAAATGCCATCAGTAGAGCCGACATGATTCGTTATTCTCCATGTCCGAACGCATGTTTGTAATAGATAGCCTAACATTATTTCTAACAGTTCCAAAACGTTGTGTCCTGCTGAACCCGCAATTCCAGTTCCAGACGTAACCTACTATAAATGCCCAAATTTGGCGTGGAGTTTGTGAGAAAGTGAGGGGATTCGATTAATCTGGTCCGGGCGCCTGAATAGGTGTATTTTGCACCGAGTGAAAGTTGATTGCATTTGTTTAGGAACCGGGCTGCCACCCGGGCGTGAGCCAGGTGCCCCGTTCAAAGCCCACGATTAAGTCGGCTCAAAACAAAAGTGACGTAATCAAGCACGTGGAGTAATGAGTATGATTCTGTGTTTTCACATGCAAAGGTGATTGCGTTTGATAAACCCTTTATTTGCCTTCCCAATGAAAACTAGTTTGAAAATTCAAATATATATTTTATGGGACAGATATGTGTATCTTTCTGGACTATGCACCATGCTGCCTTGCTGACTGTTCGATTTGAGAAGGGCGCTAGACCGGCCATAGCCCGGTGCCCCGCGTTCAGCATAATCGAATCCGCCCAGTTCTTCTCTGAGCTACAGGTAACTGCCAAAATAAAGGAAACATCAACATAAAGCGTCATAATTGGGCATTGGGCCACCACGAGCCAGACAGCTTCAATGCACCTTGGCATAGATTCTACAAGTGTCTGGAACTCTATTGCCTAATTTATTCAAGTGTTTCCATTATTTTGGCAGTTACTGGTAGGCGTAGTGGTTGCGAGCGTAAAAGTGCGCGCCCCGGCTCCAAAACGGTAACAGGAAGGAAGAAGACCATGCGAGATCAGAGGTAAGAATAACTGTTCATCTTCATTATAATGCTATTTCTATTCAAGTGAAGTCTAGACGAGAAAGAAGGTTCAGAAAGTACCGTTACTTTCTATTTTTAGTCCAATGAGAATGCCTCAGATACCATAGCATTAATCTACTTGGGTGCGGTCTGTCTGGCCACAGCCCTGTTGCTTGTGCACTCACTCACTCAATCCCTCAATCACTATCACTCACTCACTCACTCACTCATTCACTCACTCATTCACTCACTCACTATTGATGATCTGTATGTGTTGGGGATACCATCAACAAGTCTGGTCATGCTTTGATGAACTTGAGATAAAGATAATTCCTATTATAAATATTTTCTCCCCATGTGTTTTAGTTTGAACATCCTGCCAATATTAGAATAATTTAATCTAAATTCTAAATAAAACATTCATGGGGAATTTCTCTCTGGCATAGAAGTAAACAATAAAAGCAGCACTCTCCTGCTAAGAATATTGCAAAACGTCCTTTTCAAGAGAGAGAGAGAGACTCGAGCTTGTACCACACCTATTATTACATCCACCACATCCTCCTAACCCCCATTTCACCTCCGTTTGGTTTAGTTTTGTTCCCCCAACCTCTAGATATGAGTAACTAGGCCCCCATCTAATAGAGAAATTGAATATGGTATTGACACTATGGGCCAGTTTCCCAGACACAGATTCATCCTAGTCCTGGACTCGTCTAGGAGTAGCATTGGTCAAATCTGGGTCCAGTAAACAAGCCCAAGGTTTGTTTAACCCAGTTTTATATCACAAACTTGTCATTTCCATGTGGACTAGGTCTACGGTACAGTAGGCTAGCAGTATCTGGGCCCCTGTAGATCTGAGACATAGACATTAGTTCAGCTTCCTGTAAATCCCCCTCGGCCAGAGAGGAAGGGAGGCTCTTTAAAGCTCTCATCTGGCTAATAGACTCAGTAAAGAGGCACTTAAAGTAACACAGCCTTCAGGAAGCCAGGTTTAGAGCTAGACACACTGAAGAGGAAGTCAATGTGTTACTGACAAGCATATGATGAGGATGACTGTGAAGTTTCAGTTTACCTTGCATTCAGAGTCGACGGCCGCGTCCATAGGGCTCTGGTCAAAAGTAGTGCACTATGTAGAGAATAGGGTGCCATTTGGGACACATCATGTCTGAAGTCTTAGGAACTTAGCTTTGGCCCAAAGAAAAGGGATGGTGCTGTGTGACTGACAGTGAACACCAATGCCAATAGAGGGCGTCGAAGTCAAGGAAGAAATGCCTTAGTCTGAATTCAAGGACTTTTTATTTCCTCATTACTGTGTGCATACTCCCTAGCCTAGTACAAGTCACAGCTAGAATAGCTTTTTCTCTTTCACTGTCATCTCTCTTAGTGTGAGGATAAGTGGGTCACACTTTATTTGGATAGTCCGGATAATCCATCTGTAGATGCTCTACAGATGGTCATACTGTACTATAATAATAATATGCCATTTAGCAGACGCTTTTATCCAAAGCGACTTACAGTCATGTGTGCATACATTTTTACGTATGGGTGGTCCCGGGAATCGAACCCACTACCCTGGTGTTACAAGCGCCATGCTCTACCAATTGAGCTACAGAGGACCACACTATCAACAGCATCTGTTGATAAGCAACTGCTTGCTGCTAAGGTTAGTTTTAGAGAAGGGTTATTTTTATTTATTTCACCTTTATTTTATTTAACCAGGTAAGCCAGGTTAGGGTAACCAGGTTAGGCTAAGGGTTGAGGTTAGGGCTAGGGTTAGTAGATAGTTAGTTAAAATCTTTCTGATAGACTATAGATAGTCGATCTGTAGATGCTCTACAGACTATCCAAATAAAGTGTTACCGATAAGTGTAGCCTACTGTAGGAGTAGAACATGTGACCAGGAGGGGGGATGTGGTACTCAATTAGTAGGCCTAACAACCATAAGGAGCTGGGTTGAACTCATTTGTGCACACCGTGTCAAAATTCATTTGTGCACACCGTAGCAAAATATTTTGCAGCATAGCGAAAGGTTTTGCACTGGTCAGGGGTATATTCATTCCGTCGATGCAAAACGTTTCTTAAACGGAAGCAAACGGAATGAAACGGGGAGGGACTTACCTAAATTTGTCTAATAGAATCTATATATACAGTGGGGGGAAAAAGTATTTAGTCAGCCACCAATTGTGCAAGTTCTCCCACTTAAAAAGATGAGAGAGGCCTGTAATTTTCATCATAGGTACACGTCAACTATGACAGACAAATTGAGAAGAAAAAAATCCAGAAAATCACATTGCAGGATTTTTAATGAATTTATTTGCAAATTATGGTGGAAAATAAGTATTTGGTCACCTACAAACAAGCAAGATTTCTGGCTCTCACAGACCTGTATCTTCTTCTTTAAGAGGCTCCTCTGTCCTCCACTCATTACCTGTATTAACGGCACCTGTTTGAACTTGTTATCAGTATAAAAGACACCTGTCCACAACCTCAAACAGTCACACTCCAAACTCCACTATGGCCAAGACCAAAGAGCTTTCAAAGGACACCAGAAACAAAATTGTAGACCTGCACCAGGCTGGGAAGACTGAATCTGCAATAGGTAAGCAGTTTGGTTTGAAGAAATCAAATGTGGGAGCAATTATTAGGAAATGGAAGACATACAAGACCACTGATAATCTCCCTCGATCTGGGGCTCCACGCAAGATCTCACCCCGTGGGGTCAAAATGATCACAAGAACGGTGAGCAAAAATCCCAGAACCACACGGGGGGACCTAGTGAATGACCTGCAGAGAGCTGGGACCAAAGTAACAAAGCCTACCATCAGTAACACACTACGCCGCCAGGGACTCAAATCCTGCATTGCAGACGTGTCCCCCTGCTTAAGCCAGTACATGTCCAGGCCCGTCTGAAGTTTGCTAGAGTGCATTTGGATGATCCAGAAGAGGATTGGGAGAATGTCATATGGTCAGATCAAACCAAAATATAACTTTTTGGTAAAAACTCAACTTGTCGTGTTTGGAGGACAAAGAATGCTGAGTTGCATCCAAAGAACACCATACCTACTGTGAAGCATGGGGGTGGAAAAATCATGCTTTGGGGCTGTTTTTCTGCAAAGGGACCAGGACGACTGATCTGTGTAAAGGAAAGAATGAATGGGGCCATGTATCGTGAGATTTTGAGTGAAAACCTCCTTCCATCAGCAAGGGCATTGAAGATGAAACGTGGCTGGGTCTTTCAGCATGACAATGATCCCAAACACACCGAAGGAGTGGCTTCGTAAGAAGCATTTCAAGGTCCTGGAGTGGCCTAGCCAGTCTCCAGATCTCAACCCCATAGAAAATCTTTGGAGGGAGTTGAAAGTCAGTGTTGCCCAGCGACAGCCCCAAAACATCACTGCTCTAGAGGAGATCTGCATGGAGGAATGGACCAAAATACCAGCAACAGTGTGTGAAAACCTTGTGAAGACTTACAGAAAACATTTGACCTGTGTCATTGCCAACAAAGGGTATATAACAAAGTATTGAGAAACGTTTGTTATTGACCAAATACTTATTTTCCACCATAATTTGCAAATAAATTCATAAAAAATCCTACAATGTGATTTTCTGGATTTTTTTTCCTCATTTAGTCTGTTATAGTTGACGTGTACCTATGATGAAAATGACAGGCCTCTCTCATCTTTTTAAGTGGGAGAACTTGCACAATTGGTGGCTGACTAAATACTTTTTTTCCCCACTGTATGTATATATATATATATATATATATATATATATATTAAAACATACAATCTACCTGCAGTGAAGCCGCTCAACATGTACATTACATTCAGTCATCTAGCAGACACTCCCATCCAGAGTGACCCACAGGAGCAACCAGGGTCAAGCGCCCTGCCCAAGGGCACGTCGACAGATCTCCCACCAAGTCAAGTTGGGGACCCAAACCAGCGACCTATCGGCCATCGGCCCAAGCTCCCAACCGCCAGGCTCTGCAATGCTTGTTTGAAAAAGAGAGATACTTTGAACAAGGTTTCATTTTCAATTAATCGAAAATGAGACATGGCAATCTGCACAAAGGCGATTTTTAAACATAGGATGAGCTTTTCTTAGTAATCTACTTGAGGACCATTTTGGGTTCAAGTAAAACTTTTGGATAAGTGAAGCTTTTAGAGAGAGGTGTAGTGCTTTTAGATGTAATAATCTCAGCCTTTCCATGGCTGCAGGAGCTTGTCTATTTTTACTAGTTTTCTATTGAAATTCATTGTGGAGAGCTCATTTATATATTTTGTGATATGAATACCAAGTATGTCTACTTCACCGTCAGCCATTTTATAGGTAAACTGCAGGGTAATGTAAAAGTTGTGTTTTTAAAGATCCAATACTTAATATGGTACACGTAAAGTGCAACATGTAAAGTGTTGGTCCCATGTTACACAAAAAATGTATGCACGCACGACTGTAAGTCGCTTTGGATAAAAGCGTCTGCTAAATGGCATATTATTATTATTATTATTATGTTTCATGACCTGAAATAAAAGATCCCTGAAATGTCCCATACATAAAAAAAAGCTTATTTCTCTCAATTTCATTTTACATTTACATTTTAGTCATTTAGCAGACGCTCTTATCCAGAGCGACTTACAGTTAGTGAGTTAGCAATTTCTTTGCACAAATTTGTTCACATCCCTGTTAGTGAGCATTTCTCCTTTGCAAAGATAATCCATCCAACTGACAGGTGTGGCATATCAAGAAAATGATTAAACAGCATGATCATTACACAGGTGCACCTTGTGCTGGGGACAATAAAAGGCCACTCTAAAATGTGCAGTTTTGTCACACAACACAATGCCACAGATGTCTCAAGTTCTGAGGGAGCGTGCAATTGGCATGCTGACTGCAGGAATGTCCACCAGAGCTGTTGCCAGATAATTTAATGTTAATTTCTCTACCATAAGTCGTTTTAGAGAATTTGGCAGTACGTCCAACCGGCCTCACAACCGCAGAACACGTGTAACCACGCACCCCAGGACCTCCACATCTGGCGTCTTCACCTGCGGGATCGTCTGAGGGGGGAGGGGGTGCTAAGGAGTATTTTCTGTCTGTAATAAAGCCCTTTTGTGGGGATAAACTCATTCTGATTGGCTGAGCCTTGCTCCCCAGCGGGTGGGCCTGGCTCCTAAGTGGGTAGGCCTATGCCCTTCCAGGCCCACCCATGGCTGCACCCCTTCCCATTCATGTGAAATCCATAGATTAGGGCCTAAGGAATTTATTCCATTGACTGATTTCCTTATATGAATTGTAACTCAGTAAAATCTTTGAAATTGTTGCATGTTGCATTTTTGTTCAGTGTAGGTTTTAGTCCAGAGAGGCCAGAAGAGTTATCTTCAATGAGACATTGCAGGGATCTAGCTTGCGGACTAAATATAAAACTTGACAGTTCAAAACTCTCTGAGAAGCAGCCGCTATTTACTATTTTACACCTGGGGTTGTTAGACATTACTTTTACCCATTGAATAAGAAACTCACCGAAATGGAAAAAATCCAGGTCCAATTCAGTCTTACTTTATCAAAGGCCTTTTCAAAATCCACTATGAATACCAGGCCTGACTTCGTAGATGTTTCATATTGTTCTATTATTTCTAGTAGTTGTCGTATATTATCTCCAATGTATCGTCCATGTAAAAAACCTGTCTGATCAGGATGAACAATACCTGGTAAAAACCTTTTTAATTCTGAGTGCTATGCAATTCGCTAGTATTTTTGCATCACAACATTGAAGTGTAAGAGGCCTCCAGTTTTTTAGATGGACTGGATCTTTATTTTTTTGCCATCTGGGTCCTGTTTTAATAATAGTGAATTCAGACCTTCCTGCTGAGTACCTGACAGACTACCATTTCTATAGGAGTAGTTAAAACAAGCTATTAGTAGAATATTGAGTACATAAAAAAAGGCTTGATATACCTCTACCGGTATGCCATCAAGCGCTGGGCATACCAGACTGAAATGATTTAATAGCCTTAAAAAGTTATTCCTCTGTAATTTGGCCTTCGCACTGATCTTTTTGTGCATTTGTTCATTTTAATTTTTTATTTGGAAAGAATTCCTTACAGTAATCGTCTTTCAGAGGGTGAGGATGAGACTGAAAAGAAAACATCTGCTTAAAATATTTAGCTTCCTCTTTTGAAATATCATTCAGAGAATTATGGATGACTGCATCTGTAGTAATGAGTTTCTACTAATCATTTCTGGTAGCGTTCCTGTGTTGAAGATTCAGGAAGAATTTGGTGCATATTTCTCTATATTCCATCCAGTTTGCTTTATTTTTGTAATAGATTACATTAGATCTTTGTTGAATAAGTTTCTCCACTTTTTTTTGTTTTTCCTCTGACTTGTTTTGTATCTCTGCAGTACTGATTTTTTTTGCTATCTACCTGTACTATTAGTTCCTGTATTTCCCTTGTTAGTCTTGTCTCTTTAGACAGAAACTGCTTTTTTTTACTAATGAATATTGAAGTGAATGACCTCTGAAGGTACGTTTAAAGGTATCCCAAACAATAAGGGGATTTGCTGAACCTACTACAGTTGAAGTCGGAAGTTTACATACACCTTAGCCAAATACATTTAAACTCAGTTTTTCACAATTCCTGACATTTAATCCTAGTAAAAATTCCCTGTCTTAGGTCAGTTAGGATCGCCACTTTATTTTAAGAATGTGAAATGTCCGAATAATAGTAGAGAGAATGATTTATTTCAGGTTTTATTTCTTTCATCACATTCACAGTGGGTCAGAAGTTTACATACACTCAATTAGTATTTGGTAGCATTGCCTTTAAATTGTTTAACTTGGGTCAAAGGTGTCGGGTAGCCTTCCACAAGCTTCCCACAATAAGTTGGGTGAATTTTGGCCCATTCCTCCTGACAGAGCTGGTGTAACTGAGTCAGGTTTGTGGGCCTCCTTGCTTGCACACGCTTTTTCAGTTCTGCCCACACATTTTCTATAGGATTGGCGGTCAGGGCTTTGTGATGGCCACTCCAATACCTTGACTTTGTTGTCCTTAAGCCATTTTGCCACAACTTTGGAAGTATGCTTGGGGTCATTGTCCATTTGGAAGACCCATTTGCGACCAAGCTTTTAACTTCCTGACTGATGTCTTGAGCTATTGCTTCAATATATCCACATAATTTTCCTTCCTCGTGATGCCATCTATTTTGTGAAGTGCACCAGTCCCTCCTGCAGCAAAGCACCCCCACAGCATGATGCTGCCACCCCCATGTTTCACGGTTGGGATGGTGTTCTCCGGCTTGCAAGCCTTCCCCTTTTTCCTCCAAACATAACGATGGTCATTATGGCCAAACAGTTCTATTTTTGTTTAATCAGACCAGAGGACATTTCTCCAAAAAGTATGATCTTTGTCCCCATGTGCAGTTGCAAACCGTAGTCTGGCTTTTTTATGGCGGTTTTGGAGCAGTGGCTTCTTCCTTGCTGAGCGGCCTTTCAGGTTATGTCGATATAGGACTCGTTTTACTGTGGATATAGATACTTTTGTACCTGTTTCCTCCAGCATCTTCACAAGGTCCTTTGCTGTTGTTATGGGATTGATTTGCCCGTTTCACACCAAAGTACAATCATCTCTAGGAGACAGAACACGCGTTCCTTCCTGAGCGGTATGAAGGCTGCGTGGTCCCATGGTGTTTATACTTGCATACTATTGTTTGTACAGATGAACGTGGTACCTTCAGGCATTTGGAAATTGCTCCCAATGATGAACCAATTTTTTTCAGAGGTCTTGGCTGATTTCTTTTGATTTTCCCATGATGTCAAGCAAAGACGCACTGAGTTTGAAGGTAGGCCTTGAAATACATCCACAGGTACACCTCCAATTGACTCAAATGTCAATTAGCCTATCAGAAGCTTCTAAAGCCATGACATCATTTTCTGGAATTTTCCAAGCTGTTTAAAGGCACAGTCAACTTAGTGTATGTAAACTTCTGACACACTGGAATTGTGATACAGGGAATTATAAGTGAAATAATCTGTCTGTAAACAATTGTTGGAAAAATTACTTGTCATGCACAAAGTAGATGTCCTAACCGACTTGCCAAAACCATAGTTTGTTAACAAGACATTTGTGGAGTGGTTGAAAAACGAGTTTTAATGACTCCAACCTAAGTCCATGTAAACTTCTGACTTCAACTGTATATTGTACTGGAAATATGCAGTTATAAATGATTTTGTCTTAGTTAAGAATAAACTGTCCTCCAGTAGACTTTGATTACATTTTCAATATCCCCGTCCACGTGGAGATTCTGTAAGAGTTATGTGAAGGCCAATTAGATAATGGACCGATCGCATTCTGTCTCCTATCAATACTTGTTTAACCTTTGATGCAAGAGAGAAAGAGACAAGAAAGTAGTCAAGATGACTAGCTTGATCAAGTCTCCTCCATGTATATCTCACTAGGTTTTTTTCTAGTCTCCAAATATCCACTATTTCTAATGTGTCCATAATATTTGTGATTTCCGTAAGGGCACGGTGATGATAGTTTGTAGATTGATTTTCCTTTACGGTCCATTGAGGTACTTAACACTGTGTTATACTCTTTCACCATAAGGATTTGATCGTTTGTTGCCTGTAAGTTCAGTAGGTTGGTATAAATATTTCCGAAAAAGTATGGATCATCCTGATTTGGACCATTTTGATTAATGAGCCAAATCAATTTTTCATCCACTTTCATATTCAATATTGTCCACCTTCCTTGCGGATCATTCCTGACTGTTTGCACATTCGGATCGACATTTTTGTTAATTAATATCATCACAACTTTTGAGTTCCTTTGTCCATGACAGAAAATAATTTCACTGCCCCATTTCTTTTTAAACGCAACTTCATCTAAAGATGTAGAGGGAGTTTCCTGTAAACAGTATATGTTATTTTCCTTTTCTTTTAGCCAAAAATAGAGATTTCAAACGTCTGATGTTTAGAATTCAAGAAACAGGTTATAACAATATGCACAAAGCAACTGGTGTTTTCATGTTGTTCGCTTTTTAATTAATTTTTTTTGCCTGTTTGCCTGTGAGCCAATGCCACAGATGTTAGAAAATTGAGTCAGGATATTATGTGTGTAGTAGATCTGAGTAGGTTGATGCGTGTAATATTGGGTGTGATTTAGTGAGAGTGTGTATGATGTCTGGGTAAGAGGAAGACTATAATGTGTGATGTCCAAATAAATAATAACCCAGCTAATTTGCATGGTTGAGTGTCTATGTGTGTAACATGAAGTGAGTATAGCCTTAATATTCAGGATGATAATTGTAATCCATATCGTATCCATATACAGTGGGGGGGAAAAGTATTTAGTCAGCCACCAATTGTGCAAGTTCTCCCACTTAAAAAGATGAGAGAGGCCTGTAATTTTCATCATAGGTACACGTCAACTATGACAGACAAAATGAGAATTTTTTTTCCAGAAAATCACATTGTAGGGTTTTTAATGAATTTATTTGTAAATTATGGTGGAAAATAAGTATTTGGTCAATAACAAAAGTGACTCAATACTTTGTTATATACCCTTTGTTGGCAATGACACAGGTCAAACGTTTTCTGTAAGTCTTCACAAGGTTTTCACACACTGTTGCTGGTATTTTGGCCCATTCCTCCATGCAGATCTCCTCTAGAGCAGTGATGTTTTGGGGCTGTCGCTGGGCAACACAGACTTTCAACTCCCTCCAAAGATGTTCTATGGGGTTGAGATCTAGGCCACTCCAGGACCTTGAAATGCTTCTTGCGAAGCCACTCCTTCGTTGCCCGGGCGGTGTGTTTGGGATAATTGTCATGCTGAAAGACCCAGCCACGTTTCATCTTCAATGCCCTTGCTGATGGAAGGAGGTTTTCACTCAAAATCTCACGATACATGGCCCCATTCATTCTTTCCTTTACACGGATCAGTCGTCCTGGTCCCTTTGCAGAAAAACAGCCCCAAAGCATGATGTTTCCACCCCCATGCTTCACAGTAGGTATGGTGTTCTTTGGATTCAACTCAGCATTCTTTGTCCTCCAAACACGACGAGTTGAGTTTTTACCAAAAAGTTATATTTTGATTTCATCTGACCATATGACATTCTCCCAATCCTCTTCTGGATCATCCAAATGCACTCTAGCAATCTTCAGACTGGCCTGGACATGTACTGGCTTAAGCAGGGGGACACGTCTGGCACTGCAGGATTTGAGTCCCTGGCGGCGTAGTGTGTTACTGATGGTAGGCTTTGTTACTTTGGTCCCAGCTCTCTGCAGGTCATTCACTAGGTCCCCCCGTGTGGTTCTGGGATTTTTGCTCACCGTTCTTGTGATCATTTTGACCCCACGGGGTGAGATCTTGCGTGGAGCCCCAGATCGAGGGAGATTATCAGTGGTCTTGTATGTCTTCCATTTCCTAATAATTGCGCCCACAGTTGATTTCTTCAAACCAAGCTGCTTACCTATTGCAGATTCAGTCTTCCCAGCCTGGTGCAGGTCTACAATTTTGTTTCTGGTGTCCTTTGACAGCTCTTTGGTCTTGGCCATAGTGGAGTTTGGAGTGTGACTGTTTGAAGTTGTGGACAGGTGTCTTTTATACTGATAACAAGTTCAAACAGGTGCCATTAATACAGGTAACGAGTGGAGGACAGAGGAGCCTCTTAAAGAAGAGGTTACAGGTCTGTTAGAGCCAGAAATCTTGCTTGTTTGTAGGTGACCAAATACTTATTTTCCACCATAATTTGCAAATACATTCATTAAAAATCCTACAATGTGATTTTCTGGAGAAAAAAAATCTCAATTTGTCTGTCATAGTTGACGTGTACCTATGATGAAAATTACAGGCCTCTCTCATCTTTTTAAGTGGGAGAACTTGCACAATTGGTGGCTGACTAAATACTTTTTTCCCCCACTGTAATTCATACTAATAGAAATAGAAGTTGTAAAAGTTTTGCAACTGTTTGGGGAATGTATAGACCCCAGATGCATGGCATGTACATGACAGCAGCAAAATGTTTTACAACAAAAAATAAATAATACAAACGTGTTTCTTATTGGACAAGTTCGAGTAGTCCCGCCCTGTTTCAGCCTGTTTGCTCGGTTTCTTCATAGTGAATACAAAGCTCTCATGCATTTAAACTTAGAACTGAGAGTTAAGCCATGTTGATGTAATGTTTGTATTTAGACTAGGAAAGCATGTAATCAGGCATCTCTCTGGGGAGGGAGGGGACATGTAGAGAACAAGTGACTGGGAACCATTTTCAAGAACTGCTCTCATGTATGTAGAACTGAGAGTCATGTTAATGGTTTCAGTTTCACAATTTCACAATGGTTTCATTGTTTATTTTTCTAAATAATTTGGGATGTTCTGTGATTAGCCTGGCCCCTAAATCTTGCTTTGTTTCTCTATCTCCTTGCAGAATCCTGGATGAGAACAGGACATGTTCTGAGCCTCTCAGATACAACTAAAAGACTCTGAACAAGTGAACTACTACTGTGTTCCAGCTGTATTACAGTACATATACCCCACTCCCCTGTATAACTTAACTGTATAACACCTCCCACCATGCCACTGATAGTGCTGCCCACCTCCCAGCTGCTGTGGGTGCGTGTGGCTGCCCTGTTGTTCTCCTGCGTGGCCTTCAGTGTGGTGGCCCACGGGGCCTCCCTCTCCCACGGGTTAGCAGACTGGTGTGTGTTCTGCTGGGCCTTCAGCTTCTCCGGGACCCTGCTGGTACTGCTGGTGGAGCACTTTGGCCTCCAGGCCCGAGCCCCCGTCTCCTGGAACAACTTCCCCATCACCATGGCCTGCTACGCCACCCTGCTCTGCCTCTCCGCCTCCATCATCTTCCCCGTCTACTTCCTCAAGGGCCAGCAGAACCACGGGGAGCTCCGGGACAGACGCATCGCCGCCACTGTCTTCTCCTGCCTGGCCACCGTGGCCTACCTGTGGGAGGTGACCCTGAAGCGGGCACGGCCGGGTGAGGTCACAGGCTACATGGCCACAGCTCCAGGCCTGCTCAAGGTGTGCCAGACCTTCGTGGCCTGCATCATCTTCATACTGGTCAGCGACCCTGTATCGTACGAACATCACCCAGCGCTCAAGTGGTGCATGGCGGTCTACTGTATCTGTTTCATCCTGTCGGCGGCCGTGGTGGTGCTGTGTGTCGGGGAGTGTACCGGCTGCCTCCCGTTCCCCTTCGCACGCTTCCTGTCAGCCTACGGCCTGCTGGCTGTTGTCATGTACCTGACCGCCACCATTATCTGGCCAGTGTTCCAGTTCGACAAGAGTTACAGCCACACCCAAACCAAGCAGCAGCCCACACTGGTGACGGTTGCAGTTCTCACCGCTCTCAACTTCCTGCTCTACCTGGCCGACCTGGCGTACTCTGCACGCCTGGTGTTTGTCAGTGTGTGAGAGAGGAGGGAGGAGGTGAAGAGGGGAGAGAGGAGCGGGATGTGGGACAAAAACTACTGTGTAAAATTAATTCAGTTGTGAAAGTATTTCTGCATTGCCTTTATCTTCCCAAAGCAAATGAAAAGACAGTTATTTCTCTTTATTGTATTATGTGGGCTACATTTGGGCTGATACAAAACAGGTAAAACGAAAAAATGCTGCAATGTGAATAGAAATGTCACCGATGTATTTCAAACTTGCCGCTTGGCATCACCCTGCAGCAGAGTTTATCACAGTAGCAATGTAACGTTGCAACAGCACAGGCATTTTGAAAATAAATGTTTGAACCAACGTATCTGTGTAATCTGATCAGCCTGTCGGAGAGCCAGAGTGCCTGGTTGAAGTGCTCTGCTAATGTGCACTGTGACTGTATTTCTTCTATAAATAAACGCTGTGTTTTATATTATAGTTTCTTGAGTGTTTATTCTAAATTACAAACTACAGTGAGCTCCAAAAGTATTGGGACAGTGACAATTTTGTTGTTGTTTTGGCTCTGTACTGAAATGATACAATGACTATGAGGTTAAAGTGCAGACTGTCATCTTTCATTTGAGGGTATTTTCATCCATATCGGGTGAACTTCTTGTACATTGTCCCCCCATTTTAGGGGACCAAAAGTATTGGGACAAATTCACTTGTGTATTAAAGTAGTCAAAAGTGTAGTATTTGGTCCCATAGTCCTAGCACGCAATGATAACTTCAAGCTTGTGACTCTACAAACTTGTTGGATGCATTTGCTGTTTGTTTTGGCTGTGTTTCAGATTATTTTGTGCCCAATAGAAATGAATGGTAGATAATGTATTGTGTCATTTTGGAGTCACTTTTATTGTAAATAAGAATATAATATGTTTCTGAACACTTCTACATTAATGTGGATGCTAACATGATTACTGATAATCCTGAATGAATCGTGAATTATGATGAGTGAGAAAGTTACAGAGGCATAAATATCATACCCCCCAAAAAATGCTAACCCCTGTTATTGTAATGGTGAGAGGTTAGCATGTCTAGGGGGTATGATATTTGTGCGTCTGTAACTCTATCAGTCATTGTTATTCACGATTCATTCAGGACTATCCATAATCATGGTAGCATTGCATCATTTCAAATCTAAAGTGCTGGAGTGCAGAGGCCAAAAAAGAAAAGGGGTCCCAATACTTTTGGAGCTCACTGTATGTGTGAGTCTCAGTAGCCTTGTCATCATGTAGGGTGGGTATCTTGTTTAGTACTGTAAGTAATCACTGTTATCATTATTTATTGCTTGCTGTTTTTTTTTAGCATTTAGTCATGTAGTTTAGTTGATTTGTACAGTTTTTGTTAATCAACTTAATCACTTCTTGTCATAGATGACACAGAGATCATTTAGAGATCTTTCTGATTATACATGTACTGTATATAACTATATACATAATATGCACAGTATATCCATTAAAAGCAATTCATACTTTCAGAATGACAGGCGTGAGGCAGACCTAGAATGTTAATTATTTAACTACTGATCCCTCATCCACATGTGAGATAAAAAATCCTGAACTGAAATGCTTTCATCCTGTTGCTTATCTTTCTGTCTAACCCATAAGAGTCTAAGCCCTGTCTAAGCCAGGGGTGGGGGGGTCTTCTAAGCTATATGGAATCGTTTTAAGAAGGTCATACCAAGAATCATTTAGCTATTTGACTTAGAATTTTAAGACCCATTGAAGTATAATAAAAATTATATAAACATTTTTGAGACATTTTTATTTGGCCTTACTGCTATTAGCCCATACAAACGTATTGCATAACAGATTCACTACATGGAACAACAGATAGTCCCCCCAAAAAAGTTTGAAGTGTTCTGAAGTTCCGAAGTGTCTGTCCTATATCTGAGAGATATAAGAAAGATCAGGATTTTTTTTAAACATGTATTTAACCCCTTATTTTTTAGAACTAAACAGTGTTCATATACAATTGAAGTCGGAAGTTTACATACACTTAGGTTGGAGTCATTAAAACTTGTTTTTCAACCACTCCACAAGTTTCTTGTTAACAAACTATAGTTTTGGCAAGTCGTTAAGGACATCTACTTTGTGCATGACACAAGTAATTTTTCCAACAATTGTTTACAGACAGATTATTTCACTTATAATTCACTGTATCACAATTCCAGTGGGTCAGAAATTTACATACACTAAGTTGACTGTGCCTTTAAACAGCTTGGAAAATTCATGGCTTTAGAAGCTTCTGATAGGCTAATTGACATCATTTGAGTCAATTGGAGGTGTATTTGTGGATGTATTTCAAGGCCTACCTTCAAACTCAGTGCCTCTTTGCTTGACATCATGGGAAAATCAAAATAAATCAGCCAAAACCTCAGAAAAAGTCTGGTTCATACTTGGGAGCAATTTCCAAACGCCTGAAGGTACCACGTTCATCTGTACAAACAATAGCACGCAAGTATAAACACCATGGGACCACGCAGCCGTCCTACCGCTCAGGAAGGAGACGCGTTCTGTCTCCTAGAGATGAACGTACTTTGGTGCGAAAAGTGAAAATCAATCCCAGAACAACAGCAAAGGACCTTGTGAAGATGCTGGAGGAAACAGGTACAAAAGTATATATATCCACAGTAAAACAAGTCCTATATCGACATAACCTGAAAGGCCACTCAGCAAGGATGAAGCCACTGCCACTTCACAAAATAGATGGCATCATGAGGAAGGAAAATTATGTGGATATATATATATCAATATCTCAAGACATCAGTCAGGAAGTTAAAGCTTGGTCGCAAATGGGTCTTCCAAATGGACAATGACCCCAAGCATACTTCCAAAGTTGGGCCAAAATGGCTTAAGGACAGCAAAGTCAAGGTATTGGAGTGGCCATCACAAAGCCCTGACCTCAATCCTATAGAAAATGTGTGGGCAGAACTGAAAAAGCGTGTGCAAGCAAGGAGGCCTACAAACCTGACTCAGTTACACCAGCTCTGTCAGGAGGAATGGGCCAAAATTCACCCAACTTATTGTGGGAAGCTTGTGGAAGGAATGTTTATGCTACATAAGTCGTAGTAGTCTTAGTCACATTACAGTTACATTAAAGACGTTTTACAATTCTTTCTTGTATTTATTTAATATTTAATTAACCAGGAACTGTTCTGGACATTTTGGTTTACTTCTGAACAGTTGCAACTGATTTTACTTCAACAGTATCGCCACTCCCTTTATGGTGATTGATGGGAAATAAAAACACAACACAAAACTTCATATAGTAATATAGTTTTCCTTTTTTATTTATTCCAAGGTGTGTCTTTAACTTTGATGAATTGTGTAGAAGCGAGCTCTTGTAGTGGGTGATAGAATAGAGAGAGGAGGAGGGAGGAGGGGAGGGGAGGAGGGGGAGGGGGGAGGGGAGGAGGAGGAGATAATAGAGAAGACAGAAGAGAAAGAATTCATGCACAGGGGAGTTACTAGTACTGGCTCTATCCTAAATGACACCCTATTCCCTCCGTAGTGCACTTGGCTACTTCGGACCAGGTCAAAAGTAGTGGACTACATAGGGAATTGGGTGTAGATTTGAGAATTGCCCACTGTCATTAGAATACCCTTGCTCACTTCATGGCGGACATTCTCAGGTTCTGTTTTAAGCATTTGTCATGTTCCAGGCCGACTACATTGCAAATGATTGTGTGCCACCTCATCAACTGTGCAGTCAGGCATCAGATTGCTATATCATATGATGTGGTTAGCTGATATGTTTAACACCGATCCAGGCGTTGTGAGATATGGCAGCCGTCTGCGGTGTAGTCAGCCTGGAACGCAGCCATCCTCTTATTGAACTGGACCACAACCTAAAAGCTCACTTACATAGATAGTTAGGCCATACTGGGTCTTGTCCAAAATGGCACCCTATAACTTTTGTAGTGCACTACTTTTGACTAGAGCCTATGGGGAATAGGGTGCCATTTTGGACGAAGCCTGGGCATACCTTTGTTTCACCATACCTGGACATATTCCTTTATCTGGAGAACTTTACCTGATGTCCTCTCTCTCTCTCTCTCTCTCTCTCTCTCTCTTTCACTACCCAACACCTCTATCTGTCTCTCACTCCTCTGACAACGCACAGCAAGCAGACAACCTCAACATGGTTTCATAGGACATGATACGAAATATAATATCTAAAATATAATATCTAATATATTTTATATGATTCTATTGGTGTAGTAATCTCACTGGTACAGACGATGGAGTGGTGATAGAGGGATGGAGGGATGAGGAGGAGAGAGGTGACCGACACACGTCTTTCTGGCCATAACAGTTATTACACTCCTTTATCTTCGTATCCTCCAATCAAAATGAGCCTTCCTGTCAGCATCCTCACCTTATTCTCCAATCAAAATGAGCCTTCCTGTCAGCATCCTCACCCTATCCTCCAATCAAAATGAGCCTTCCTGTCAGCATCCTCACCCTATCCTCCAATCAAAATGAGCCTTCCTGTCAGCATCCTCACCCTATCCTCCTATCAAAATTAGCCTTCCTGTCAGTGTCCTCACCCCTCTAAACAAGTTGATCGGAGATCAGGGGTTAACTACCTTTTACCCACAATTCACCACTCACTCAGGTTGCTCTCTCTTGCTTCTCTCTCCTGATGGCACCCTATAATCCCTGAAATACTAAATGACAACGTTATGAAAATGTTGGGACAACATTACAAGTTTCTATGGAAAGAGAAGGGTGTTTGTATGGGGATGAAGAGCTGCTATAAAGGGTTTGGGGTGTAGGGGGGAGATTCAAACATTCAACATGGACAGCATTTCTACTATAAACAGAGCATGCATCTGCATCAATACACAACCAACCAACCAATATTTTTTCATCATTTTCTTTTAAACCCTTCCAAAAAATATATATATTTTAATATTCTTTGAGGAGGTGAGGTGTAGTGCTGGGGGCTTTGCTCAGAAACTCTGCTAGTGTGAAACTCTTTTTCTTTTGTCCTTTCTTTGTTTTTTTCATGACCCAACTCTGTCTGGTCAATCATACTAAAAGAAAGTTAATGTGAAACAGATTATCGTGTGACACCAGGTATTCTGGCTCATCAGGCACTTGTTGCAGTACGGATGACAGTATGGATGATACAGGGATGAGAGTTAAACATTAGAAATCCAGCCAGACCTTAACAGGACATGGGTCTCTGAGATTTGATCTGAGCAAAGCCTCCCGCTCTCTCTTCCTCTCTGGGCAGTGTGGACAACATGGGGGAGGATGGAGGAAGGAGTGGGGAATGGGAAAAGAGGAGAGGAGAAGGTGTATCTAAATCTCTCTCTGTACAGGGGGGAGAGGAAGGAGGGAAGAAAGAACAGGAGGAGGAGGAGGAGGAGGAGGAGGAATAGGAGGAGAGGGGGTTTACAAGTCGCTCTCGCCATAGAGTGCGCTGGAGAAGGAGATGTAGTCGAGGGCTCCGGGTGAGCCGTCTGCTCCAATGTACCTGGTCACAGAGATACATTATATTACTAGAGTGGCCTGTGTCCCTGGTCATAGAGATACATTATATTACTAGAGTGGCCTGTGTCCCTGGTCATAGAGATACATTATATTACTAGAGTGGCCTGTGTCCCTGGTCATAGAGATACATTATATTACTAGAGTGGCCTGTGTCCCTGGTCATAGAGATACATTATATTACTAGAGTGGCCTGTGTCCCTGGTCATAGAGATACATTATATTACTAGAGTGGCCTGTGTCCCTGGTCATAGAGATACATTATATTACTAGAGTGGCCTGTGTCCCTGGTCATAGGGATACATTATATTACTAGAGTGGCCTGTGTCGTAGCCACACACTTGTATAGGTTACACAGTTGTACATGTGTGAAACAGGACAAATATAAGCACCCCCTATTTGACCTTTGTAATTCTGTGTACCTGGTCATGCGGCTGATGCAGTACTCAGCCTGCTCTGCGGGCAGCTCTCTGCGCAGCTCGTCAACCGTGATGTAGGCCTGGAAGAGAGGAAGTATATATTTATTTCATTTCTATGTATTTATTTCATTGTATTTACTAGGTTGTCCCACAGGTGTGAAAATACCTATTTTTCAAGGGAGATCTGGCCCTATTAAAATGTTCTAGCTCACCTTGTCGGAGGCCAGGATCTTAAAGGAAGCCATGACCTGGTCAGCGGTGTCTGTCTCGGCCGTCTCACGGGTCATGAAGTCAATGAAGGCCTGGAAGGTGACCACGCCTGTGTTGTTGGAATCCACCAAGGTCATGATGCGGGCAAACTCCACCTCACCCTATTGGACAACGAGTTACAGTAGATTAGAACACCTCACCCTATTGGACAACATGTTAAAGTAGATTAGAACACCTCACCCTATTGGACAACATGTTACAGTAGATTAGAACACCTCACCCTATTGGACAACATGTTACAGTAGATTAGAACACCTCACCCTATTGGACAACATGTTAAAGTAGATTAGAACACCTCACCCTATTGGACAACATGTTACAGTAGATTAGAACACCTCACCCTATTGGACAACATGTTACAGTAGATTAGAACACCTCACCCTATTGGACAACATGTTACAGTAGATTAGAACACTTTCATATCATTGTTGAGGAGAACATGTTTTGAAACCTTTAGTATAAAAACGGATGCCATTTATACTATAACTGTATACAACCAGATAGAGCACAGTCATTTTGTATAAAGGGACTGAGAAGAAATGAATGTGAGGTCACTTCCTGTTGGTAGCTAGGCTACTCACCAGATCGTAACCCATGGAGATGAGACAGGCACGGAAGTCGTCGGGGTCCATCATGCCGTTTCTCTTCTGCAAAGAGAGAGGGAGAACACAAGCATCAGTTTTTATGATTGGACATATGATCAATGACCAATGCAATGATCAACGATTATGTGAACATTACACGCTAGAGATACACTATCCCTCAGTAAGGAGGAACAACTACGATGGGAAGAAATCACTAAATATTCCAAATTCACACTTACAGTCAGTGCATTCAACTAAGGTAGGTAAAAACAACCACATATCAGAATCATTGCAAGTAAAACCTTCTTCAAAATAACCGCTATCTGCAAAATCTGAGCCAGGAAGAGAAAAGACAAGTGCAAGAAACGCAAGTACAAGAACCGTTTTTTTCTTTACCCTGTCAAAGTGGTTGAAGGAGGCTCTGAACTCGTTAAGCTGCTCCTGGCTGATGCCCTTGGCGTCGCGGGTCAGAATCTGGTTCTCCACCTCGTTGATGGTGCGGGCGATGGTGGTCAGGAGCTGCTCCCAGCCCACACGGATATGCTGCAGAAAGAGAGAGGGAACGAGGGAGCGGAGAGAAAGACAGAGAGACAGATAGAGAGAGAGAAAGAAACAGAGGACTCACTTGTATAGTAAATAAGAATGGAATATGTTTCTGAACACTTCTACATTAATGTGGATGCTACCATGATTACGGAAAATCATGAATAAATCGTGAATAATGATGAGAGGGAAAGTTACAGAGGCATAAATATTTTTTAAAAATGCTAACCTTCCCTGATATTGGTCTATGGTGAGAGGTTAGCATTTTATTACCATTCATTTCTATTGAGCACAACATAATCCGAAACACAACCAAAACAAACTGCAAATGCTTCCAACACATTTGTAGAGTCACAAGCTTGACGTAATAATTGCGCGCTAGGAATATGGGACCAAATACTAAACTTTTGACTACTTTAATACACTATAAGTGACACCTTATGACACCTTCAAATTGGGAACTAGATACATAAAGTGCACTAATATCTAAATGGTAAAACTGATCTGTAGGAAAATACCCTCAAATAAAAGGCAACATTCTGTACTGTCGCCTCATATGAAACATTTTATCTCAAATCTAAAATGCTGAAGTATAGAGCCAAATTAAAAGTTTTAGCTTCACTGTCCAAATAAATACGTAGGGGAGTATATGATACTTAACCTAGGTCTAGAATATAAGATACTTTACCTCCATGGTGTAGTTGTGTGTTTGTTGTGTAGTTGTGTGCTGTGTAGTTGGTGTTTTTGTTATGTAGTCTTGCGTTGTGTAGTTGGTGTTTTTGTTGTGTAGTCGTGCGTTGTGTAGTTGTGAGTTGTGTTACCTCCATAGTGTAGTTGGTGTGTTTGTTGTCAAAGATGAGGGACTCCTGGCTGAGCTGGTGGTCTCCCTCCAGTTTGTCAATGTTACACTTGTAATTGATAATGTTCTGTTCATACTGCTTCAGGTTGTTCATCTGTTCCTCTAGAGAACCGGCAATGTCCACAGACACATGACCAATCTCCTATAGAGGGAGAGGGGGGGAGAGGGGGAGAGAGGGAGAGAGGGAGGAGAAAAGGAGCTGATGAGAACTGAGAAGTGTGTATGGATGAGAGTTCAGGGTTCCGTATTCATAAAGCGTCAAAGAGTGCTGATCTAGGATCAGGTCTAGGATCTAGGATCAGTTCCATTCATTATAATCTAAAAGGCAAAAGTGATCCTAAATCAGCTCTCCTACTCTTGAGACTCTTTTTGAATAAGGACCCAGAAGTATAGGAACAGTAGATGTTGTGAACCCCTGCATGTTTGGGGTTAGGGGACCCTGTAGCAGCTTAGCCTGGGTACCAGTCTGTTTGTGCTAACATTTCACTTCTTGACACTCTTTGTCATACCAAACATGGCATAATGACATGGAGTACAGTGGAATGTTAGCACAAAACAGGTCTGGATTTCAGGCTAGTAGGACCCTGTAGCACTAGCTCATTTTTAATATCAAGGAATAGTTCACATTCTCTGGTCATAGGAGTAACAACATGAATTGGTGCATGAGGCAGAAAGACTGTGTCCCCTTTTCTCAGTGGAGGGAAGGGAGAGCGGAGGGACAGTGAGTCGGATGAGAGGCAGCCTCACCGCTGCTCCCTCCCTCCCCTCAGAAAAAAAACATATATTATTATGCTCACTTAGCTATGCCTCACAAGTAATACAACAAATTATATATTACCTGTGTGATCATATACCTACATTTTTTAAATATAATTTCAAAATGGTCTGAGAAGAACAATGTTGGCAGGGCAATTCAAGCATAGTCACTATGCAGTGATAATGTATTAGGCCTTTAACCTACTGCACAAACCTCATTGCTACAGAACTGTTTTTAGTTGGTTAATGTTGCATAGGCTTACATTTTGTAAGTCCTGTAGAAAAAAAGCAGTAGATCTCGGCTTGCATTTTGACTCAGAAAGTGATCTTGACTCAGAAAAGGTTGGTGACCACTGCTCTAGTTGAAGTAACTGTACCTCCATCTTGGTCTGGATCCAGGGTCCGATGATGTTGGCCTGGGCAGCGAACTGGCGCCTCAGCCTCTCGTTAGCCTGCTGCCTGGCCACCTCCTCCTGCAGCATCTGGTCCCTGAGAGGGACAAGGTGCTTCACCTATGGAGGGAGACAGGGACATTGGTCGTCAACACACTGGTAGAGATGACATTCCGTTACTCTGTTACTCTAGAGCAGAGCCCTATACTACGTACCAAATTTGAGGAGTTAGCGAGGTAACTTTGGTCATCAAACTCGGATAACCGGCATCACGAAAGTGGCTCACCTTTTAGCCAGGTACATTTCTATTGCGATGAATCCTTCAGAACTAAGAACTAAATTATTTTATCCTGAATGAAGTGTCTGAGCTGTGAGTTGAGGACCAATCAGATTCCCTCCCTCTCGCAAAGATTGCGTCATCATCCCCTTCATTTGTGGAAGACGACTGATGTTCTATTAATCAAATGTATTTTTGTTCGTAAAAAAATTGTTCGGTCAAAATACCTATCACATTATACATTTAGTAATGGCAGAATGCATTTGAAACTTCATGAAGTGTAAAACCTTTGTATGACTTAATCAAATTGTTTTGGGAGTGGGATAAAAGGTGCTCTTGCATTGATAAGCACACCAAAACACACCAAAGACGGCAGTAACGATAAATAATAAAATAAAGACGGCATTTCTAAAAGCCTATTTCACACCACAGCCTGCTGAATTTCCCAGATACATTTTCTTTCATTTTGATTTCTGCACAAATGAAAATTGTGTCACTGACTCGCCCATGGATTGATGTTTCAGCATTGTCTCATTGAAGTTAGTTACAACTTGGGTTGGAGTAAAAACGTACAGGAGGGTAACTCTCCAGGAACAGGGTTGGAGAGCCCTGCTCTAGAGAGTAACCCTTTGACATTAAGCAACTTACAGCTATAGTGTGTGAGAAAAAATACAAACCACAGAAAAAAATATTGTCACAGAAAATGTGTCACTTGACTTGTACAATCTAGAGTGTAGAAACCTAGCCAGGGAAGGAAATACAATTAAAAAGAAAAACATTTCAGCTTCTCTGTTGGCTTCTCAGTGTGTTGTACTCACCGCCTCCCACTTATTAGTGATATCCTGGGGGGAGAGGTTGGTGTAGGGGTTGACTCCTGACAGCTTGATGCCGTAGGTCTGAGCGATCTTGACGATCTCGCTCTGGATGCCCATGGTGGCCATGCGTTCCTTATCAGCCTCTGGTAGGGTGGCCTTGAACTGGTCATGGGCTGTGATCAGAGACTGGAGAGGAGAGGGGGATAGGAGGAGGAGAAGAGGAGTTAGAATGGAGGGATACAGTGGGAAGTAGCGAAAGAGAGAGAGGTTTAAAGGGTGTGGTGTGTGTCACATAATCAGAAGAGGGGGAGGAAATAAGGAGTGAGAATGGAGTGATATGGGAAATAACGAGAGTGAGCGAGAGAGCGAGGGAATGCAGAGAGAAACGAGAGTCCATCAGACAGTTAATGTTAAGTATTGTACACACACGCACGCGCGCGCACACACACACGTACATGGATCTCCTCTGTGCTGTGGACGATAAACATGTCCTGCAGATCCTCCATGGCTCCGTCCATCCAGTTGTTGAAGGGCGCCGCCCTCTTGGCGAACTCCAGGTACAGCTGGTCAATGGTCTCCCACAGTTTCTCCACACGCTAGGAAAGACCAGGACAATATTTAACTATATACAGTATGAAGCCATTGCTGCTATTACTACTATAACTGCTGCTACTAATAGTAACTTGACTAAGTAGTCACAGTAATACATGTAATGGCTTGATATGACCACCACTAGTTGTTATTGGAAGGGCCAGGAGTTTTTCCAGAGACAGGTCACATGGTCAGGAACATCTCCTGGCTCATGGTGGCTCAGTTGGTAAGAGGTTGTGTGTTCAATTCCTGCATCGATCACATTCTCCAACTAAAAGTGTCTGATTAGATATCTGTTGTAAGTGCGTAGCTCAGTACCTCCAGGGAGTCCCTCCTCTTCTGCGTCAGGGTCCCCAGGTTGTCCCACTGGTCACAGATGCCCTGGCAGCGGGCGTTCACCGAGGACGCATCATGGTAGTCCAGCTCACTGAGAGAGAAACAGGCAAACACACTGATCAGTATCACTTCTATTACATACCTGTGTCCCTTTTTCTAGAACTACATTTATCACTTCTTCCATCACTCCCTCCTTCCACCGTTCCTCCCATCATCCCTCCCTACTCCCTACTCCCTCCTTCCACCGTTCCTCCACACCTCCCATCATCCCTCCCTACTCCCTCCTCCCCTCCTTACTTGAGCTCCTGTGCGATAGCAGCGATCTGTTCCACTCTGTCCTGGTGTGCGGCCAGGTCAGACTCAAAGGCCTCGTGTTTCCTCATCAGAGCCCTGATCTCCATCAGAGAGGCTGACTCATAGTCCTTCATGGACAGCAGCTCTTCTTTACCTGGGGAAACACAGTTTATACTCAATCGTTATCTCTCTCTCTCTCTCACACTCTCTCCCCCCCTTCTATCTCTCTATCCCCTTTACCTCTCCTCTCCATTCTATCTCTCTATCCCCATCCACCCATGAGCACTGTGGTGCATGCCGTCTGAGGGTTGAAAGTTGATGTACTGTAGGTTCTTGACCCAATTAAGTGGATTTAAAAATTCTAAATGATATCCCCTTTACCTCTCCTCTCGCCCCTCTCTCTCTACCCCCCCTTCTCTCTCTACCCCCCCCCCCCCCTCCCTCCACTCTCTCTCTACACCCCCCTCTCCCTCCCCTCTCTCTCTCCCTCTCTCTGTTATTACCTGAGGTCCAGGACTGATGCAGGGAACACTTCTGCTTGAACTTCTCAGCCAGGTGGTCCAGTCTCTCCAGACGTCTGATCTCAGTAAGGAGCCACTCCTCATATCCCTTCTCCACCTGCTCCAGACCCTTCCATGCGTTGGCTATGTCCTGGGGGAGGAGAGAGACAGAGAGAGTGTATAAGATGGGTGGTATTATAGATGGAAGCTAGTTAGTTGGTTGACTATACTGGGTATTGTGAGTTTGGTTGAACAGTCAGATATATACGGGGTTATTCTTAAAACTCTCTAACCACTACAGTAAATTAGCTGTGGTTTTATGAAGAACCCGGGGTATGAAGTCGAGAGGGCTGCCAGGACAGTTTCACTCCCCGAGGCGTGGTGTGTGACGTCACCTACCGAGACCATCTTTCCCTCGGAGGGCATGAAGGCGGGCCGGTTGCTCAGCCTCAGCTTGGTCTGCAGGGTGTTGAAGTTGATCTCCAGCTGACACTTCTCCTGGACGCGGGGCGGCTTGTGGATGCGGCGGTAGTCCCGGAAGTCCTCCAGCTTCTGCTGCATGGCCCTCATGTGCTGCTCCGCCATGCGGTTCTCCAGCCACGGGATGGTCTTGCGGATCCACTCTAGCAGCTAGGGAGAGGTAAGAGGTCAGGGATTAGGGGTTAGAGGTCAGTGGGAGAAGAGTTGGTTGGTTGGTTGGTTGTTTGGGAAACCGTTCAGGGGCAAACACAAAAAGCATGCTCAATGGAGAATCTCCATTGAAATCATTTTTTAGTCCAGGACTAGGTTTAATCTGCGTCCAGGAAAATGGCACATACAGTATGCAACCTCTCATACATAATTGCATTAGCGCAATGACTAGAAGTCTACAGGAACAGTTAGCAGGCTAGTATGTTATCCCTTTAACACTCACCTCACTGGCCAGCTTCTCATACTCCTCCATGAGTTTCTCATTCTCCTGGTTCACAGCCAGCACTTTACAGATCCTGTTAGCTGCTGTCTCAGCCTGGGCAAGTAAGAGCGAGAGGGGGGATGGAGAGAGAAAGAGACAGAGTGAGAGAGAGAGAGAGAGAGAGAGAGAGAGAGAGAGAGAGAGAGAGAGAGAGAGAGAGAGAGAGAGAGAGAGAGAGAGAGAGAGAGAGAGAGAGAGAGAGAGAGAGAGAGAGAGAGAGAGAGAGAGAGAGAGAGAGAGAGAGAGAGAGAGAGAGAGAGAGAGAGAGAGAGAGAGAGAGAGAGATATTAACAACAAACGTTAAGACAGAGACAGTGGCCCTTAGAACGATGGTTGATTTGTATTGTTTTTCATTGCATTGTATTCATTGTTTTGCGGCATTGTGGAGCAGAGGCAGTGGATGGAGTGTGTTACCTGCTCAGCTCCAGCGAAGGCATGGTAGAAGCAGGACACATAGGTCATGATGGCCTTCTCATCAGGCTTGGGGGTGTTCAATACAACTCCTGCGTAATCACTGGAGAGAGTCGTCGGAGACGAATGGTAGGGTTATACAATTCCTGAAACGTTCCCAGAATTCCCTGGTTTTACAGAAATCATGATTGAAAAATGGACTCACCTTCAGCGTCGAGCATCTTGGGGATGTCCAGGTACTTCTCAGCCACCTCGAAGGCGGTGTTGAGGTTAACCGATGGGGTCATCCTGTTAGGGACACACACACAGACAGAGAAATAGATTTACATGAACACATAAAGAGAAGACACAGGCCAAGGGTTGTGGGTTCAATTCCCACCAATACAAAACATGTATGCATGCATGACTGTAAGTTGCTTAGGATAAAAGCGTCCGCTAAATGGCATATATTATAAATATATACATACTTCTTATACAATAGAGTTCTAGAGAGAAAAAATAGGGAATTGAGGTATAGAGAAATGAAAGGTAATAGTAAGGGGATACGACAGGTGTTGACCCTAGTGGACTCTAAGAGAGGATGGGGGTTGAGAGGAGAGTGAAGGCAGGAGGGGGCACCTTTCTCAGTTTGGAGTAGTCAATGAGGTCAGGTCTGTGTCTGTGTATGAGGGAACAGTGCCAGGCCATCCTTCCAACTGAATCAGTCACCCACGGGAGAGGAGGGAGGATAGAGTTGGGGAGGGGAGGGGAGGGGAGGGAGGGGAGGGAGAGGAGGGAGGGAGAGGAGAGGAGAGGAGAGGAGGAGAGGAGAGGAGAGGAGAGAGGAGAGGAGAGGAAGAGAGGAGAGGAGAGGAGAGAGAGAGAGAGAGAGGAGAGGAGAGATAAACATTAGGATTATGAAAATCTTAGAGAGAAAAAGAACAGGCACGGGACAATGAGGCACGGGACAATGAAGAGCAGTGAAAGACAAAAGTAAGAAAGTAAAATAATACCACAAACAATCCCAAAAGAAAGAGAGGCGTAGCCTGGTCGCCAGTCTGTTTCTGGTCTCTTGCCAACTCCTTATGTAATTGTCATGCCAAATGTGACAGTGAGTGGAGAGCGGCATGATATCAGAAATAGACTGGCACTCAGGTTAAGAGAGGAGTAAGCTACAGCCATAACTATGAACTGGAGTTCCCAATTCATCTCTTCTCAACATGACTCTGTGAAGCAGCATGCAGAAGGGGTGTAGTTTCCCATCCTGGCCACAGGGTGACGCAATGTGCACACCTGATGTGGAAGTTCTGCACGTTAACGTTCCTGTAGGGGGCAGTCTTCCTCTGGCACCACAGAAGAAGACCCTCCTTAGCAGAGGTCTCTACACAGGGAGGAGGCGGGGGGGAGACCGGGGGAGAGAGGGGGAGACAGAGGGGCAGGGGGAGATAGTGTTATCCTAAAAGAGTAGGCTAAATACGCTCCAATAACCCTGTGCTGTTAAGGTCAAGCTTAGTGACCTGTGTGAGTGTGTGTGAGTGTGTGTGTGTGTGTGTGTGTGTGTGTGTGTGTGTGTGTGTGTGTGTGTGTGTGTGTGTGTGTGTGTGTGTGTGTGTGTGTGTGTGTGTGTGTGTGTGTGTGTGTGTGTGTGGGTGTGTGGGTGGGTGTGTGGGTGTGTGCATGTGTGAAATGCTTACTGAGGTGTGTTTTTGTGGAGGATATGCAAAGTGTATGTGCAACTGAGGCTTGAGTAATATGAACGTGTTAACAGTCATGCATATTGAACTGAGTGCATGCTGTAGCCTTGTGTTTCTCATGTATCATGGTTATTTTGAGTGTCTTAACAGTGATCCTATGATGTGTTTATGACTATGTACGTAATTCTATTAATGTGTTGATGCGTATGTATAGAGTTGTATAGTGACTCTTAATGTTTAGACAGTGTTACTGTGCATCCGATATCTGGGTAAGTAGGTCGATTTTGTTCTCATGTGACTTAATGCATGTACAGTTCGAATGTGTTTATGACGGGTGAAACCGAGGGGAAATACATAGGAACAAAGTTGTAAACTTATTTTTTAAAGATGAATTGAAAGACCATGTGTCAGATCCAAGAGTGAACTTTTTCCAATTCCACCCCTGCATACACACGTGTACACACGTACACACACACACACACACACACACACAAACTGACCCTCCACGGAGATGTCCTGAATGGCGAAACGCAGGATGATGGTCCAGATCATTCCCAGGGTCATCTTTGTATTACCGTCGACGATCTCTGCAAGCCAATCACAGAGTCCCGTCAGAAACCATGGCAACATGGAGCACAGGCCAAAACTCAGTCTATGCTGGCTTACTGAGAGTTGTCTCAGACATAATACCTCACTCTATCTTTCAACAAGTATCTACAGGTATAGTATTTTACCTCTAAGTCAGAACTCCTTTGTAAAATGGGACTCTAGAACTACAAATAAAGGATAATTACAACATTACTGTTTTTGAACCTGTATAACAACATATTGGCAAAGAACAACAGAACCAAGATGTTGAAGTCTCACCCTCAGCGCCGATGGACACCAGCTTGACTCCCTTGCTGCAGATGAAGTCCAGGGCTTTGTTCACATTGGCAATCTTGTGGAAACGCATCTTGCCTTTGTCGGGTTTGGGCAGTCTCTCACCTGTGTACAATAAAAACATTCACTTTAATCTCCACTCTGCAACACAAAATTATTGGTGAAGTTTTACTCAACCAAGAAAGGTATGTGCCATTCTCCTTTCATTTAAGCTCAGATGCTGCTTTATTTGACCACATACCATCGAATTTGAGTGTGCTTTTCCACTAACTTATGATGGAGATGGAGAGGAAAACCTTTCTGATGTAACAGTATGTAAGAGTGACTTTGCAGTGACTTAACACTGACTTAGCGGTGACTTACAGTGACTTAAGAGTCTGACTCACCTGAGATGACCTCCAGCAGCAGCATGAGTTTGAGGCCATTCCTGAAGTCATCCTCGATGTTCTCGATCTGTGTCCCTGCCTTCCTCAAGTGGGAGTTACACCAGGCTGTGAAAGTCTGGGAGAGAGGGAGGGAGAGAGACAGGGAGGGAGGGAGAGAGGCAGGGAGGGAGGGAGAGAGGCAGGGAGGGAGGGAGGAAGGAAGCAGGTTGAGATAGGGGGAGAAAGAGATAAAAAGAGAAAGAGAGAGAGGGGGGGAGACAAAGGGAAGAGGGAGAAGAAAAAACAGGATTAGAGTTGCCAATAAATTAATTAATCTTCTCCCTCAAACAAACAGACAGCGACTGAGCCTCACTGACAATGACCGATGGGACCAACAGACCCCAAATGGAATCCTGGGCCCACACTGATAAACAACCCCATAGTAAACATAAATAAACAGACAAATGCTCTAATCTAAAGTGAAGCCTTAAGCAGACACTTAAAAAAGTGTTTGCTTTCTCCCGGCCGCTCTGACCGGTCAAGAGTGCTTGGCAACGCCCCAACTGTCCCTTAACATCTTTAACCTTGTTACAGCATCACTATGCTGCTCTGGGTGTCTGTCTGTGGTCGCAATGTACACAGATACACTGATGCCTTTAATATACTAGCGTAGGCTAGCACACCCATCCTGACCTCAGATAGACATTATTCTGTCTTGACAGCTTTGATTGATTGATTGGAACGGTCTGATTCAAGGGGGGGGGGGGGGGGGGGGGGGGTCATTTCAATACGAGGTTGAGGTGTGTGTATGTGTGTGTGTGTGTGTGCGTGTGTGTGTGTGCGTAGGTGTGTGCGTAGGTGGGGCGTAGAGGGTCACAGCAAACATAGACGTCTGTCCGCGGTGAGGGGGTGGAGAAAAATAATACCAGCAGAAGCGGAACGACCGACTACAGAGTTGTGTAGAGAGAGAGGGAGAGATTGCATTAATCAGTAATGAAGCATGATTTGTGTTCTGAGAGCCTCCATTAACGCAGTCGCTGTGTGTGTGGGTGTGTATGTGTGTGATTCTGGGTGTGTGTGTGTGTGATTCTGGGTGGGTGGGTGGGCACTGGGCAGAGCTGCGAGCCATTTAGCGATGACAGAGAGGGAAAGAGAGATAGAGGAAGAAAGAGAGACTCAGAAAATAAAGAGAAAGTGCTTGAGAGAGCGATAAAGAGTGCTTAAGAGAGGGTGAGAGAGAGAGAGAGAGAGAGAGAGAGAGAGAGAGAGAGAGAGAGAGAGAGAGAGAGAGAGAGAGAGAAAGAGAGAGAGAGAGAGAGAGAAAGAGAGAGAGAGAAAGAAAGAAAACAAAAGAGAACGAGCTAGGGCACGAGACAGAGAGCAAGAGAGAAACAGTGCTTGCCAGGGAGTGAAGGAAGGGAGGAAGGCAGAACAGACAGACAGCCAGAGGGAGGGAGGCAGGACTGCCCTGGCCTGTGTCCCAAATGACCTCCTATTCCCTACATAGTGCACTATTGTTGACCAGAGCCCTATGGGTCCTGGTCAAACTCTGGTCAACAGTAGTGCACTATATAGGGATAGGGTGCCATTTGGGATGCATCCCTAGACGGGAAGGAAGGGAAGGAGAGCCACAATCCCATCCCAGCAGGTGTCCCCCAGTCCCTACAGACCCAAACCCCCACCCTACAGCTACGCATGACCCCATTTAGACAGGCCCCCAATACAGACCACACAGACTTCTAGGCTAACTAAACCACCAAACCAGACTGCTTGAGAACAGGGGAGGAGAAGGAGGAGAAGGAGAGGAGGAAGAGGGGAGGGAGGAATGAAGAGGGGGGGTGGGAAGGAGAAAGGGAGGGAGGAAGATGGGGAGGGAGGGAGGGAGGAGGGGGAGGGAAAAGAGGGAAAAGGAGGGGGTGAAGGAGGGGGAAAGTAGAGAAGAAGGGAGGGGAAGAAAGGAGGAGGGGGAAGGAAGGAGTGGAGGTGAGGGGGGTGAAGGAGGCTAATTCGGGTAGCTATGAGACACCATTAGGGACAGCTGAGAAGGCAGGATTCCTAAGGCTAACTGTCAGAGTCAAAGAGGGATAGAAGGAAGGAGAGAGAGAGAGAGAGAGAGAGAGAGAGAGAGAGAGAGAGAGAGAGAGAGAGAGAGAGAGAGAGAGAGAGAGAGAGAGAGAGAGAGAGAGAGAGAGAGAGAGAAGGAAATAGAGACAGATTGTAAGAGAGAGGTTAAAAGAAAGTGAGGAAACAAGTGAATTTCGAAAAACAGAAACCGATATTTGTTGTTGTCAGTTCAACTTTCAGATGCATGTTCTGTTGGGGTTCACCTAAAATGGAGTGAGGTGACAAAATATGATCCGTCTTTGCATTTGAGACATCGGGATATCCTGTCTTTCAAATACTATATCTAAGGAGCAAAAAAATTATACAAATATCCAACTCAAAACACAAATAAGTCCTATTTAGAATCATCAAGTACAAAACCCTATTCATTGGACTCAAAAGGCCATTGGGCTCAAGAGACCATAGTTACACCATTCTCCATAATAACCCATTATCTCATAGATTACATGTCTTTGCAGGGGATGCCTGTGGTCAACTAGAGAGTGCTAGTATGACTATGAAGTCACTGCTCTTCTCCTCTATCTCCCCCCTTCTCCCCCTTCTCTTCTTCTGTCCTCCCTTCTTCTCGATCTCCCCCCTTCTCTTCTGTCTCCCCTCTTCTCCACCTGTTGAGCTGCCCCTCTGTGCCGTGTTGGTCTGGTCTGGACACAAACACACACATACACACAGTCATCCTGCTGGATGCCTCTCATAACTCAGGGAGAGGGGACAGTGGGAGGGCCTGATGACCCTCAGCACAGCTGGGAGGACACAAACACATAGACACACATCCTCCTCCCATCCCAGACACCACCTGTCCGACAAGAATGTGATGCAACCACTGTTACCATGTAACCATCCCTGCAGTAACCACTAACATCCTGCAGTTACATCTAACATCCTCAGAGGGGCAGCAATGAGCGCTGAAGCTAAGTCATGTGACAAGAATGTACTACTGTGGACAATGAGTTCAATTCAAGCAACACCAGCATGACAGGGTTCACTTTGTTTTTGCAAGGCACAAGTACACACACCCTGTGACGTGTGTTGTGTTCATCCATGATGTCACTGATGTGTAGAAAATGGCTGCTAAGGCTGCGTTGTACTCGTGGATCTCTGTGTAACAGAAACGTGTTTCATGTCTGAAATGGAATTACTGTAAATTATTAATTTGGAATTAATTTCAGAATGCTTTTAAGGTTCACAAAAATCCCTACTCAATCCAACTATGAGTCTAAGCGGATTTCCTCTGACTTGACTCTGGATGTGTCCGAAATGGCACCCTACTCCCTATGTAGCGCACTACTTTTGACCAGGCCCATAGGAGTGGGAAACCCCTACTAAATCAAACTACAAAGAGTTTTAGGGGTTTCCCTGTATTAGCATGACTCTGTGTGACTCTACATAGTGTCTTAATGTGGAGAACTAATTCATCACAGCCTGCAATCTGCCATGTCAACGTCTGACCTGACAATTAGCCTAGCATGAGTGTTACTTCAACAGTCACGTGGCCATGCCCTCTACAACACTGTCACCGTGGCTATGCCCTCTGCAGTGTGTGTGTGTCTAAGACAGAAGGGGTTAGAAGTCAGAAATAACTTTTACAAGAGAAAGAGTAGAACGGGAAGGAATGAGTTTTTCTCCTCCAACACTGTGGAATCGCTCTACACACAGACAACACTACTACCTAGACATGTCTACAAGGTGCCATTATAGTCAGGCCGAGGTAATAATAATAATAATAATAATAATATGCCATTTAGCAGACGCTTTTATCCAAAGCGACTTACAGTCATGCGTGCATACATTATTAATTTTTTGTGTATGGGTGGTCCCGGGGATCGAACCCACTACCTTGGCGTTACAAGCGCCATGCTCTACCAGCTGAGCTACAGAGGACCACGAGGTACACAGAGACTGACAAATGACTGGTCTATTTGCTACCTCTAAGAAAGGATAGCCTACATTTTCAGTCTTTATTTTCAGTTGTTTATATCAGGAACAATTGTGTGACTTGTGAGACTAAAGAAAGGGGATTCAGGACTGAAAATGATGATAATGCCCTTTTAGTGTAAGATCTGTTTGAAAAGACTGGCTAAAATTTCAGCCTGTTTCGGTGGGATGGGGTTTTGCCTGCTTGGTGACATCACCAGGCGGTAAATTAGTTAATAGACCAATAAGAAAGAGTTCCAAACCTCTCTGCCAATAACAGCTAGTTTTCAGTTTTCCCCTCCCCACTCAGACCACTCCCAGACAGTCCTGGCAAAATTCTTGTTTAGATATTGCTCTTTGCTAAAAAGCTATTTTAGTTTCTTTTTGACCATTTGAATTGAAAACAATCACAGTAAGGTATTTAATTGTTATCCAGAAATGATTTGATATTGAGATTCAAATGGCTGCATTGGACCTTTAACAAAGAAAGAATAGAGAAGAGGGTAGAAGCTCCAGGTAGAAGTTGCCTATAAGCACAGACATAGGATCAGCAATGACAGTCTTAAAGGGACAGTTCAAACCAGTTTCTCAGACTTCTTCACATATCAAAAGTGGACATGGACTCAGCTCAACATGACATGTCTGGCTAACTTACATTTTGGTGGTGAACTATCCCTTTAAGACTGACACACCTCTGTGTGAACATATTGGGTAGAATCCCCACAATCAAAAATGAGCTTCTGTTGACAAAGAATTATGAACTATCCCTTTAAGACATAGCTAGCTGTATGTCCAAAACAAACTAACCCTGATCCACCTGATTGCTAATGCGAACATCACATCCTAGACTCCATGGTTGTGTCCCACTACTTTTGACCAGAGCCCTATGGGCCCTAGTGCGCTAATAAGGGAATAGGTTGCCATTAGGGACGCATCCCCTATCTGCCGTTGATATCCTTTTATTAATATAACAGGACAAGAGTATTCCTGTATCAGCGCTCAACAGCAGTGTAAAATACGTCTGCAGGGCTGGCTGCACTGTGTGTGTGTGTGTCCACCCGGTGTGAGAGCCCAGTGTGAGCATAAATCAAATCAAATCAAATTGTATTTGTCACATGCGCCGAATACAACAGGTGTAGACCTTACAGTGAAATGCTTACTTACAAGCCCTTAACATACTGACCTTATATATAAACACAGCCTCTGTCCAGTCCAACACATGACTATAGAACAAGTGGGATAGGCCAGGGAGAGACAGACCTGGACAGACAGGTGTCTGCACACACACATACACACACTCACTTGCCTGACACACACACGCTCGGACACACGCAGTACCATCCTGATGAGGTATGATGTCGTGTATAAAAACAGAAACAGCAGTCTTTATCATTATAAATAGTCCCATCAGTCTGGAGAAAAGCCACACTTGGCCAAGCCATACATAGCTGCTCTCCCAAACGCACAAGTGGGAGAGAACGTTCACACACACACACATGTACATTCGTACACACGCGACCACGCACTCTTACACACATTCACATTCACAATGCTATACGCCCCAACAGACCCCTAGTACATCCTAAATAATGTACTGCAGCTCAACCTGTAAACGACCAAAGTCTAACAAAGTGTAAACAACCAAACAACCAACTGGAAACAACCAAACAACCAAACAACCAAAGTGTAACAATATCTAAATAACCTAACAACCAAACCGACCAACAGACAGACTGTCATGACAACTGCATCCATCATGAAAGCCATACCTTAGCTTCACACCAGGTCCATGCCAACTACATCTTTCCCTAACAACTACACCTATCGCTAACAACTACACCTAACCCTAACAACTACACCTATCACTAACAACTACACCTATCACTAACAACTACACCTATCACTAACAACTTCACTCATCACTAACAACTTCACTCATCACTAACAACTACACTCATCACTAACAACTACACCTATCACTAACACCTACACCTATCACTAACACCTACACCTATCACTAACACCTACACCTACACCTATCACTAACAACTACACCTATCACTAACACCTACACCTATCACTAACAACTACACCTATCACTAACAACTACACCTATCACTAACAACTACACCTATCACTAACAACTACACCTATCACTAACACCTACACCTATCAACTACAACTATCACTAACAACTACACCTATCACTAACAACTACACATATCACTAACACCTACACCTATCACTAACAACTACACCTATCCCTAACAACTACACCTATCACTAACAACTACACCTGTCACTAACAACTACACATATCACTAACAACTACACCTATCACTAACACCTACACCTATCACTAACACCTACACCTATCACTAACAACTACACCTATCACTAACAACTACAACTATCACTAACAACTACACCTATCACTAACAACTACACATATCACTAACAACTACACCTATCACTAACACCTACACCTATCACTAACACCTACACCTATCACTAACAACTACACCTATCACTAACAACTACAACTATCACTAACATCTACACATATCACTAACACCTACACCTATCACTAACAACTACACCTATCCCTAACAACTACACCTATCACTAACAACTACACCTGTCACTAACAATTTCACTCATCACTAACAACTACACCAATCACTAACAACTACACCTATCACTAACAACTACACCTATCACTAACACCTACACCTATCACTAACAACTACACTCATCACTAACAACTACACCTATCACTAACAACTACACCTATCACTAACAACTACACCTATCCCTAACAACTACACCTATCACTAACAACTACACCTATCACTAACAACTACACCTATCACTAACAGCTATACCTATCACTAACAACTACACTTATCAATATTAAGCATGATTTGTCAGAACAAATTAAAAGGATATTTGACCCCATAGATGACAAAGATGGGACCATTAACCTTATTTGACCACACGTATGTTTTAGGCTTATATTCGCATTTAAATAATATATACACTATCTATACAAGTATGTAGACAGCCCTTCAAATGAGTGGATTCGGCTATTTCAGCCACACCCGTTGTTGACAGGTGTATAAAATCGAGCACACAGCCATGCAATCTCCATAGCCAAACATTGGCAGTAGAATGCCCTTACTGAAGAGCTCAGTGACTTTCAACGTGGCACCGTCATAGGATGTCACCTTTCCAACAAGTCAGTTCATCAAATTTCTGCTTTGCTAGAGCTGCCCCGGTCAACTGTTAGTGCTGTTATTGTTAAGTGGAAACGTCTAGGAGCAACAACGGCTCAGCCGCGAAGTGGTAGGCCACACAAGCTCACAGAACGGGACCGCCGAGTGCTGAAGCGCGTACAAATCGTCTGTCCTCAGTTGCAACACTCACTACCGAGTTCCAAACTGCCTCTGGAAGCAACGTCAGCACAATAACTGTTCGTTGGGAGCTTCATGAAATGGGTTTCCATGACCAAGCAGCCGCACACAAGCCTAAGATCACCATGCACAACGCCAAGTGTCGGCTGGAGTGGTGTAAAGCTCGCCGCCATTGGAAACGTGTTCTCTGGAGTGATGAATCGCGCTTCACCATCTGGCAGTCCGACTGACAAATCTGGGTTTGGCGGATGCCAGGAGAACGCTACCTGCCCCAATGCATAGTGCCAACTGTAAAGGTTGGTGGAGGAGGAATAATGGTTCGGGCTAGGCCCCTTAGTTCCAGTGAAGGGAAATCATAACTCTACAGCATACAATGACATTCTAGACGATTCTGTGCTTCCAACTTTGTGGCAACAGTTTGGGGAAGGGCCTTTCCTGTTTCACCATGACAATACCCCTGTGCACAAAGCAAGGTCCATACAGAAATGGTTTGTCGATATCGGTGTGGAAGAACTTGACTGGCCTGCACAGAGCCCTGACCTCAACCCCATCGAACACCTTTGGGATGAATTGGAATGCCGAATGCGAGCCAGGCCTAAGTGCACATGATTTTGTTCGACGAGCAGGTGTCCACATACTCTTGGTAATGTAGTGTATTTTATAAGACCTTAAAACCCCTCATTATCATCATCAATCATAATCAAATGCTATACTTGGCTATGTGCATGTCATTCATACATTCATAAGTTTACCTACTGAGAAAAGACTTTGTGCTGTATGTAAGGGTGGATAACTTTATTTTATTTAATTTCTTACAGCTGACAGAAAGAGTTGTCAGTGGTTGTCAGTTGTCAGTGGTTACTTGTAATGTATTTATGTGGAATGTCAACAATGGTCAACTCTTTTCCCCTTGAGTTTCATTAGACAGTGTTAGGTAGGGGATCGGAGGGGAGGCTAGGCCATACAACAGGTGTGACAGCATGTGGAGTGACACCCCACCACCCTCACCACATCCCTCCAGCCCCGTCTTCCCCTTATGGGGGTTTTAAATATCCCCCTAACGGAGACCTAAGGCCTGAACTTGGTTGCCGCCGCCACCGGGACGCTTTGGGACGATGACATAAGAGTAGAACTGAGCCACCTGCAAGTAAGCATTTTGTTGGACGATGTATACCTTCCGTATCCTGTATATACAACTAATAAAACGTTTACCACACAAGCTGCACCCAAACAAACCATGTTAAAGTGCTACCAAGTACAATGACTAAGACTAAACCAAAGAAAGACAGAATAATCTTTCTCTCTCTCTAACCACTATGTTAACCACCTCTCCTCTCCCTCATCCCCTCATCCAAAAGAGTGACACTAAGAGGAGACCAGGAGCCACTTAAAGGGTTGTTAGAGCACAGAGGCCGCATCCCAAATGGCACCCTATTCCCTCCTTAGTGCATTACTTTTGACCGGGGCCCATAAGGGTCAAAAGTAGTGCACTATAAAGGGAATGGGGTGCCATTTGGGACACATCCAGAGCCTCTGAGGGCCAGAATTCTAAACACCAGGCCTAACATTAGCGGCTAGCGGGCATACCTCCTCTGCCAGCCCAGCTCTGTCCCAGCTACCAGCCACCCCGTGGGCACGAGGGCAGCCAGCGCCAAGCAACAGGTGGCACACCTGATGACAGCATGGAGCAAATTGAAGCCCCCCTCACGCTCTCACATCTAAGAGAATGCCCATTGCTAATTGTTATGTATTTAACTCTTATTTCAGCAGTTACAGCATGGAGTGAAGCCCCTCTCATTGACCCACATCTGAGAGAATGCCCATCCTTAATTTGCATTTATTTAACCAGAGAGGTTGACTGAGAACATATTCTTGTTGACAGCAACAGCCATGCAGGAATAGAGATAGAGGCCTATTTCTACACACTCAACTTGACTTGTACATCAGGATGAACAATGCTGCACTTTTTCTTTAACTCTGTTCTGAAAACAATTATTAGACAGGAAATCTGAACTAGACCAAATGCCACGGGTTTACAATGAGTTCTCTATAATATTGTGTTTGTGTGTTGCTTATTTATGAGGTTGACCGTTCCAAGCTTTAGTACTGACTGCTGTTAAACACACTCACAGTGTTCAATCAAAGTGACAATTCATATGACTATGACTAACACAACACTTGGACCTGCACCTGCAGAGTCATACCAACAGTTACACATCTGAGATATTAATCATAATGTAATTCCATCTGTTTGCATCAATGGTTTTATTAAAGGGCAACAGATTCAATACATTCCATTCCATTGTTCCATTCCGTTCTACAAAACATAATTTCATGATATATCATTCTGTTCCGTTCCATTCAATTCCAGTGTTTATCTGTTCTATTCTCCTGCCTGCAGCTTGACTGAGTTACTCTAAGGTTAAATGTCAAACACACTGGGCCTTCTAGTGGTCCCAGAAGCATATGTTATGGGAACGTAGAGCAGAGCATGGTACAGCCTTCAGCTTGCTTCACAGTGTGTGTGTGTGTGTGTGTGTGTGTGTGTGTGTGTGTGTGTGTGTGTGTGTGTGTGTGTGTGTGTGTGTGTGTGTGTGTGTGTGTGTGTGTGTGTGTGTGTGTGTGTGCATCCGCCATGCGTGTGCATTTGTGTGTGAGTGTTTTAATGTGCCCTGGGCACTGTGATTGATGATTGCAGAGGGATAAATTGGTTAAAGAGGGGAGTAGGATTTACAGCTGACTGTCTGTCTGATATGAGTAGGAGGGGGGGGGTCTAATTTCAACAGGCGTCTCTCTCTGTCAATAGGGGTCAAACTGCTAGGACAGGTCCAGGATCAGTTCATCCAGGGTCAATGCTAACCTTGACCATTAGGAAGTAAACACAAGACTGATCTTAGATCATCATCGTCCATCAGACTTCCTAGATGACCTTCTATTACTCTTTTCCCTCCTGATGTCATGAGCACCAATATCCTGAGTCATGACTCATGACTAATCACATGAACCTCTCATAAACTACAGTCAATCACTGGAACTACCCAGGCACCGGTTACTGTGACAACACCCAATCACACCTGCTGTAACTGCCAGACAGACCAATGCTATGCTGTCAATTTCCAATCAGAGCTCTTGGTTTCACCTGAAAGAACATATTGCTGTCAACAGTCAGTACCACCTCTCTTAAAGTTTACAACAGATCTATAATGCCATTGTTATTACATGTAAATGTGAATATTACCAAACCCAATGTAAGAGATGTGGCATTTATAATTTCAGGGTGAATATTACCAACGCAATTTAAGAGATGTGCCATTTATAACACCTCTGTGATATCAGTTCTGTTCTGTTCTGACTTCTGCCTCATAAAACAGGATTCTGATATCATTTTATATACTCTCACATACATACACACACACACACACACACACACACACACACACACACACACTGCTGCTATGACAGGTTTCCATCTTCAGTGCCAACGGTGGCATCCGATACCATGGAGTCATACTAAGGATCAGTAGTAAGACTATTAATATCTTATCATCCAAAATGAATGAGTAACAAGACAATTGTAAGACTTAATTAGTCCATATTCACCTCAAATACAGAGTAAACCATGACAGAACTCTTCCATCCATCCCTCCCTCCCTCCATCCAACCCCCCATCATCTCTTCTTTCTCCCTGTGGATTGTGGCACCTCAGTGTCCCTTTCCCATTACCAGACCATGGAATACCTGTGTAACCTCATGTCTTAGCACCCTCCAACAACACACACACTTGGAGGAGGTATCACAGAACACACACACTCCTCAGCCCTTCCTGTGGCCTCCCAGGGCTCCTAATTCCACTAAGGCAGTTTATAGAAGCCTCCCTACATGGACACAGCTTCTGGAATAGCAACTGCCATCTGATCTCACTACAAGCTCTCTCTCTCTCTCTCTCTCTCTCTCTCTCTCTCTCTCTCTCTCTCTCACCTAGCCTTTTCCCTACACACACACGGTTCTCTTGGCCAGTTCAGTTCTGCATTTACTTGCGGGATGAACTTTCTGTTTCAAAATTTTGAATTATTGTAAGAAAGAAGAAAATATAGAATAATAAGAACAAATTATTGAGAAAGGCTATAGTATTATTGTGAAAATAGAGAGTATAGTCAAGTAGACTAATAAAAATAGGCCTAAGGAAATACAGTCAGGTCCAATTTTTTTGAAAAAGGCTCAGTGCCGTTATCCTCGCAAGGTGAGGTATTTCGTTTTGACCCCTATTTTTCTTAGAAAAAATATGATTACTTGTTAAACAAAATCTTTCTCTGAGGAATTGTATTTGTATAAAATAATTATTTTATTTTATTTGAGCATACAATATAGCTTAGTATTTGTATTATTTATTCTATTCAGTCTTTTTTGCAATGGCCATCTCAGTCTCCGGACATGAACCCTATTGAAAACCTGTGGTTTGAATTTAAGAGGTCAGTCCATAAATGCAGATTAAGGATATCAAGGATCTGGAAATATTCTGTATGGGGGAATGGTCTAAGATCCCTCCCAATGTGCTCTCCAATCTCATAAAACATTTTATAAAAAGCTATGTGGGCCAGACCTCTGAGATCGATGAGACATTCATCAAACATCGGTGAGTTTGACTGGTTAGACCTAATGACAGAATAAACAACCGTTTTTGGAGAGCAGATTGTTCAAAGGGAATTAATATTATAATCCAGATTAATATTATAATCCAGACCAGACCATGAATATCTCATAAAACACATTGCATAGGCTAAGCTTGTCACTGTGCTTGTCACCAGATATTGATGGGACCGTGAGGTGAAACAACCTGGTCTCAGAGCATTTCGTATTATTCTGTATAGTATATCTGAGACACTCCATTTAGTATGATATGTTAAGTTTGGTATGGTATGTATTAATTTGAGGATGTCCATCACCCATTTTATGATATGTTACGAATTACAATTCCTATTATATGTTACGAATTTGCAAAATGTACAATACCTTACGAATTTGCAAAATGTACAATATGTTACGAATTTGCAAAATGTACAATATGTTACGAATTTGCAAAACGTATGATATGTTACGAATTCTAGCTAGGTGGCTAAAGTTAGCTAGCTGGCTAATGTTAGCTAGGCTAGGGGTTAGGGGTTAGGGTTAAGTTTAGGAGTTAGGTCAATGGGTTAGGGATAGGGGAAGGATTCACTAAAAGGCTTAAGGTTAGGGTTAGGAGAAGGGTTAGCTAACATTCTAAGTAGTTGCAAAGTAGCTAAAAAGTAGTAAGTAGTTGAAAAGTTGCCTAATTAGCTAAAATGCTAAAGTTGTCCGTGATAAGATTCGAACTCGCAACCCACCCATCCACACCGACCAACTACCCTACTTTCGTTTTTTCCTTAAGTAACCTTCTGTGTTATGTAAACATACCAAATGTAACATATCAATGTAACATATTGTGGTTCTCTGTAGCTCAGCTGGTAGAGCATGGTGCTTGTAACGCCAAGGTAGTGGGTTCGATCCCCGGGACCACCCATACACAAAAAAAATGTATGCACGCATGACTGTAAGTCGCTTTGGATAAAAGCGTCTGCTAAATGGCATATTATTTTTATCATACTAATTTCAGTGTCCCAGATTTATGTTTACTATGTTACGTCTAGTCTATGAGACCAGGCTGGGTGAAAACAACACATCCTCATCAGTTTCAAAATCCTCTGGATGAGATTTACAAGTAAATTACTGTACTACTGTATTTAATCAAAACTCTCAATCTGATTTGTAGCAACACTTCCATTGGATGATTTTTTTTATCAAAGTGTGATAGGGATTAATCATTCTAAATAACTATATCACATAAACAGAGAGTAGGAAGTGAAACATTTTTTCCCCCTAATCTTTGCTAGATCCTGTGTTAGTCCGTTTCCATGGAAATTCATTCTGTGAATTCAGTAATGCATTTTTGGAACTAGAGATGAGGGTAGAAAATGAATTGTGAAGTGTTAGTTATTACTACTGCACTTAAATCTATGTGTGTATCAGAGACACAGAGACATAAGAGGAAAATTGATTTACCATGAGAGCTCAAGAGGTAGTGTTTTTTCCCCACACACACACACACTCCATCAAAGCCTACTGCCTTGGTGTCCCTGAGCAGCTTACAGGCCTTATAGAGAGAGTATCCACCACAATAATCAGTGATCGTTGTCTTGCTGGATCAATATCCACTACTCAAATATGAGCTCTCAAGTGTCCAAACCAAGCCCTTGAACACTGACTGAGGCTTTGCGTACCAAATGGCCCTCGATGCCCTACATAGTGCACTAGTGCAGCACTACAGGCCCATAGGGCTCTGGTCAAAAGTAGTGCACTATATAGGGAATAAGGTGCCATTTGGGAAGCAACATGAGAGAGTGATCCTCTTCCTATGGGAATAAGATCACTGCAGTGTGAATCACATCACATACTCCAGATTTTCAGCTGCTAACTAACTGGCTAGATAGCTGAATAATTTTCTGGCATAGCAGTAGCTCATCCTAGCGCAATGCTAACCTAGTGCCTTGCAAAAGTATTCATCCCCCTAGGCGTTTTTCCTATATTGTTGCATTACACCCTGTAATTTAAATTGATTTTTATTTGGATTTCATGTAATGGACATACACAAAATAGAAAGGAAAAAAATAACTTATACAAAATAAATAACGGAAAAGTGGTGCGTGCATATGTATTCACCCCCTTTGCTATGAAGACCCTAAATAAGATCTGGTGCAACCAATTACCTTCAGAAGTCACATAATTAGTTAAATAAAGTCTACCTGTGTACAATCTAAGTGTCACATGATCTCAGTATATATACACCTGTTCTGAAAGGCCCCAGAGTCTGCAACACCACTAAGCAAGGGGCACCACCAAGCAAGCGGCACCATGAAGACCAAGGAGCTCTCCAAACAGGTCAGGGACAAAGTTGTGGAGAAGTACAGATCAGGGTGAACATCCCAGGGAGCACCATTAAATCCATTATTAAAAAATTGAAAGAATATGGCACCACAACAAACCTGCCAAGAGAGGGCCGCCCACCAAAACTCACGGACCAGGCAAGGAGGGCATTAATCAGAGAGGCAACAAAGAGACCAAAGATAACCCTGAAGGAGCTGCAAAGCTCCACAGCAGAGATTGGAGTATCTGTCCATAGGACCACTTTAAGCCGTACACTCCACAGAGCTGGGCTTTAGCGAAGAGTGACCAGAAAAAAGCCATTGCTTAAAGAAAAAAATAAGCAAACACGTTTGGTGTTTGCCAAAAGGCATGTGGGAGACTCCCCAAACATATGGAAGAAGGTACTCTGGTCAGATGAGACTAAAATTGAGCTTTTTGGCCATCAAGGAAAACGCTATGTCTGGCGCAAACCCAACACCTCTCATCACCCCGAGAACACCATCCCCACAGTGAAGCATGGTGGTGGCAACATAATGCTGTGGGGATGTTTTTCATTGGCAGGGACTGGGAAACTGGTCAGAATTGAAGGAATGATGGATGGCGCTAAATACAGAGAAATTCTTGAGGGAAACCTGTTTCAGTCTTCCAGAGATTTGAGACTGGGACGGAGGTTCACCTTCCAGCAGAACAATGACCCTAAGCATACTGCTAAAGCAACACTTGAGTGGTTTAAGGGGAAACATTTAAATGTCTTGGAATGGCCTAGTCAAAGCCCAGACCTCAATCCAATTGAGAATCTGTGGTATGACTTAAAGATTGCTGTATACCAGCGGAACCCATCCAACTTGAAGGAGCTGGAGCAGTTTTGCCTTGAATAATGGGCAAAAATCCCAGTGGCTAGATGTGCCAAGCTTATAAAGACATACCCCAAGAGACTTGCAGCTGTAATTGCTGCAAAAGGTGGCTCTACAAAGTATTGACTTTGGGGGGGTGAATAGTTATGCACGCTCAAGTTTTCTTATTTTTTGTCTTATTTCTTGTTTGTTTCACCCCAAAAAAATATTTTGCATCTTCAAAGTGGTAGGCATGTTGTGTAAATCAAATGATACAAACCCCCCAAAAATCCATTTGAATTCCAGGTTGTAAGGCAACAAAATAGGAAAAATGGCAAGGGGTTGAATACTTTCGCAAGCCACTGTATAACCAGTGCATTCGGAAAGTATTCAGACCCCTTCACTTTTTCCACAGTGTTACGTTTCAGCCGTATTCTCAAGTGGATTAAATAAATAAAAATCCTCATCAATCTACACACAATACCCCATAATGACAAAGCGAAAACAGGTTTTTAGAAATTTTAGCAAAGGTATTAAAAATAGAAAACAGAAATACCTTATTTACATAAGTATTCAGACAATTTGCTATGAGACTCAAAATTGAGCTAAGGTGCATCCTGTTTCCATTGATCATCCTTGAGATGTTTCTACAACTTGATTGGAGTACACCTGTGGTAAATTCAATATGATTTGGAAAGCCACACACCTGTCTATATAAGATCCCACAGTTGACAGTGCATGTCAGAGCAAAAACCAAGCCATGAGATCGAGGGAATTGTCCGTAGAGCTCCGAGACAGTACTGTGTCGAGGCACAGATCTGGGGAAGGGTACCAAAAAATGTCTGCAGCATTGAAGGTCCCCAAGAACACAGTGGCCTCCATCATTCTTAAATGGAAGAAGTTAGGAACCACCAAGACTCTTCCTAGAGCTGGCTGCCCAGCCAAACTGAACATTCGGGGGCGAAGTGCCTTGGTCAGGGAGGTGACCAAGAACCCGATGGTCACTTTGACACTCCAGAGTTCCTCTGTCCAGAAGGACAACCATCTCTGCAGCACTCCCCCAATCAGGGAAGCCACTCCTCAGTAAAAGGCACATGACAGCCTGCTTGGAGTTTGCCAAAAGGCACCTAAAGGACTCTCAGACCATGGGAAACAAGATGCTCTGGTCTGATGAAACCAAGATTGAACTCTTTGGCCTGAATGCCAAGCGTCACGTCTGGAGGAAACCTGGCACCATCCCTACGGTGAAGCATGGGGTGGCAGCATGATGCTGTGGGGATGTTTTTCAGCAGCAGGGACTGGAAAACTAGTCAGGATCGAGGGAAAGATGAACGGAGCAAAGTACAGAGAGATCCTTGATGAAAACCTGCTCCAGAGCGCTCAGGACATCAGGTGCAGGCCTACTATCCACAGGGGAATGGTCATCCCTGATCATATTAAGTTGACGTCTGTTGAGTGTGAATAGTCCACATCCTGTCCTCACTGCGGTGATGGGGCCCTCCTTCGCCAATTTAACACTCTGTGCTGTAAATTAACATTTTTTTCCCCCTTACCTTAGGGTGTAACTTCTTAAAGTGTTCATTAGACTAATATGTTTTTCTACTTAAAGCTGAAGTGTTGCTCTTTAAACTTCATCTATTTTCTGTTTTGCCTTAGGGCTTTAGTGTAGATGCCAAATAACGTTATAATATCATTTTTTCTGTTACATCTGGTACACACAGAGCTAACTGAAATACACAATCCCTTTATAGGCTTACTGCAGTTGACATTATCTTTAGTTCCATGAAAGCTGACCTGACAAAATGATTTTCCATGGAAGTAGATAAATAAAAGTACTGTATCGTATCACAGGAAATAGCTCCCTAGCTCTCTATTTGCAGAAAAGGATTGTTATGACTGAGTTATAGCCAGAGACAGGACGGCTGGTGTGAATAAGAATCGTTCATACCTTCCTCTCATTCATCATCCTTTCATTCTGAACTCCTTAGGTGGTCAATGCTCAGATACAGTATATAACACCACTGTAACATTTTAACTTCTGTAAAGAAGGTGGCTCGGTGAACCATGCTCGAGAAATGAGAAACCTTGCCTTGAGACCAGAAGACCTGCGTTAGCTCCCGAGATAGGCTAATGCCTAGGCTTTAGCTCAGCGGGCTAACACAGTCTTGCAGTCCAAACCTTGGTTGGTCGCACTACATCAACTCTTAGGACCAAGTGAAATATCAAAATACAACCCTCTCAATAAAGTGAAAGGAGTGCTGTGTCTATTTCAAATGCTGTATCATATTCAACAGAGTCACAGTGTGTTGACAAACTTTATTACTGAGCCTGAATGCAGCCGGAGCTTTTTCCAAAGAAATGTGGAACATGCGGTTAGAACAGGTGGTTATGTCCTCTCTCAGATCCATTTCACCACAAAATGATGCAGCTTTCTATATTTATGAGATGATATCAGCTTCTTAAGCTGTTCTTTAGTATGTGTGTGGGGGGGGGGGTCGGGGTGAACTCACACAGCCCTTCTGGTGTGTGTGGATTAAAGGTCATATTTTTGTATTCCCCTCAAAAAAATCACTATTTTTTATTTTTTCCTTGTGTGTGTGTGTCTCACAAGCTCATATCACCTTATGCTAAACAGCAACAAAAATATATATATAAGATTGTGATATTGCACCACCTCAACAACTTGTTGAGACATTGAGAAGGTGTGAGAGAGATTGTTGGAGAGGGAACTGGCCAGGAGGTATTGGCCTACTATACTGTTGGGAAGAAGGGGGGAAAGTATAGAAGCGCGCGAGAGAGAGAGAGAGAGAGAGAGAGAGAGAGAGAGAGAGAGAGAGAGAGAAGGAGGGAGAAAGAGAGAGAATGAGGGAAAAAGAGAGAGAAGGAGAAGCAGGGAGGGAGGGAGGGAGGGAGGGAGGGAACAGAAAGAGTTCAGGAGTATTTTTAGGACAGGTTTATTCGTAGATCTGAAACTAACCCTGTCGGTGTACTTCTATACGAGCAGTCTTTCCCCTTCTCCCCTTCTCCGTTCTCTCACTCACCCTCTCTGGCCGCTGCCTGACTGGCCATCTGTTGACGTCTCTCACCCTTAAGGCCCTGTGAGCTCCAGTACAGTCACTGTGTGAAGGAAACTTTCACATCATAGAGAGACAGGGGAGTTCCATAGAAATATAATATATAAGGACTAGAATAGATTCTATTTTCTATGTGTTTCCTAATTCATGTTTGTATGTATATTATGTACAGTCTCTACCTTCTCCCAAGATGCCAATCAACCCAAGTAGGCTAGTTATGTATAAATATAAATAGGCCATAGATATTTTCAGACTGAGATTCAGACCTGTATGCAAGGACTACAATCCTCCAACTTCAGACCACTCTTTTAAAGGTGTACATGAACATTCTACAAAGTCTTGTCAGAAGCAGAACATTTATTCTGGTAAATCAATGGTAATAAAATATATATAGGCCATGAGGCACAAATCAGAAATGAATGCCTATGAGAGCTGAGCTGACAAACATGCATTTATTAGCATGGCGAACGTGCATTTATTAGCAGTTTAGTCTTTATGCTCAATGAATTCACTATTGAGGTATGGTTGTCCCATTCCAAGTTAGGCCAGGCCATAGAGCACAGGCAGGCGAAGCGCCGCGATGCTTACGTCATAACTGTCACATCAGCCCATTGACTTTTAAGCTTGACAGCTCCAGCTCATTAAATGCACCTGTCATCCATGTCCGCGAACACAGCAAGGCCAGCTGATCGCCAAGACAACGGGCCCAAGTCCCCTCGCGACTTTCTAGGCCTATTTTACATTTTATTAATTTAGCAGACGCTCTTATTCCGGCTACATGACACTTCCAGACACTATAGTTTGCCACCTCAAATAAGCGCCACTCCCAAAATAAAATACAAACTCATAGACAACTTGGAGTAGTTTTGAGAGAGCGAGAGAGAGTTTAAAAAGCATTCAACCTTTAATATATGAACATATCTCTCTACACATATAGGCCTACCTTATTAGACCTAACTGTTGACTGGTTGCCTAAGCATAGGTTAGAGATTCTGTAAATGGTTCGATTTGGGCCTGCCTATAGCACATGGTGACTTCTTGGAAAAGTCGTGCATAAAAGCACGCAAGTCCCTATTTGTTTAATTGCTTAGTTTAAATGTGTGGGGGTATATATATATATATATATATTGAGACTGTCTTCGTGTGCCTGTCGGGTGTAAGTGAAAGATAACACTGAGAACGTTGCGCGTTTGAAATATCTAACTGCTCTGCTCATAGCTTCCAGAACTGAAAGGGAGCAGGTGCGTACGCCAACTCCTTATACCACCACCCCCCCCCACCACCCCCAAACTTTAATAAGTTTTACTGGGATTTTAGTAACCGTCAACCATTTGATTCTGCCTTGTGGGCACTCATAAAACATACACAACGGGTTGGCTGGACTCAAGCCAGACGCACACATTTCCGTAGTGTACAACCGCCCGCTCTAGCCAACACTCAACGGTCACCGTGCCACTTTGACTTGACTTACTCACCGCCCGGCACCGAACGTACCTTTCTCTGCTGTTTCTCCCAGGCGGGGTCCAGCAGTAGGTCCCTGTCCCACTCATCCTCCGGAGTCATATACTGATGCTCCTCGCTCATCATATACGAGGTGTTGTATTGCGCTTGGGTTTCGACAGCCATCATCATGCCGTCTAGGGTTTCTAGTACCCCCTCTGATTATATAGAAAAGAAACGAGGTTTTTGCGCACTCTGAGCCTTGTAGATACCAGATGAAACCCTCCTTGGGCTTGAGGACTCGCTGTCTGTCAGGTGTGCTGGTCAGCAGAAACAAGAGATGCGGCGGCAGAGTACAGACTGCGGCAGAGGTGCAGCTCCCACTACCAGAAACTATGCTTCGCCCGTGCTACTTTCCTGGTCAAAAGTAGAACACGTGACCGCACCCCAATAAGTATGAGAACACGGGCGGGCGGCTGTCAGGGTCTGACCCTAAAAAGGTGCGATGGGTGGGGTGGTGGTTGGAGAGTTGACCTATCCCGGGGCAGGGAGGCTTGTGAGAGGAGGATGGAGACGTCAATCACACCCCTTACTGAAGGAGATTTTAAACTACAGCTTGTGGAGCGCACCTGTTGCCTCTTGTGCGCCTCTAGTCTCGGGCTCTAGTCTATATCCCTCTACACCCCTCACACTGATTACAATGATAAACAACACAGACCTCAGATAACCTCAATGTCCTTACAACTAAGAATTATATTGACACATCAGTGTATTTTAGGATAATTGCAGGACGATGGGAAGATGTCTTTATGAATCCAGGAAACTGACAGGGATATGCTTTTTTCATCCTTTCTCAATCCTCTCCTCTAAGACCCCCAGCTATTCCATGTATTTGAATTACTCCAGATCTAGCACCCCTGATTTAATGTGTCAACTAATCATCATGCCCTTGACTACTTAAGTCAAGTGTGATAGTTCAAGGAGGGTTACAACAAAACGGTGAAATGTCTCTGGGGTTCCCTGAGAGGAGGTTTGAAAAAGGCTGGCCTAGCCTATGAAGGTAGTACTATGAAGGTCACATTTCCAGAAGACACATTGACATGACAAGCCCTATATAAAGTGCTGTGACTCGAGGTAGAAATCAAAGAACAGCTGAAGGCAGTTGACTTCTCAATATTTGGCTGATACACCATTGACAGCTCAGATGGAAATGTCAGTAGGCACAAAGTGATCTAGACCTACAGTATTACATAAGAAAATATAGAAAAATATCAAAAAAAGGCATATAGCACTGCTTTATTTCCATATTTGTGCTGTACGCTTAAAAATAGCCTAATTATGTTTAAAGAGAGAATAAAACAACGTTTATTTTAAAATATTCATTTATTTGGTACTGCCATGCAGACGGTACAGTGCCTCAAGACATATAAGCGATGCAAGGAGTATACATATTTATATGACATTTGGTTATTCATTGTCATAATACATTTAAGGCGACATTTTCTTGGTGGAGAGTAGTTTAAAGCTGTGCAAAAACACAGTAAAACTCAATCTGGCATTGTGATTGAATTAGACTTTTCTCAAGCATTGTGTGTTATAAAAGGTCACTATTCATGCATTGCTCAGTATACTAAACTCTAGTTAAATAATCACCCATTTATAATGAACATTGTTGAAAATATTTATAATAACACTGCAGGATTATAATGAGTTTTACAGTATTTTCTTGCATATTTTAACTATTTTGCACCATTAAAATGTCCCCCTTCATCTCCTTCAAGCATGCTGATTCTTTGCACTTGTTTGCAAAACATCACCTCAACAATCCAGCTGGGCATACAAAGTTGCTCTTTCTCCCTAAAAATACCAAAATAAATCAAATGGCTCAGACTATAAGAACATAGGTATTAGATAACAAATGAGGTAACAGTTTACATTAGGTTGCCTTTATATCGTAGTAGGACTATAGATAGTATTTTCCTTAACCAGATGAAATCACACACCATTACACTGTAACTACACTTGACTTGCCCCAGATTCTTAATTAAGTCAACTTAGTTACAGCGTAGTTACAAGTTCTTGCATGTGAGAATATAATATTCGATGTGACTAGGTAGTATTTGGGCTGCAATGTTAAGTGTGACCGACAGTCGACTTGCGACTACACAGGGGGCAAATCTGCGGCCCAATTCCAATTCTTCCCGCTCTCCTTGAAGTGCGCATTCGTTCACTCCTTGAGGATTTAAAAGCATGAGATTGGTAGAAGATATATGGTATACTCTGTCTACAACAATCCAACGCTTTCCCCCATCATCTCCTTGAGTGGGAGTGGACAAGTGCACACTTCAGGAAAGAGGGGCGAGATTTAGAATTGAGATTCTATTGGTAAGGCAGCATTTCTGGCTTCCCTGTCCTGTGTTGTGCAGAGCGAGGTAGAGCAGAACAGGAGCAGTGGTGAAAGGCTGCAGCCATGTGGTTGTCCGTCAGTGTGAACTAATAGGGAGCAAGCCAGGGGGATTTAGAAATGCATGGCTGGCTGCATTTGCTCAAGCACTAGAGTCAGACTCCACACATCCACTTCTGAGAGGAAAAGGGGACTATGTGGGAAAAAGCACCACATCCTGATTAGTTATTTTAGTTAGTCCATTTTGTGCAGAGGCAATACTGTAGTTTGAATGCTCAGAGAGATTACTGGTGCACCTTTTTACATTTTAGTCATTTAGCAGACATTCTTATCCAGAGCGACTTACAGGAGCAATTAAGGTTAAGTGCCTTGCTCAAGGGCATAGAAAGATTTTTCACCTAGTCAGCTCGGGGGTTTGAACCAGCGACCTTTCGGTTACTGGACCAACGCTCTTAACCGCTAGGCTATCTGCCGCATCTTTACAAGACTCCCCTCCCAGAGCTGCAAATGCAAGGCACAGTTTTTCTATCCCCCCATGAGTGCAGCACCAGTGATTTTATCATTTTCCTTTGACCCACTGTAGGCTATAGTCAAAATCAATGTTTCTTGAGACAACCCAGCCCACTCTCTTTCCATGAGCCGCCATTTTGAAAACATCTAGATTACTTTTCTCCTCTAGGATCAGGATAGAATGGGGTTAAGGGAACAGGCATGGATCAGAGCTGGAGATCCCTACATTACCAACGCAGCTTCCTTCCATCCATCCTTCATTCTTTTCAGTGGTAAAGCAGACAGACACACGGGAAGACCACGCCCTCTCCCTGTCATGTCTCTGCCTGCCGCCGCCAGCAACGCTCCTCTCAGATGCTCACTTGAATTCCTAATGAAATGTGATTTTGACCCTCTAAAAATACCTGTGAAATTGTCTAAGTTTCACCAGCAATTTTCTTTCTTCCTGGAAAATGATATTCAAGCACAATCCCCCCCCCCCCCATAAAACATTGATTTGGAGTTATTAAAATGAATAGGAAATACATTTTCAAAGGCTTTTGGTTTGACAAGGGTATTCATTTTGTATGTGATTTGTTAGACAACACTGGGGAGTTTCTGCTGTGGAGAGAATATATTAAGGTTTGCAAAGCAATTCCACTTCCTTTACTTGGACTTATTAAGAACACTTTGCTATATTATGAGGTTGTTCCCACTTTTCCAAATTCATGAATGGTTGTGTATTAAATCTAAAAAATTACCTATGTTTACCTTCAATGATTTTAAATGGTATTACGCTTATCCTTGTAATTTCGATCATAACTATTTTATTAACATTATTATTCTCTTGGCCAAATATTATATTCACAAATGTAAATGGGGTGAACTGTTGCATTTTTATAAATCCCTCAAACTTGTGAAACTTAAAAAGTTGGACAATTATTAGAAGTCATGTCTCTGAATGTCTGTAATGTCTCATCTAAATTATGTCCTGAATTATTCTTTTTTTTTTTTGGGGGGGGGGGGGGATGTCCCTGTATTGATGTGTAATATTGGTATTATTGTTGTACAAAATAATATTTTAAAAAACACCCACCTGCAGGCTAAAACTATTCTAAACAAATTCAAAGAACCTCTCAGCTGCTCAGTGCACATGTCGGACAAGTGTGTGTGTGTGTGTGTGTGTGTGTGTGTGTGTGTGTTCAGCCATCCTAACAGAGGGAGATTCTTAACAGATATAAACACACACACATATACAGCACAACCCACAAGTACAGCCGGTTGGCACAGGGACGGCAGCTGTCTCCAGTGAAGAGAAATAGTCCCCATACCAAAGAAGTCCTATAGGAGTCCTGAGATTGCAGTGAATCTGCAGGTAGTTAACCCTTAATGGGTTCGTCTGTCTTATAGGACACTTTTGATAGGGCCATAGGGAACTCAGTGTTAAAAAAACAAATGTTATTCTTCAGAGCGAGGTCAACTTATTGACTTTTTAGATAATTTTGAATTGATTGATTAAACTGCACAGATATGGGTGGTGATGGTAGTAGTGAACAGTGATTAACCCCCATACACATCCATGGCAAACCCAGCATCACAGTTTTAGCAAAGCAAAAACTCTCTCTACAAAGTCTATTTTATGAAGTAATACCAAAGATGGTGGATAAATAAGATAGTTTACTCAGGCCGTTAACCATTTTACAAAAATGGTCAAGGTTCCTGTTTGTGTAAGTGGGAATTTTCCTCTCTCGCGTGAGCATGCTTTTCCCTCGTGAGCTCACAGTTCCTCCATATAGGTTGTGTTCCCTTGCTCAGACGTTGCATGCAGCAACCAATGGTTGCGTGCCACGTCATCGACTGACTGATTGATATAACATAATGATGTGATTAGCTGATACTTTCATTACCTATCCTGGCGTTGTAAGATAAGGTATGCGTCAGCAACGCCGGGGCAGAGGAACGCAGCCAATGTCAGGCATGTTCACGCCAGAAAGGGAACAGCTGGCTCTGGTCTATTTATTGTCCCCCTCTCGCTCGCCCCGACCAACCAGAAAAAATGAGCCAGTGAGATGCCTCGCCCTGGGTCACGCCCTCCGCAGGGGCAATAAGTAGAGTGAGCCTGCCCCGATCAGAAGAAATTAGGGAATGGGGTGTCTCGCTTTCTCTACCATCTCTGGTAATACTCTGTCCAGCCAAGCGACCCCACTAGGCCACCATACACTGTGTCCATTGTCATTCACTAAGTCTCTATGGTTACAGCCATAGCCAGGTGTGGCCAGTTGGGGGCTGCTGATCCGCAGCCAGAGCCACAGAACCCAGCCTAGATCCAAGATGGCAGTGGGCGGCAGCAAGCGTTGTGTACGGCAGACAGGCGCAGAGGGGGATGGGTTGGGGGGAGGAGGCGTGGCGAATACGGCGGTGTAGGAGTCACTAGCGGGGGCGGGGGATCCACATGTGCCAAGCCTCAACACACCAATGACATCACACACTCACTACTGCACACACACGGTCTCAAACATGTACAGTCAATCAGTCACACACAAACAGTAAAGCACAAGCACACAATCTCTCGCTCTAACACACAGACACACATCAGCACGACAGAGAGAGACTGACAGAACAGTCCACTGTAAGTGCTGCATGGCGAGAGACAGGACAATTCAGTGGAAGTCTGGTAGGAGACATCGCGGCAACGGTGAGCAGCGACCCTCGGCTTTGGCAATGTCAACGCAGGTGAGGGGGGGAGCTACGGAGGGGTGGTGGTGATGGCGGTGGGGGGGGGGGGGGGTTGGTCAAAGCACAGTCAGAGAGAGGAACGGGAACGGTGCTTTGTTTCATTACCTTGGTGGAGTAGATTGAGATCCCACTTCCCATTTGCCTGCGCGACGTTTATTGTCTTCCCCCTCTCACCTCACGCTCTGGTGGTGTGTGAGGAAGGCACGGGACCTATTTCAGTTGAAACGGTCAGTCAGTATGTACAGGGCTTTGGATAGAGAACACAGTGACACATGCATGTCTAGAACAGTAGTAAGTAGAGACAGACAAGTTGTTGGTGTTGTGGTTGGGTAGGAGCTCCCCCGGCCCCAGCCCAACAGATCAAAATGTCACAGATAGAGCCATTCTGTCAGTGTGGCTCTCAGATGCTCTGTATGTGTGTCCACCACTGCTAAACAAGGAATCATCTGATTGGCACAAAGTGATCAGAGGTCATGGAAACTGTTTTCAGACATGAGTGCAAGGTAACAGTAGACCTTGTTGGGGTACCAGTGAGGGGTTATGTCCCAATTATTTCTCCTCCTTCCTGAAGTGTACACTACTTCCCTACTTCTCACACATCTAAACGCATTGGATTAGTGGAGGCATGGGCTAGAGGGAGTTTCCATCATATTCCTTATCCCAGTCATTTCCTCTCAAATCAGTGAAGGGAAGTGAACAAGTGCACAATTGGGAAGAAAATAGATGTTATTGGGATACACCCTGGGCCTGTCTGACTGTGCTGTAGGCCTACAGAGATTTTGAGCGAGGCTGGAGCGAGAGAGGCCGACCCCAGACTAGACTTACCCCATCCACCGAGGCAGACTAGGGAGGGGAGCACACACTGACAGACGCTACTCCTCCTTTTCTCTGCCACCCTGGTCCCCAGTCATATGGGTCTGGTCATTACAACAAGGAGAGACAGGAAGGAGGAGTGAAGAATACAAACGAATAAATTAAAACAAGGAGAAATACATCTGAAATGCTCAGGTTCTTCCCCCCCCCCCCCCACAGTAGTCAGAAACATTCTTCATTTTAAATGGTGGGCATGTGTAGTACACATATTAAAAAGCATGCCGGTTTAATTGTTTATTTTTAGTTTAAAAAAAAGGCAAAATTCAAACAAATTTAAAAAATAAGGTCAGAAACAAGGCAAGCAACAAGAATAAAAAGACCGTTTTTTTGTGACTGTCGAGATCTCACAGGAGATGCAACCGTGTGTGTGTGTGTGTGTAGATATATATATATATTTATATATATATATATATATGAGACGGAGAGAGTTTATGCAATATAAAAAACAAAATCACTACAACCACAAGGAGAAAGGACACAGTGGGGTACGGGGTAGTGAGTCGTCTTACAACGGGGTGCAAGGATACGTCGGGGAGAGCGACTGAAAGATACTGCTCCATCTGTCATCATATCGGTGCGAACGTCACCGACCACAAAAAAATTATAATGTCACATTATCTTAACCCTTTACCCTCCACCTCAGATTAAAAAGCCTGCCATAAGAAATAAGCACTTCAAAAAGGAGCTATTCCCTCCACTAAATGCACTTCACACAACGCTTAGGCACAACGTTAAGCTCATCGAAACTCATGATTCTCGAGCTAAAAAGTTGACTTGCTTGTAAATCCACCAAATAATTCATACATGATCTGAGGAGTTATAAATGTACTCTTCATCGACCCTACAACCACTTACAAAAAAACTAAAACAACAAATAATTCAAAAGGCCTCAAAATACACTGATTCATTAAGACTATTAGTATAGTACATAATCTTTGTCACTAAAATGTGGCATTCTTCTCCAAACTCCTGACCAGGGTTGGGATCCATTCCATTTCAATTCAGGAAGTAAATTGACTGAATAGAATTCAAATGGAATGGATCACAGCCCTGCAACTGACACCAACTTATATACTGGATGGATAGAAAGCAGACGACTCATATTCTAACCAGCTAATCTCAGTCCTATCTCATCGTCAGAGGTAGGTATAGATAAGCCTGGTGAAACCTGACTGAATCCTCCATTGTTTCAGTGGTGAGCACAGCGTTCAATCTGGTTTAGCCAGGCTAAGGTATAGACAGAGTAAAAAGAGGGCAGAAATGCAGCAGTGTCTTTCAGTGTTCTGGTTGAAGCGGGGTGAGGGAGGGATGAGGCTGGGTAGGTAGAAGGTAGTTCTTAAATAGTAGTGTGGCTGTGATCTGTGCCCTCGAGTCCCCCAGGGGTGAGCTAGTGAGGGAACAAGACAGTGTGTGTGTGTGAATTACATTGAAACAACAGAAAGCCAACATCTCTCTCTCTCACACACACTTTCACACCACAGTCCCGACGCATGCAAGCCACACAGACCCCTCCAACCCTGGACCTTCACAACAAACCACAGTGCAGTTTCAATTAGACATTCACATAGTTCAAATAAAGCTAGAAATATTACTGTTGAACTAGTGGAGAGATTAGCTAATTCATTGAACACTCGAGAACCATCATATTTTGGCCTTTACACTGTAAATCATCACTCTTGAAGGCAATGAAAATGTATGAGGGTTGTCATCTATTTCTTACACTTCAGAAAGTCATAGAAAGCCCTACAAAAAAATGCCAACAGTATGTGGTGGAAGAGAGCAACTTTTCCCGTCTTTAACTGCACTGTGTGTCTGGTATCATAACCATGGTTGGAGCTAGGGTCTTAGTTTTTACTGTAGTCAACGGACAAACCCAAACCCAATACCAAACCAACCCCACACATAAAACACTCATTCTCGCACAGATACACATCCAGATATATATACCCCCACACACAGCCACTGAGAGGAAGGAGGGGTACGAGGGTGGTATACAGGTTGTGTGCAGGGGGGGAACAGAGGAGGTGTGCGAGGGAGGTGTGGACTATCGGAAGGGGGGCTCAGGCGTGTGAAGGGAGAGTTCGGGGGCTCGGCGGAGGACGGCCTCCTTGCGGTTCGGAGGCGGCGGCAGCGGCGGCTCATACACTCTGGGCACCGCCACCATGGCGGAGGCAGCCACCACTGGCCTGAGGGCGGCGTCCAGCGCCGTGACGTGACCGGGCTGGCCGTGGTGGTGGGCGTGGCCCGCCATGGCGTGGGCAGGGATGCCGGCGATGGCGTGGTGGTTGGGAGGCGGGTAGGCGCACTGGAGCTGTTGGAGTTGCTGGTACTGTTGGAGTTGCTGGTATTGCTGGTACTGCTGGTAGTACTCTGCATAGTACCTGGGAGAGAGGTGGGGAGGGGGAAAGGGACAGACAGAGGGAAGGAGAAAAAGGAGGAAAGAGAGGGAGGGAAGGATAGAGGGACAGACAGGGGAAGGGAGACAGACAGACAAGAGGGTTTTGGATTATCTACTATAATACAGTCTTTTACACACACAAGGTTTAAAAAAATCTAGTGGGGTACAGAGTCTTTCCGGGGGCGGTAGGTAGGGTAGATAGCGTACTGTAACTGCTGGAGCTGCTGGTACTGTTGGTGTTGTTGTTGGTAGTACTCAGCATACTGTTGGTACTGCTCTCTAAGATACACACGAGGGAGGGGAACAGATTTTAGATCATGTACCAGTAGGGAACAGGCTTTCAGAAAATGTGCAAGGGGTTGGTTAAATTAAAACAAGCCTCTGATGACAATGAAGGATAACGTATTGAGCAATTCAGCTAAGTGTATGTCCACTACCACTCCTGAAGTGTGAACATCAGAGGGGTCATGTAGTGAAAAAGGAGAGAGTGCAGTACATTGGGGAGGGTCAGAGAGGATTCAATAAGGAGCGAGATGAGTTAAGTGCTCCTAAAACCATTGGGGCGAACCCTAACTTCCACTTTAGTCAAATTTTCACTTAGCCACGCATCGATGTAAATGTGAGACTAAGTGAAAATTCAACTTAAAAGTGGACTTTCGACTTAAAGTGGAAATTAGGATTTGCCTAATTACTGTAACTGCTGGAGCTGATGGTACTGTTGGTGCTGTCGTTGGTAGTACTCAGCATACTGTTGACACTGGTCTCTAAGATACACACGGAGGGAGGGGGACAGAGAGCGTTTTAGATCATCTACTAGCAGGGAATTGTAGTCTTTTCACACAAAAAGAACAGGCTTTCAGAAAATATACAGGGGGTAAAGCCAGTCTGATGGCAATGAAGGATAATGTATTGAGCAATTCCGGTACAGTAAGTATGTCCAATACCACTTCTGAAGTCTGAAAACTGACGAAGATTTGTAGTGAGAGAGGGTAATGTAGTGAGAAAGGAGTGTTTATGGTGTAGGGGGCAGTGCAATGGGGAGGGTCAGAGAGGATTAAATATTCCTACAATCATTGGGGCAAAATTTTCACTCAGTCCTGCACTGATGTCAATGGGACACAAAAATGTGACTTAAAGTGGAAATCTGGATTCGCCCCATAGAGCGTAAAGCCAACTAAATTGTGAATGAGAGTCAAAGAAGGTTTGATAAGGAGAAAGTGCTAGTACCTAGCCATGGGGTCCTCTGCAGCCTCCGCTGCCTCCTCTGCAGCTCGCCCAGCAGGGGTGGGGAGCAGTGGCCGGCGTTGCTTGGGCGCTCTCTGGTACATGAAGGGCTTCATGACGGGGTCGGGCAGCAGGGACCCCGCCGAGCGCCTCAGGGGACTCCGGTCCCTTTCCCCGGACTTTGCTGCTTGTGCCGCCGCCGCATTCTGCTGCTCGGCCAGAACCTGCTGTCCCTGGGCGAAGTAGTGCTGCACCCTCGCCGCCTCAAAAATGGCCGCCGACGGGTCCGCTGACACGCTCATGGCTCCCATCCCCATGTGGCCGTAGGCATGCTGGGCGCCCCCATACAGCGCCGGCGCCAAGGCGTAGGCCTGGTTGATGGCAGCAGCGGCTGTAGGCATCTCTACGCCATGGGCTGCCAGGTAGACGGCCCCTGGGTGGTGGTGGTTGGCCATGGCATGTGCATACACCGGTGTGGAGTAGGCAGCGGCGGACGCTGCGGCTGGGCTGGCAGCGATCTGACTGAGCTGACTGTAGAGGGCGGCGTGGCTGGGGTTCATGGAGCTGGCATACACCTGCGTGGCACCCGCCTGTGTCAACGCTGCCGCCTGATTGGCTGCCTGGACTCCGTAGAGCTGATTGGCCACATTGGCGCCGTAGACCTGCGTCGCCAGGGCACCGTACACTGCCTGGTTGACGGGGTTGCTGTCCGTCCGCGTGCCGGTGGTGAGGCCCGTCAGTGCCGCGTAGGTGGGGTCAAAGGTCGAGGTGTTGTAGACAGAGTTGTGGACGCTCTGCTGGACCTGGAGGGGGAGGCCGGCTGCGGCAGCGGCGGCTGCAGCTAACACGGCTGCCTGGCTCTGGTACTGTTCCAGAGAGGACTTCCCTACAGGGCACTCCCCAGCGTAGTGGCCCTGCTTCCCACAGCTCACACAGGGGATCTTCCCTGTGGGGGTTTGCTTGGAGGGCTGTACCTGTAAGGATAATGAGACAGGACACAATCATGTTAGCTTCAGGGACATCTTTACTAAGAGACAACAAGACATAGAACACAGAGTATTATGGGTACTGTAGTACATCATTCTACAGCCTTCAGGAACATCTTTACTGAGATAAAACCAGATATACAAAGCAGAGCATTATGGGTACTGTAGTACACATAGAAATACAGTCACTAGAACAGGCATAACACCTCAGACCACAGCAATTTGGCCGCACCCTCACAGGTCCACTCAAAATGGCCACCGGTCCACCCATCAATCCCTTTCCCCATTCTATTTCTATGTCAGGGTGTCGCGCTACAGCACCTTGGAGAGCTCCACAGAGAGCGGGCGTCCCTTGAAGGAGGTGCCGTGGAGGGCCTCGATGGCCTGTAGAGCCTCCTCCTTGTTCTCCATGTGCACGAAGGCGTAGCCTGCAGAAGAGGAGAGCCTGGCTGTCATTGAGCGCAGGGACACCAGTTAGAATCACACCGGGCATGCCACACACACACCTTAACGCTCTATACACACACTTTCCTTACTGCTCTATACAATTGTACACAGACCTTACCTGACTGTTATTCAAGTTGCATAATGAAGAAGCCCTAAACAGCTAAGCATACATTGGACCTTAACTAGCTATCAATGGTATGCAGTGCTTGAAGTGCACTGAAATAGGTGCCGGTACTCATTTTGGTTGCTGGAACTCTTTATATTTCGATGCTAGTACACATATTACAGCCAATATTCTATAAGAGGTACAGTAGAACATTTGAGGCGCTAGTACTTCATACCGGACAGCACTGACCGGCCCACTTCAAGCACTGGTGGAACATAATGTACTGCACAATCTCCGTTCTGAGTACCCCTCCATGAGAAGGGGCGTGGCTCACCTTTGACCTTGTCGCACTCCAGTACTTTGCCAAAGGTCTGGAAGAGCTCTTGGAGATCCTCAGTGGTGCACATGCCCGACAGGTTGCCCACGAACACCTTGGTGGAGTGGAGCGGTCTGCCCCGGGACTCCTCCACCACCAGGTTCCTCCCCCGGAACTCCCTGCCGTTCAGCTCACTGATGGCCCGCTCTGCAGCCCCCTCGCCCTGGGAGTAGATTACATTGCATTACAAAATGTTGACTAAATAATAGGATAATTTTACATTTGAATATTACAGTGCTATGAAAAAGTATTTGCCCCCTTTCTAATTTTCTCTACTTTTTGCATATTTGTGATACTGAATGTTATCAGATCTTCAACCAAAACCTAATATTAGATAAAGGAAACATAAGTGAACAAATAACACAACAATTACATATTTATTTCATAAACAAAGTTATGCAACACCCAATTCCCCTGTGTGAAAAAGTAATTGCCCCCTTACACTCAATAACTGGTTGTGCCACCTTTAGCTGCAATGACTCCAACCAAATGCTTCCTGTAGTTGTTGATCAGTCTCTCACGTCGCTGTGGAGGAATTTTGGTCCACTCTTCCATGCAGAACTGCTTTAACTCAGTGACGTGTGGGTTTTCAAGCATGAACTGCTCGTTTCAAGTCCTGCCACATCATCTCAATTGGGATTAGGTCTGGACTTTGACTAGGCCATTCCAAAACCAGCTGCGCTTCAGCTCACAGACGGATGGTCTGACATTCTCCTCTAGAATTCTCTGATACAGAGCAGAATTCATGGTTCCTTCTATTAAGGAAAGTCGTCCAGGTCCTGAGGCAGCAAAGCATCCCCAAACCATCACACCACCACGCTTGACCTTTGGTATGATATTCTTACTGTGGAATGCAGAGGTTGGTTTTTGCCAGGCATTACTGGAACCATGTCGTCCAAAAAGTTATACTTTTGAATCATCTGTCCATAGAACGTTCTTCCAAGAGTATTGATGATCATCCAGGTGCTTTTTGGCAAACTTGAGTCAACTTTTTGGACGAGATGGGTCCCATTATGCCTGGCGAAAACCAAACACTGCATTCCACAGTAAGAACATCATACCAAAGGTCAAGCATGGTGGTGGTGGTGTGATGGTTTGGGGATGCTTTGCTGCCTCAGGACCTGGACGACTTGCCTTAATAGAAGGAACCATGAATTCTGCTCTGTATCAGAGAATTCTACAGGAGAATGTCAGACCATCCATCTGTGAGCTGAAGCTGAAGCGCAGCTGGGTCATGCAGCAAGACAATGATCCAAAACACACAATCAAGCCTACATGAAGCCTACATGAAAATTGCTAAAAAGCAACTAATTGGAAGTTTTGGAATGGCCTAGTCAAAGTCCAGACCTAATCCCAATTGAGATGTTGTGGCAGGACTTGAAACGAGCAGTTCATGCTTGAAAACCCACACGTCACTGAGTTAAAGCAGTTCTGCATGGAAGAGTGGGCCAAAATTCCTCCACAGCGACGTGAGAGACTGATCAACAACTACAGGAAGGATTTGGTTGGAGTCATTGCAGCTAAAGGTGGCACAACCAGTTATTGAGTGTAAGAGGGCAATTACTTTTTCACACAGGAGAAATTGGGCATTGCATAACGTTTATGAAATAAATATGTAATTGTTGTGTTATTTGTTCACTTATGTTCCCTTTATCTAATATTAGGTTTTGGTTGAAGATCTGATAACATTCAGTATAACAAATATGCAAAAAGTAGAGAAAATTAGTAAGGGGGCAAATACTTTTTCATAGCACTGTACATTAGAAAACATTAATGTGAGAAACACTCAATAAGGAAATGAATGTTGTACCATATGGAGTCAATGTAACCTACGTACACACAAAGTAACAGCCAACATAATAACAACAACAAGAGAACTAATGTAAAGCATACTGTATCCATAATAAGTACAGTGGGGGAAAAAAGTATTTAGTCAGCCACCAATTGTGCAAATTCTCCCACTTAAAAAGATGAGAGAGGCCTGTAATTTTCATCATAGGTACACGTCAACTATGACAGACAAATTGAGAAAAAATAATCCAGAAAATCACATTGTAGGATTTTTAATGAATTTATTGGAAAATAAGTATTTGGTCACCTACAAACAAGCAAGATTTCTGGCTCTCACAGACCTGTAACTTCTTCTTTAAGAGGCTCCTCTGTCCTCCACTCGTTACCTGTATTAATGGCACCTGTTTGAACTTGTTATCAGTATAAAAGACACCTGTCCACAACCTCAAACAGTCACACTCCAAACTCCACTATGGCCAAGACCAAAGAGCTGTCAAAGGACACCAGAAACAAAATTGTAGACCTGCACCAGGCTGGGAAGACTGAATCTGCAATAGGTAAGCAGCTTGGTTTGAAGAAATCAACTGTGGGAGCAATTATTAGGAAATGGAAGACATACAAGACCACTGATAATCTCCCTCGATCTGGGGCTCCACGCAAGATCTCACCCCGTGGGGTCAAAATTATCACAAGAACGGTGAGCAAAAATCCCAGAACCACACGGGGGGACCTAGTGAATGACCTGCAGAGAGCTGGGACCAAAGTAACAAAGCCTACCATCAGTAACACACTACGCCGCCAGGGACTCAAATCCTGCAGTGCGAGACGTGTCCCCCTGCTTAAGCCAGTACATGTCCAGGCCCGTCTGAAGTTTGCTAGAGTGCATTTGGATGATCCAGAAGAGGATTGGGAGAATGTCATATGGTCAGACGAAACCAAAATAGAACTTCTTGGTAAAAACTCAACTCGTCGTGTTTGGAGGACAAAGAATGCTGAGTTGCATCCAAAGAACACGATACCTACTGTGAAGCATGGGGGTGGAAACATCATGCTTTGGGGCTGTTTTTCTGCAAAGGGACCAGGACAACTGATCCGTGTAAAGGAAAGAATGAATGGGGCCATGTATCGTGAGATTTTGAGTGAAAACCTCCTTCCATCAGCAAGGGCATTGAAGATGAAACGTGGCTGGGTCTTTCAGCATGACAATGATCCCAAACACACCGCCCGGGCAACGAAGGAGTGGCTTCGTAAGAAGCATTTCAAGGTCCTGGAGTGGCCTAGATCTCAACCCCATAGAACATCTTTGGAGGGAGTTGAAAGTCCGTGTTGCCCAGCGACAGCCCCAAAACATCACTGCTCTAGAGGAGATCTGCATGGAGGAATGGGCCAAAATACCAGCAACAGTGTGTGAAAACCTTGTGAAGACTTACAGAAAACGTTTGACCTGTGTCATTGCCAACAAAGGGTATATAACAAAGTATTGAGTAACTTTTGTTATTGACCAAATACTTATTTTCCACCATAATTTGCAAATAAATTCATTAAAAATCCTACAATGTGATTTTCTGGATTTCTTTTTCTCATTTTGTCTGTCATAGTTGACGTGTACCTATGATGAAAATTACAGGCCTCTCATCTTTTTAAGTAGGAGAATTTGCACAATTGGTGGCTGACTAAATACTTTTTTCCCCCCACTGTATATAGGTTATAGGTTGAGAGCTTTTGTGAAAGAGCACAGTTAGAAAAATATGGCATATAGAAGCAAACCGGATGGACATCATGAAAATGATCGGAGGAAGTTCAGGAGTAAAAACAAACAAAATATAATTATTGTAGAATTTGACTGTGTCCATAAAATGTATATAGTATGTATGGGCCGGAAGTAGAGGCCTAAGCGTTGTTGTTCACTAGTTTACTCCAATTGGGGAAGGGGTGGTGGGGTTGGAAAGTAATGAAGGGAAATATAATTTAAAAAAGGATATGTGTGTGTGTATGGATGGATGTATGTATGTATGTATGTATGTATGTATGTATGTATGTATGTATGTATGTATGTATGTATGTATGTATGTATGTATGTATGTATGTATGTATGTATGTATGTATGTATGTATGTATGTATGTATATATATATATGTGTGTGTGTGTGTGTGTGTATATATATATATATATATATATATATATATATGCGAGAGAAAAAAAACATATGGGGGATTGGAAGTGATGCAGACAATTACATTGATGGAAGTTACAATCTATCTGAAATATTAAAGCTGATCTACCCCCTAAAAAAATAAAAAAAAATAAACCAACATACAGTTCTGGAGTGCCCTCCCCGTCATGGATTTAAAAGCATAGGATTGGTTGCTGTACATTTTGCCTAGACAAAGTTTAGACCATTGTTAAAGCCATGAAGAACAGTATGCAACTAAATGTACACTTCAGGAGAAGTGTAGAGAATTGGGAAACAGACCTTAGTCCTCCCTATGGGATATCTATATCCTACCTGTAGGTGTACAAAGGCAAACTGTCGGAGAACGCTGCAGCTGACCACCTCGCCATACGACTCAAAGATGGCCGACAGCTCCTCCTGGGTGGTGTCCAGAGCCAGGTTGCCCACGAAGAGCTTCACCGTGTTGCTCTTGTCCATTGTGGCGCTGGGGGTGACACACACAGATGCAGGCAGACGGATACAGGCACACACACACAGACAGACGCACACACACGTGGGACACAAGGGTGAAAGAGAGCAGACAAGTGAACATACTGAAGACAACTTTCCTGAACTTCAGCTTGTTGCACTTGTCCATGGCGGTCGCTGGAGAAAACAAATTGCAACCATTCAGAGGGAGAAAGCCAGAGATGAGTAAACAAATGAAACCACAGGAGAAGAGGGGCAGGAAATGTGTGTCAAGAAGAGATTTGACCACCATGCACAATAACTACAAAGGCATGAATGTCAGATTGAAGACACCATATCCAGTTAAAATATGTAATTATATGGAAGACACCATAGAAACGTGGTTATGTAGCCTATTCTATTCTCAAGCAACAAGTTGACCTCTGACCTTACTTCCTACTGGCCAAGAAGCACTAAGCTACCTTACAGGGTTGTCATCAACAGTTTAGGCGGGCCAGTTGCTATGCTAGTTGTAGATCAAATCAAATCAATTTTTATTGGTCACATACACATTTTTTGCAGATGTTATTGCGGGTGTAGCGAAATGCTTGTGTTTCTAGCTCCAACAGTGCAGTAGCATCTAACAATTCACAACAATACACACACATCTAAAAGTAAAAGAATGGAATTAAGAAATATATAAATATTTGGACGAGCAATGTCGGGGTGGCATTGACTAAAATACAGTAGAACACAGTATATAAATATGAAAACAGTAGGTAAACATTATTAAAGTGATCGAAGAGCAAAAAAAATAAAGAACTTGACACCACCAGAGTGACGTTTCTGTTTTCTGTGCATACCAAACACAATGCTATACATAGTAGCCTATGCGCTGAGATCATCTATATTTACAGTAGTTTAAAAAGTTCAGACGAGGCACACCCGGTATAGAAAACATTTTTTTTCTGATGACGCAGCACGAGAAAGTAAAAAATGTTTTGCTAGAAAGATTGGGGATCTCCCGATCTACCACGATACAGAAATTTAACAAAAATGTGGTGCGGGTTTACATGATTTCGCAAGTCGCAGTTAAGACTGAGCAAGCAATTATAGGCGTATGTTTTCTTTAAAATGAGTAGCCTGATACGGAGGATACTTAGGTTTTGCTTGGTGGGACTGAAACTGAACAAACCTAAAGGCGAAAATGTGATCAAACGATTTCGATGCAATTTTTTTATCAACCTAATCTACACAATTACACAAACAATACGCAAATTGTATCGAGTGAATGGTGTTGGATTGGAAACATTACCGATTTTACAGTTAAAACGTTACAATAACAGCATTTTTCAGCACTGGAATGGACATTCCCCGAGAGCGAAACATTTATTCAATGGTACGACAACCCGCTTTCATATTTGGTGTCGTTGGTTGTTCCGCTCTCGGCGGATAAAACCTCATATTTCTACTTATCGTCGTTTGGTGTATTTTTCTTCGTTAGTAAAGAAATCAAATGAAAGAGATGGACAGACATCTACCATCTTACTTACCTAAGCAGTGCCGTGTTTCAAAATGGTAGCGCCTGCTTCCGTTTTTTAGAATGACGCGCATTCCTCACCAATGGGGAAGTCAGGGTGGCTCGGGTCTGCCGCACTAGAATGCTCATTCTTCACAACATTTGAACAGATATAGGCTATTCAAAAAGTGGCTTTATAACATGTTTCGACTGAGCAAAAGTCAGTCATTTATCAATTCATATACAGGTTTCATTCAGTCCAAAGGGCAACTGGTGCCTTTTATTGCAAGCTCACTGAGAAAAAGTTACAAAGAAAAATAATCTCTGGTTACAAAGATTTGGATAAAATCATCGTGATTTAAGTCATACCACATTTGGGAGGAAAACCACAATCTCACGTAACACATTTGGAGGGACTGATATTTACACAGTAGAGCACATTGTAATCAAACATAGAATGACAACATTGACTGATTGATAAACATTAACTATTAAACAACAGAATAGTCAGCATGGGATAATTCTGTCTTGAAACAAGAATATTGTTTATATGTGAGACTATTCAGTGTCCAGGAACACACATCCTATTCCTGTTGTGTTTCTTCAGTCTGTCATGATAGGTTCCGGTCTCGGAAGAATTCAATATGGCATCTCAATAAAAAGGAAGATGACTGCTGATCAGACAATTATTTGATCTCTCCTCCTCGGTCACCTACTTAACCTCTCTCCCACTCTTAGTGCATTTTCAGTCTGTGTGCGACATCATAAGCAACAGCCAGTGAGGTTCACCATTCCGGGTCATATTCACTGATCACTAAACAGAACACACGGACGGATAACCTGGACTTTTGTTGCAAAACTTTTTGCTACATTGTGCACTAATGAATATGACCCAGGTGTCTGGCATTACAGGTGAACGGCAGGTGTCTCTGTGGTGGTTTTGCTGCGGCCCGTTCCAGCCAGCGGTCGGTCCCTCTCCTCCCACAGTGTCACCCCGTCACACTCACAGATCTGCTTGGCGTTCTGGAACAGGCCAGCGGAGCGAGCGATGATCCCACAGGCCAGTCTGTACCCAATGAGCACAGAGCAATAGATACACATACATAGACAGGGCCAGCACCTGCAAAGTCCAGACAATGAAGGTAACATGACACGAGTCACACAGGAATATACACAGAATACTATCACTAAGAGACATTCCAATAACCTATATAATTGTATTTTAAAATGGTCAAATACAATTAATTAACTCCTTCAACTCTGACTTACAGTCAGTCCACCCAAATGCTATCCTCATCTCTCCTCTACCATGAGCTCAATATTCCCCAGATCACCTACATGCTGGAAGAAACACATTTACATGGATATCACAACCATGAATAGCATTTGACCAGTTAGAAAAGGTGAAAGGCAACAAAAAAAGTAAACCAATATCTGTCTAATCAATATCAGTCAATACCAATCCAATCATATCTTTGAGACAGTAAAAAGTTACTTCCTGAGAGCAGAACATCTCAGAAAGTACCCCACTTTCACAAGGTACTGAAGCAGGACTATACAGTGTAGCCCTACTCTGAGTGAAGGCAAGGAAACTGTACTGTCTGGGTCCTGTGGGGCGCCATGTTGTCTCCCATAGGGGTTATAGTGTTCTCCACAGCTGTACAAACATACACGGAGAGAGAAACATGAGTCATCCGCTCCCATGATCCTCTGGGGCAAGCAGGTGCAACTGTGACCTCATCATGAGCTGCCTTGATGCAATCATAAAGTGACAGATCTATTCAAGGGTTCCTTTAATTGACTTTGAGGAAACTCTGAAGGCTGTAAAAAAAATTGGGGCCAAAACAATGCATACAGTATAATATATTATGAAAAATATAATATTAAAAAATCCTCAAATAATGCATATAACTGGCATTTTGGTGCTAATATAACATTTGTGTGTGCTTCACACACACACAGGTTACCTTTGGCAGTCCTGTGTGAGGTCTCCTAGCGTGTGGACGTGGAGGCCATGGGCACCAGATTCCAGACCATCAATGATCCCGTCGATCAGACAGCGCTCCTCAGACAGCTGCAGGAACCGCACCACCCCATGAACCGCTACCACCCATCATGGCTACCGCTGCACCCAGGTCTGATACACACAGACACACACACACACACATATAGTAGAATACACAAATACAGAGCACATATGCTGCCCCATACACCTGTGATGTAGGCCTACTAATAACTTAAATATTGGACATTAGTCTGTCAATGTATTCAGGCATTCTGAAGTCACCAAGTAGTTCATACACCCTCAGGATGCTGGCTCCCTCCATAGGCAGTGGACACATTGGGATTTTGTGTTGGAGTATTTCGGATAGAGGCAATGCTTTTTTTAATGGGAGTCATCCATTGAGGGGTGAATGACAACAGAGATGACTGTCCGACAGAAAACACATAAATTGTCTGTTTTTTGAAGTATGCAACAAAAAGTGTTGTACTTTTGACGGGCAATGAATGCAAGTCATATACAATTTCATCCGTGTTCATGCGTCCGAAAGTATGGCCGCAGCCTTACCCTGCCCTGCATCCAGTGCTCTCTATGAGATCCTGCACCTCATGGGATGTCAGAGCTGCTTCCACCAGAACCTCTTCCTTCCCCACGTCTATCCTCACCGACCACACTCCTAAAAAGGAGAGAGAAAGAAGGGGTGAGGAACACAAAACAGAGACAGCGAAAAGCAATGAGCAGGAGAAAACACAGAGATGAGGAATAAAGGGGGAAGAAAAGAGAGATTACTGCTGCCCTGTGACCGGCTATGCTTTAGATGGCTTGGAATGCATGGAGGGGCCCTGTGGTTTTGTTCCAGTGTTAAGTATTTGACCAAAAGCAAGAGCAGCCCCTGTATTGCCAACTAAATTGCAATGTACTGCACTATGATGTAACAGTAATAGCTAAGTAAATAATAACAACATTCATAATTTGTTCTACTGTATTACGATTGGTATGAAGCCTAGGGGCAATACCCCTAGTTAACATTGAGTTGTGCACACTGTAGCAGAATTGTAGTTAGTAGCCTACTACAATAATAACTTATTTGAGTAGTGGAATGGACAGGTAAAAATGTACCTGCCTGGTTTTCCCTCCAGTGCACCTTGGACTTTCTCTGCACAACGGTCACTGCAAACTCCAGCTGTACAGAACAGGTAAATAAGATACAGTACGCAGTGAACAAGATCCTCAAAGTACAGTACAGTCTGTATTGCTAGATCTCTAAATGTAAATTAAGCTTTGATATAGCAAGCTACTTTAGTTTCCCACCAATGCTGCGTTCAATATCAATTATTGATGATAGCTAAAGTTGGCCTACCAGGCACGATTTATGAAGACACATGACTGACAGCTAGCTATTTCAGACAGTCCTGTTATTAATTTGTATAAGCGGTCTTGACTCCTACATATACAGTCATTGAGTTTTAGGGCTATTCAATAAGCAATTGTTTACATTCAGTAGCCTACTGACACTCAGGAGCGCAAAATTAACAATTTGTCGTTTGAAGAAAGCATATTTACATCAAATTGTTCAAACCTTCGTAGTTCTGTCTGTGTCCATTTTTGTGCCGTACGCAGTTGTCTGACCTATGATAACAGAATTCAATAGAAAACGTCCTACTTTCCTCCAAACACAAAACGGGAGAAGGGCGCTGACATCTTTATGAGGTCGGTAAACGGTATTTTGACAGTCACCGCCACCTAGTGTCAATTGACAATCACTGCGTAGATTTGGTGTTCACTTTTTACTAAAGAATGTGACAAGACAAGTAAATGTAATATGATGGAGCAGTGGACTGAGAATAGGGTTATGTCCCAAATAGCACCCTATTCCAGCACCCTATTCCCTACATACTGTAAAAATAGTGCAATATATAGCTAAAAAGTATATCCGGCAGTGGCGGTCAGTGTCGTTTAAGATGAGGGAGAACAATTTTTTTTAATGAGCATGGCCTTATTTCTATTACAGCATATTGGATGACTGTTATAAATATTCCATTCATCCAGTTCAATGTAACAGCGATAGGTTTAGGCTACTAAATGATACTCGAATTTTCCCTTACCCATCATGAGGTTGCTACAACCTATGAATTAAAGTTTACAATGTAGGTGCACACCGGTCGAGAGACAGAGACACATGGACAAACAGTGACATTCAACACCGCCTGATATTTACATTTTAGTCATTTAGCAGACGCTCTTATCCAGAGCGACTTACAGTTAGTGAGTGCATTCATTATTTTTTAAATATATTTTTTTCATACTGGCCCCCGTGGGAATCAAACCCACAACCCTGGCGTTGCAAATGCCATGCTCTACCAACTGAGCTACATCCCTGCCGGCCATTCCCTCCCCTACCCTGGATGATGCTGGGCCAATTGTGCGCCGTCGCATGGGTCTCCCGGTCGCGGCCAGCTACGACAGAGCCTGGATTCGAACCAGGATCTCTAGTGGCACAGCTAGCACTGCGATGCAGTGCCTTAGACCACTGCGCCACTTGGGAGGGTGTAATGATATAGGGTGTAATCGGCACTGCACCACATGATATAGGGTGTAATCATTAGTCCAACAGTTGCAAACAAGAATTTCTATTGGACAAATCCAGGTATGTTTATCCCCGTTTTGTTCGGTTTGCTTCCGTTTAAGAAATGTTTTTCAACAGAATGAATACACCCTGATCACGAGAAAACACAGTTCACTTTCATAGCAGCCACATTGTATTCCTTCTCGCTTGTGGACTTCAGTGCACAACACATCAGCTGTATGTGACCAGGCGAAAAAACCTTTCCAAGGCAAACCGCTACAGAATCTCAAACAGAATTGATCACTTGCATTATGTACTTTTCATGTAATTTCAGCTGCAATCCAGGTCAGTTGTTTGTGCTATTAGATGAAACACAGTGATAACACATTAATCTGTTGTATAAATAAACAAAATATCTGACAGTTCATCTGACATGTATTCCCATTTGTTGTGCTTTTTAAAATGGTTGAAAGTGCAGTGATAACACCTTTAGATGACAGCTAAACCAAAAATGTGACATTGTTTTCCATTGGAATTTGGTTGTGCTTTTAGATGGTTCAAAGCATAGTGATAACACACTGGGAATTCAACAAACTTCTGGCTGTCTTTTTGAGTGGGTGAATAAAGGTTGAAATCACATTGATCAACGTCTCAACCAATTATTACCCAAATTTCCATGTTGAAATTACGTTCTTTGCTCAGTGGGGAGGGGATCAATAAACCCATCAATTTCGGGACACACTCGTGACTTGAATGATGCAATTCATGTTCCACTTTTAATATGATTGACAGCAGAGTAGGACACATCAACATAAACACATAGGTTGAGATTGAGTGTATGTTGTACTGTACTGTCTGATGATGCAGTGACCTACCTACCTTAGTCAGATGTGCAGTGGATCTAGGGCACTCTATTCCCAAATGGCACCCTATTCCCGATGTAGTGCACTACTTTTAACCATGGCCCATAGGGTTCTGGTCAAAAGAAGTGCACTATATAAGGAATAGGGTGCCATTTGGGAAGCTGCCTATAGAAGAGGATCACTTAGAAGATTGCAGTTGAGTTATTAATGATGATTGCTTTCCCTGCACTGCATGTGTGGTGTATAGATGGTTGCGTCCTATGGGCCCTGGTCAATAGTAGTGCACTATATAGTGAATAGGGTGCTATTTGGGATGCAAGCCATAGACCCATCTCAATCTGTGGTAGATTATTATTACCCATTTCATCCTGCAGATTACAGGCCGTTAGATTCCCGGTATGGGGACTGCACCGCTAAGCTGATCACTAGTGAGATTTCAGCACACCCAGGGGTCAGAGGAGAGCTGGTTTAATGTAGTGTCTGTGTGTTTGGGGGAGGGGGGATTGGAACCGGTGCTTTGGTCAGATGACATGAAAATAGAGCTATTTGGCCACGTACACCAGTGGTGGGTTTGGCGTCAAAATGAGAATGCATAAGCAGAAAATAACCTCATGCCCGCTGTAAAACATGGTGGTGGATCTTTGATGTTATGGGGCTATTTTGCTTCCACTGGGACTGGGGCCCTTGTTAAGGTCAATGGCATCATGAACTTTACCAAGTACCAGGACATTTTAGCCAAAAACCAGGTTGCCTCTGCCAGGAGGCTGAAACTTGGCCGCAAGCACATATCAAAATCCACAAAGAAATTGTTAATTGACCACAAAATCAACATTTAGCAATGGCCATCTCAGTCTCCAGACGTGAAACCCTGTGGTTTGAATTGAAAAGGGCAGTCCATAAGCACAGACGAAGGATATCAAGGATCTGTAAAGATTCTGTATGGAGGAATGGTGTAAGATCCCTCCTAATGTGTTCTCCAACTCATAAAACATTTTAGAAAAAGGCTCAGTGCCGTTATCCTCGCAAGTTGAGGTATTGAACGGTATTGAAAACAGGGGTGTCAATAATTTTGACCCCTACCTTTTTGAGAAGAAAAAAAATACTACTTGTGAAACAAAATATTTTTCTCAGAGCAATTGTATTAGTATAAAATAATATATTTCCTATTTTTTTTGCATACAGAATAGCTTAGTATTTAAATTACTTATTTTATACATTTTTGCTCATCTTTATCAAGGGTGTCAACAATTTCAGACCCTACTGTGTATCCATTGGTATGAAAACGTGGTACATTTCTGTCCAAAAAAGACATTGTTTTTCACTATACTTGGTACTGTAGACGTGTCCTCAGCCAAATGTTTACTCAACTCCAAACACTATAAATACACCAGGTTAAGTGCTCCAACACTAATACTATGTTAATGACACACATGATACCAATACACCCTCATTATACAGAGAACATGAACACTCCTGTTAACACATAGGCTGTCCCCAATACCACTCTATTCTCTATATAGTGCACTACTTTTGACCAGGACCCATAGGGCTCTGGTCAACACTAGTGCACTATATAGGGGATAGGGTGTGATTTGGGATACAAACATATCCACCTTTCCTTGTCGGCTCTTCTGTTTTTACCTTTGACCCCATTCACGGTTAATGGCCACTTTAGGTGGAGGTTCTAAGGGTGTATTGTGTGTGTGTTTGCGTGTGTGTCACTTTAACAGGCAATGCTGGCACTCCCTAAGCCCTGCCTGGTGAACTGCTCCAGTTACTGACTGGGCACACACACACACACACACAGTTGATGAGAGGACGGAGAGTTGAGTTCCCACTGTAGTGCAAACGGAGAGAGGGAAATAATGAAAGAGCAGCTTTACCATAGAAAATATGTAGGGAGTACAAAAGGCCATAACATGCAAATGAAATCATCACAGAAGATTAAGCGCCCCCCCCCCACACACACACACACACAGCGCAAGTGCATGCACGTATGCACGCATGCACACACAAACACACACACACACACACACAGAGCACCCATTAATCTGCCCAGGACTGAGCTGAGCTCTCTGGGCAAGGTACCTCTTGAGAGAACGAGAGAGAGAGAGAGAGAGAGAGAGAGATGGGGAGAGAGAGAGATGGGGAGGGAGAGAGAGGGAGGGGAGAGAGAGAGAGGCCTGGCCATATGGGACACCTGATCCTGGAGAAGTGGGGTTTCTCCTCCCTCTGAGAGTCAAGCTAACACAGACACACACACACTCTCTCTCTCTGGAGTTGAAATCGAAGCAGCACTACACTAGCCCCGGCCGTACCACAGGAGCAGCGGAGCGGGGGATGAGGGAGGCGTGGTGGAGGGGGCAAGGAAGGCATTGTGGTGAGTGATGGTGATGACAAACCTTGTAGGAGGGAGCAGTAGGGGGCTTATCTATCCTAGATGGTGTGTGTGTGTGTGTGTGTTTGTGTGTGTAAGGTGAATTATTCAACTCTTCCATAGGAAAATAAGAGGGCTTTCAGTGGCAGAGGGTCCTGTTGGAGGTCGCAACAATGTCACAGGACAAGGCCACACACACACACATGTATGCACACACACACTATCATTTCTTCACACTTCACAAGGTAAGTATATAGAACATTTTGTTTTCGGTTCGTATGTTGTTTGTCATATTCCATAAAGTACATGGACAATGAAGGTGAAATGCTGAAGCAATTACATAAGTAGCTAGGCCTATTGTACACTGGGGTCATGCATAATTCATATGAATCAGATTTACCTACGCTTCTGTACAAACCAATGTTTGTCTCTGGATAAAATGCATCTATATTGCATACCAAGGCTACTTACTTATATATTTTTCTCAAAATATATATTTTTTATTTCAAGTGAAGCCATTTGCCTTGCTTTTATTTCATTATAGGAGGACAATCTTCTCATAACTGAAACTCATCAGATACATTGTCTGCATCCAGTTGCTACAGCTATTGTGGAAAGTAAGATCTTTAATTTATGGCAAGTATGATAAACAGACATATAGATATCCCAGTGTAAATGCCATAACTTTGATGAACTAAAATCATGACAACATTGAATCTAGTGTAGGTCAACGCTGCCTATCAATAATCCTGAATCATCACTAATGATTTAAAAAAGCAAAATTGTTGCAATCAAATAAACCAATACATTCTCTGAAACAATAAAAAAATATATATCAGAAAATGTAGGCCTACATAGTCAGAAATGTCCAACATTGCTGACCTAGTATCATTTCGGGAACAATACATTACCAGTGTCCAAAATAGCACCCTATTCCCTATGAAGTGCTGTACCTTTGACCAGGGTTTTGGTCAAAATTAGTGTACTATATAGGGAATAGGGTGCCATTTGGGACATAAGAGAGACATTGTGAAGACAGTGGGTTGTGTTCATAACAAGCAGAGGAACATAATAAACTTCATGGATCAAAAAATTATTCAATAAGGAAACAAGACCGTGTTGTTTAATGAGGCATAGTCTCCCTCTATTGTCCAAGTAATGGTCTATCATGTCTACCCCGACCATATGGACACTGCAATATGGCGCCATGGGCCATCCACACACAAACAACACTTCATCAAATCGTAATAATAATCTAATTTAGGCGTATTGAGTGAGGTTAGGTGGACTGAAAATCATAATATTTCGTTTTGTATTAGTGCCAACGTCTTCTCCTATAGTATATAATTGAGCATCATCAGCATGTGTGTGCGCGCTTGTGTGTGTGTGCTGCTCCTTCATTCCACGACTGGGGGGCGCGAGAGCGCGCGCGCATTTCGGCGCGGCTATTGAAGAAAAGCGTCTCGAAAGATATGACCGTCTCGTTTGTGCGCACGAGGGGTCTCAAAGCAATAATGACATACAGCAGCAGAGCAGCGACCGCGGGACAGAGGGACGATCAAATGTAAACGATCGATTCCATCCTGCAGCGTTTCCATAGCACTAGCCTACTACAGCCCTTTTTATGTTTCTATCACGAATGAATCGATGACGAAGAAGAATAAGAAGGCAAAGAAAGATTGGTGGAGATTCGCTTCTTTCATCACTGGGTGCGGGTGAAAGAGGGGCAGTAGCCTACCTATTAGTCAGAAACGTCAAACGAGAATAGCCGCACCATCATCAGTCGCGTCTGTCTGTCGTGAGATGACAAAGGTGGGTGATAAAGAATATAATATCATCATCATGTTTTGTGTTTATCTGTAACAGCACCCGTTTTATTCCAATACCCGTTTATCGCTATTTCCCCAATTTTTATGGCAGGTTATTTATCTGGGAATTTCTGCTGGCATTGCCAGCAGTACACTAGAATATAATATATTATTGTGTAGTTTCATTGTTTTTCCAACGTCACCGGGCTGGTGCACCCAACACCCCACTGCCCCGGGTCTTAATTCTTTACAACGCCTGCCGCTGCGGTGTTGTGTCAGTCACTGACCGATGATCAGGCAACGACAGTCCCATAGGCTGTGACAAGTGCGTTTGTCATTTCAGCCCGTCAGTCAGTTGTTCGTTCGCCGGTTCGCATTTCATCATTATAATTATGCCATTCGGAGTTTATTTTTGTATGAATTAATTATCCCAAAATATTGACATTTGGGTTTGGATCTGGGTGCCGTGCTCATATTCTCCCCGTCCTGTCCTGTCCTGTTATTAGACCGCGGACGGTAGGCTACTTTGGGAAGATGTCCAACAATCGCTTCAAGGAAACTCAATAGATTATGATGATCTACAGTGCCTTAAGAAAGTATTCATACCCCTTGACTTATTCCACATTTTGCTGTGTTGCAGCCTGAATTCAAAATGGATATTAAAAAAACAGTACACACAATACCCCATAATGACGAAGTAAAAACATGTTTTTAGAATTGTTTGCATATTTATTGAAAATCAAATACAAAAATATCTCATTTACATATCTATTCACACCCCTTTGCTATGACACTCCAAATTTAGCTCAGTTGCATCCAAATTCCTTTGATTATCCTTTAGATGTCACTACAACAACTTGATTGGAGTTCACCTGTTGTCAATTCAATTGTTTGGACATGATTTAGAAAGAAACACACCTGTCTATATAAGGTCCCACAGTTGACAGTGCATGTCAGAGCAAAAACTATACCATGAAGTCCAAGGAACTTTCCGTAGATCTCCGTTGAGGCATATATTTGGGGAAGGGTATAAAACAATGTTTAGAGTGTTGAAAGTTTACAAGAGCACAGTGGTCTCCATCATCGGGAAATTGACAAATATGGTACTACCCAGACTCTGCCTAGAGCTGGCCGTCTGATCAAACTGAGCAACCGGGCAAGAAGGACCTTGGTGAGGGAGGTGACCAAGAACCCAATGACTACTCTGACAGAACTACATTGTTTCTTGGCTGAGATGGGAGTACCTGCTAGAAGGACAACAGTCTCTGCAGCACTTCACCAATCTGGGCTTTATAGGAGAGTGGCCAAAAGGAAGCCACTCCTGAGAAAAAGGCACATGACAGCACGTCTGGAGTTTGCAAAAAGGCACGTGAAAGACTCTGAGATCATAAGGGAAAAGATTCTGTAGTCTGATGAGACAAAAATGTAACTCTTTGGCATGAATGCAAAGTGCTATGTCTGGAGAAAACCAGGCACAGATCATCACCCGTTAAACACCAAACCTACTGTGAAGCATGGTGGTGGCAGCATCATGCTATGGGGATGCTTTTCAGCAGCAGGGACTGAGAGATTGGTAAGGATAGAGGGAACAATGAATGGAGACAAATACAGGCAAATCCCTGATTAAAACCTGCTTCAGAGTGCAAACGACCTTAGACTGGGGTGAAGATTTACTTTCCAACAGGACAATGACCCCAAGCATACAGCCAAAGCAATGCTGGAATGGCTTCAGTACAAGAATGTGACAGTCCTTGAGTGGCCCTGCCAAAGCCCAGACTTGAATCCCATTGAAAATCTGTGGAAAAACTTGAAGATTGCTGTTCACTGCCGCTCCCCATCTAATTTAACAGAGCTTAAGACAATCTGCAAGGAAGAATGGGCAAAAATCCGCAAATCCAGATGTGCAAAGCTGATACAGAAATACCCACCAAAGGTGCTTCTACAAAGTATTGACTCAGGGGTGTGAATACTTATGTAAATGAGATATTTCTGCATTTCATTTTCAATACATTTGCAAACATTTCTAAAAACATGTTTTCACTTTGTCATTATGGGGTATTGTGTGTAGATGGGGGAGATAAAAACAACAATTTAATCAATTACATTTTGAATTCAGGCTGTAACACAACAACAAGTGCAGTAAGTCAAGGGGTATGGATACTTTCTGTAGGCACTGTATCTAGCAGAAGGAGCTGAAAGCTGTATGATTGATTTTTCTAGCCTAGCCATTATATTAGATTAAATTGATTTAACACTCTCCCCACTTAATGAAGGCCTAATTAATTTGCATGAAAGTTTATCATTTCAGAACATGAGATGGAGAGAGATGATAAAACAGGAAATAGAAAACATATTTAAGATGCATTTAGGTCTATGAATAAATGCAATGTTTTTGCAATATAATAGTATTTGCTATTTCGTTTCAGCCTTATTTCCTTTTTACCACCCTATTTTTAATTAGTTTGCTATGGGTTCATTAGAATGAAACATGATATCCATCTGATCATTCATTCTACCACAGTGCATCTTGTTCTCAGCCTATCAGCTGTAAGGTTAACAGAAGTGTGATCGAGCTGAATGCGCTGTCAGATTAGATATACACTGAGTGTACAAAACATTTAATGACAGACTGACTAGGTGAATGCTACAGTGCCTTCAGAAAGTATTCATACCCCTTGACTTATTCCACAATTTGTTGTGTTACAGCCTGAATTCAAAATGGATTAAATATATTTTTTCTCTCACCCTTTTACACACAATACCCCATATAATGACAAAGTGAAAACATGTTTAGAAATTCGAACTAATTTATTGAAAAATGAAATACAGAAATCTCATTTACATACAGTACCAGTCAAACGTTTGGACACACCTACTAATTCCAGGGTTTTTCTTTATTTTTACTATTTTCTACATTGTAGAATAATAGTGAAAACATCAAAACTATGAAATAACACAAATGGAATCATGTAGTAACCCAAAAAGTGTTAAACAATTCAAAATATATTTTATATTTGAGATTCTTCAAAGTAGCAACCCTTGCCAACTCTTGGCATTCTCTCAACCTGCTTCATGAGGAATGTAAACAGGATGCATGTACAGGATGTATTCTGTACAGGCTTCTTTCTTTTCACTCTGCCATTTAGGTTAGTACTGTGGAGTAACTACAATGTTGTTGATCCATCCTCAGTTTCTCCTATCAGAGCCATTAAACTCTATAACTGTTTTAAAGTCACCATTGGCCTCATGGTGACATCCCTGAGCGGTTTCCTTCCTCTCCGCCAACTGTTAGGAAGGACACTTGTATCTTTGTAGTGACTGGGTGTATTGATACAACATCCAAAGTGTAATTCATAACTTCACCATGCTGAAAGGGATATTCAATTTCTGCGTCTTTAAAAAAAAAACATCTACCAATAGGTGGCTTTCTTTGCGAGGCATTGGAAAACCTTCCTGGTCTTTGTGGTTGAATCTATATTTGAAATTCATTGCTTAACTGAGGGACATTTACATTTTAGTCATTTAGCAGACGCTCTTATCTAGAGCGACTTACAGTTAGTGAGTGCATACATTTTCATACTCATTCCTTACAGATCATTTAAGTGCCTTTGAACGGGGTATGGTAGTAGATGCCAAGCGCACCGGTTTGAGTGTGTCAAGAACTGCAACACTGCTGGGGTTTTCATGTTCAACAGTTTCCCGTGTGTATCAAGAATGGTCCACCATCCGAAGGACATCCAGCCAACTTGACACAACTATGGGAAGCATTGGAGTCACCATGGGCCAGCTTCCTGTAGAACGCTTTCGACACCTTGTAGAGTCAATGCCCCGACAAATTGAGGCTGTTCTGAGGGCAAAAGCGGGTGCAACTCAATATTAGGAAGGGTGCAACTCAATATTGTTGGTAATGTTTTGTCCACTCAGTGTAGTTTGACATGAGTGAGGGATATGCTGTGTGATTAGTGTAGCAGGCTACAGTGCATTTCGTTCACTGCTGCAGAAGTTTGAAGATTCCCATTTTTGTGTGGTTGAGGTAGGTTTAATTCTATTAGATTGGATTTATTTTTACTTAAAATCGCCACTTGTGTCATTATTAGCCTATATTGACAATAAAACTTTGTTGGCAATCAAATTATTTAAATTGAACACAATTGAAAGTAGTGTTTGTGTGTCACAAGAGTACAAACTAATCAACACTTGACAAATGAAGTGTATATTGAATGTGGCACCACAGTATAGAATTAAAGAGATTCTTCGGTACTTTTGCATACTTTTTATCCAGTAGTTCTGAAAGTAGTGCTCACTAGCCAAAAGTGGTCGCCGAAAATTGCCTCTCTCTCTCTCTGTGTGTGTGTGTGGGGCTGAAGCTAATTGGTTGAACTCTAATTATTAGGGGGCTGGCCCAGGTGGGGGAAAATATAGGGAAAATTCAGATAAACCCATACACACCACTCTAATGGTGTAGTAGTGTGTTCTCTTTGTCTTCCTGCCTGTACCTGTGGGAACACAATACAGAATAATGAATGCATGCTCTTAAAGTGACAATGCAGGCTAATGAAGAACAGTGATAGCATCCGCCCCACACACACACACATATATATATATATATATATATAAACACAGGCACACATCTCTCTCCCTGTCTCTCTCTCCATCTCCTCCCCCGGGCACGCGCAATCTCCATACCTGGCAGATCGTGACAAACGTATTTCATTATGCCGTACGGCATCTTTATGCAATCTCATTCCTCTACTGGGCGGAGAGCACAAGGAGGGTTTCACAATGCAAGACAAGATGGAGGAGAGCCTCTCGTCAGGGATCACATTTATTTTGGGAGATTGTAAAATGTGACCTTTTCATTCAAGACAGGAGAAACATATTGTTTCAGTTTATAATAAAACATGTTTTGGTTAGGTACTTTTTTCTCAACTTGTTTCTATAACTTTCTAGCAAGTCAAGCTAGCTTACAGAGAAGCTAGCTAAAAGCTAGGTTATACTGTAGCTAGTGACCTTCATTACCATCACAGACTCGTTTTACTGTGGATATAGATTATTTTGTACCTGTTTCCTCCAGCATCTTCACAAGGTCCTTTGCCGTTGTTCTGGGATTGATTTGCACTTTTCGCACCAAAGTACGTTCATCTCTAGGAGACAGAACACATCTCCTTCCTGAGCGGGATAACGGCTGCGTGGTCCCATGGTGTTTATACGTGCGTACTATTGTTTGTACAGATGAACGTGGTACCTACAGGCATTTGGAAATTGCTCCCAAGGATGAACCAGACTTGTGGTGGTCTATAATTTTTTTTCTGAGGTCTTGGCTGATTTGTTTTGATTTTCCCATGAAGTCAAGCAAAGAGGCACTGAGATTGAAGGTAGGCCAAGAAATACATCCACGGGTACATCTCCAATTGACTCAAATTATGTCAATTAGCCTATCAGAAGCTTCTAAAGCCATGACATCATTTTCTGGAATTTTCCAAGCTGTTTAAAGGCACAGTCAACTTAGTGTATGTAAACTTCTGACCCACTGGAATTGTGATACAGTGAATTATAAGTGAAATAATCTGTCTGTAAACAATTGTTGGAAAAATTACTTGTGTCATGCTCAAAGTAGATGTCCTAACCGGCTTGCCAAAACGATAGTTTGTTAACAATACATTTGTGGAGGGGTTGAAAAACGAGTTTTAATGACTCCAACCTAAGTGTATGTAAACTTCCGACTTCAACTGTATTTGCCCATTGTAGACGTGCTCAGAAAGTGACTTTTTGGACCACCACAGGTGTGAACATTTCCCCTGGGTACAGATCTAAGATCAGCTTCTCCGGCCCCAATCCTAACCTTAACCATTAGTTGGGAAAATGCTAAACTGACCCAAGATCAGCATCTAAGGGCAACTTCACCCTACACCCCAGGTTTGACTGGAAGAGTGGGCGTGATCGTTGGAGTTGCCCTCCGGCTCCACCACTGTGGTTCCCATGAACCCAAGGAAAGACTACCCCCTCGGAGGAAAGAAACACAAAACCCCTTCTCCACATGGTAAGAACATCAAAGGAAGACGTCCTCTGGCGCTGCCACACCAATGCCATATCTTAGCCCTGCGCACAATGATGTGACTCCGTGCTTCTCAAACTTCTCCTCAGGGACCCCCAGACGTTTCACAATTTTGTTGTAGCCCTGAACTAGCTCACCTGATTCACCTAGTCAAGGTCTTGATTAGTTGACAAGTTGAATCAGGTGTGCTAGCACAGGAATAGATGAACTACATGGAATGGCTAGGGGCAGAGAGGAAGAGGCAACGCGAGAGGGATTACAGGCCCAACATCTGTCTTCTTCAGCAGGTGGTGTTTTTGAGTTTTTTTCGCTCACCAAGCGAGGAGTTTCTGTATGGAGGTCAATGAGAGAGTGTTGAATTTGGTTAACAAATAATTTAATGGCTTATTTGCTACGTGTGGCTTATTTGATCGAATAGAAGTTTCGTAATGATTTGGCTGTTTCGAGCGTACTGATATAAGTAGGACACGTGACATCCCGGCAACTTTGAGAAAAAACACTTTATATCGGAGTTGTGCCTGGTTGTCACTAGTTACCACAGCAACAAAGTTATAAACCCCACCTATTTCGACAATTTATCTTCTTAAAATGTGATTTTAAACCTAACACTAACCTTAGCCACACTGCTAACCTTATTCCTAACCCTGACCTCAAATTAAGACCAAAAATAATGCATGCATTTTTACGATATGGCCAATTTTAACTTTGTGGCTAGGGTAACTAGTGGAAAACGTTGTGCCTGTTGTTCACACACGTATCTGCCCTCTCATTGGCTAGAATGGTCCCACCTAATCTTGCCTCCTCCCAACTGTCTTCCATTTTTGAAGACATTTATTTTCATTGTTAGAGCGGCCACTAAAGTATCTGGTCAATATAATGGTAATCTGTGCTGGGGGTCCCCAAGGAGAGGTTTGAGAACCACTGATGTAACTGAACAACACCAGCAACAATAGGCCATCTAGGCTCACACCACCCTATAAGAACACACTGGATTGCCTGTCCAGTTAAGGCGTCTGCATACATAAGTTCGGTTTGCTCCTAGCAGAACTCGGCAAGGCAAAGCGAACATCTGTGCTCTCATACTCCCTAAAGACCTTCGCTTGAAAAGCGAGAAAATAACAGCAATATTACTGTTGTGCCTCTTGAGCCACCATAGCAACAACATAGCCAGAAACACTTCCTCAAAATAGTCTGAATTAATATAATAAATATTTAAAGAAATCTGTCATTAATGTTGATGTTTTTGCAAATTATGTCTTAGTCGCACAATTTTATGTTTGGTGCAGTATTTCTCAAGTGAAAAAATGTGCATGAAAACTAGTCGTCTCTCGTTTAATGACAACAAACACTTCACGTTCCCACCCCTACTAGAAGTAGTACTGTTGACCAATCACAGACGAAGGGGCAATGACTTTGGCTACCGAACTTCGACTTGCCTCAATAATATTTTTTGTGTGCACGAACAGCCCAAGACAAAAACGTCACAAAATGTCATCATAATATAAGCGCAAACTGTTTCGACTGGGAAGCATACGGTAAGCTTTACAGTGTCCAGTATCGGGACCCATTCTGTGGAAAGCCCCATTAGATAGCCACAGGTGTATACACAGGTGTCACAATAGACAGTTAAACCACTGTTTGTCCAAACAATATCATCTTTCACTGCAGCAGGATGTTTCAAAATACTTTTTTTATTCAACAAATCCTTACCAGCAGCAGCAGGAAACAACTTCAATTTTTTATGTTCTTCAACACTAAACAAATCCTCAGAGTAGATAACTTTGAAGTGAAAACACAGATAAAACTGCTGTGTACAGTACAAAATACTGATTTAAAAAACAGATAAAATACTGATAAAATAACAGTGTGAAGGTAAAGGTGTCAAGGTCTTTCCCCTTGGGGGGCGTGACTGGCTGGCTGGGGTCAGTAATAGATTGTCTCACTACTGACCTATCACAGTGCAGAGGAGTGTGTGTGTCTGTGTGTGTGTGTGTGTGTTGCAGAGCAACCCTCCCCTAGGGTGTCTGGAGGATTAATGAATCTCTCCTCAGATGGAGGGTCTCTGTTACTTATGGGGCGCCGTTTGTAACATGTAAGCATATCTTTTTGTGAAAAATATGTATTCCATGCAGACAGTTTGTGAAAAATATGAATTCCCTCCTCCTCTTCTTCCTACTCCTCATCCTCCTGGCTGGCAGTAGAGGAGAGGTTAGAGAAGCAGAGTCTTTAGAACCACTACAGTCGTGGTCAAACGTTTTGAGAATGACACAAGTATTGGTCTTCATAAAGTTCCCTGCTTCAGTGTTATGAGATATTTTTGTCAGATGTTACTATGGTATACTGAAGTATAATTACAAGCATTCCATAAGTGTCAAAGGCTTTTATTGACAATTACATTAAAGTTTATGCAAAGAGTCAATATTTGCAGTGTTGACCCTTCTTTTTCAAGACCTCTGCAATTCGCCCTGGCATGCTGTCTATTAACTTCTGGGCCATATCCTGACTGATGGCAGCCCATTCTTGCATAATCAATGCTTGGAGTTTGTCAGAATTTGTGGGTTTTTGTTTGTCCACCCGCCTCTTGAGGATCGACCACAAGTTCTCAGTGGGATTAAGGTCTGTGGAGTTTCCTGACCATGGACCCAAAATGTCGATGTTTTGTTCCCCGTGCCACTTAGTTATCACTTTTGCCTTATAGCAAGGTGCTCCATCATGCTGGAAAAGGCATTGTTCGTCACTTGGATGGTTGGGAGAAGTTGCTCTCGGAGGATGTGTTCGTACCATTCTTCATTCATGGCTGTGTTCTTAGGCAAAAATGTGAGTGAGCCCACTCCCTTGGCTGAGAAGCAACCCCACACATGAATGGTCTCAGGATGCTTTACTGTTGGCATGACACAGGACTGATGGTAGCGCTCACCTTGTCTTCTCCGGACAAGGTGTTTTCCGGATGCCCCAAACAATCGGAAAGGGGATTCATCAGAGAAAATGACTTTACCCCAGTCCTCAGCAGTCCAATCCCTGTACCTTTTGCAGAATATCAGTCTGTCCCTGATGTTTTTCCTGGAGAGAAGTGGCTTCTTTGCTGCCCTTCTTGACACCAGGCCATCCTCCAAAAGTCTTCGCCTCAATGTGCGTGCAGATGCACTCACACCTGCCTGCTGCCATTCCTGAGCAAGCTCTGCACTGGTGGTGCCCCGATCCCACAGCTGAAACAACTTTAGGAGACGGTCCTGGCGCTTGCTGGACTTTCTTGGGCGCCCTGATGCCTTCTTCACAATAATTGAACCTCTCTACTTGAAGTTCTTGATCATCCGATAAATGGTTGATTTAGGTGCAATCTTACTAGCAGCAATATCCTTGCCTGTGAAGCCCTTTTTGTGCAAAGCAATGATGACGGCACGTGTTTCCTTGCAGGTAACCATGGTTAACAGAGGATAACAATGATTTCAAGCACCACCCTCCTTTTAAAGCTTCCAGTCTGTTATTCTAACTCAATCAGCATAGAGTGATCTCCAGCCTTGTCCTCGTCAACACTCACCTGTGTTAACGAGAGAATCACTGACATGATGGCAGCTGGTCCTTTTGTGGCAGGGCTGAAATGCAGTGGAAATGTTTTTTGGGGATTAAGTTCATTTTCATGGCAAAGAGGTTCTTTGCAATTAATTGCAATTCATCTGATCACTCTTCATGTCACGCCCTGGCTCTAGGGACTCTTTTAAGTTGAGCCAGGGTGTGTAGAGTTTATGTTTTGTGCTCGTTGTGTCTAGTCTAGTTTTTGTTTATCTATGTTGGCCAGAGTGGTTCTCAATCAGAGGCAACGAGTATCAGCTGTTGCTGGTTGTCTCTGATTGGGAACCATATTTAGTCAGGTGGTTTTCCCACAGTGTTTGTGGGATCTTGTTCCGTGTTGGTTTGTGTTTTGCACCTGTGGACGTCACGTATCGATTTGTTGTTTTGTTCGTGTATCATTTAATAAATAAGTATGTTCACCTTCCACGCTGCGCCTTGGTCCTCTATATCCGACGATCGTGACACTTCATGACATTCTGGAGTATATGCAATTTGCCATCATCAAAACTGAGGCAGCAGACTTTGTGAAAATTAGTATTTGTGTCACTTTTGACCACGACTGTACAGTTAGAGAAGACTGGAGTGGTGTGTGTAATCTGATTAGTCTTTAACATCAACTTCGTGGCAGCAAGGGAGATATCACATTAACTGCTGCCTGCTTCTCTCTGTCTCTCTCTCTCTCTCTCATTCTTTATCACTCTCTCTTTTTCTCTGTCTTTCTCTCTCTGCCCCCCTCTCGTTCTTATTTCTCTCACCAATCTCTCCTTCCCCATCCCGGTCTCTTTCCTTCTCTCCTCTTTCTCTGCCCCCCTCTCTCTTTCTGCTTTCCTCCCCGCTCTCCATCCCCGTCTCTTTCCTTCCCTTCTTCTCTAACACTAACGCTCTGCCAGAGGCTATATGCCATCTGCGCTGACATTTTTAGAATAAGAACAGCTTTATTAAAATGTTGCATCACAATTAAGAATTCAACCAAACCCACTGGCAGACTTGCAGACATTAGCCTGAATCCAGATCTGTTTGTGCTGTCTTGCCAACTTATTGGAAATCATTGTCAAGCAAGACAGCACAAACAGATCTGGGATCAGGCTACGAGTCCTTACAGTACAATACATGGTACACACCCAACAGAGGAGGAATATAACTTCAGAAGTCTATATAGCTGACCCTCACAGGAAGAAAATACCAAGGAAATGACCCCCTTCATCATTATCAGTTTGACGTTTGACCTTTACCCCCTAACCTTTGTGGCTTGTTCATTGATTTTCACAGACTCAAATAGACACTGTGGATGCCCAGTGTGTGTGTGTGTGTGTGTGTGTGTGTGTGTGTGTGTGTGTGTGTGTGTGTGTGTACGCGCGTCTTTGGATTTGAGAATGTTATTTGTTTATTAATCAGGTAATTATGTTCCTAGATCCTTAGAGGTGATTTAATAAGGAGCCCTCATCAATATGACAAATGGCCAATGCTTACCTCCAAAATAATCAACAAGCTTTACCAGCCAATTAGCCCCATTATATAATTGCATCTGGACTGGACGGAGTTCTCTTTAAGTGGCGTTTAATCATTAAAATATGAATTCATAGAGTGGTAGCACAAACATATTGATCCAGCCTTCTGTTTCTATATTAGACATCATTAGAAGTTATGGGATCGTTGCAACCATAGCCTCTCATATGAATAGTATTACTATAGTATTAGTCACACTAGTATTAGTCGCTGTGTGTGTGTGTGTGTGTGTGTGTGTGTGTGTGTGTGAGTACATGTTTTACTATACTAGTGAGTACCAGAAGTCCTCAACAATAGTAAACCAACAAAAAATCAGTGAGGATATTTTGCCAGTCCTCACTTGGAAAAAGGCTATTTTAGGCTTAGGGGTAAGTTAAGGGTTAGAATTGGGGTTAGTGGTTAGGTTTAGGAGTTAGGTTTAGATTTAGGGTTAAGGTTAGGATTAAGTTTAGGGTAAGGGTTAGGGAAAATATGATTTTGAATAGTCCCCAAAAAGTCCTCACAAGTATAGTAAGACATAGCTGTGTGTTTGTGTGTGTGTGTGTGTGTGTGTGTGTGTGTGTGTGTGTGTGTGTCCTATGCCTTGCCCCAACATCCAGTTAATGGTGTGTTTGTTTTTCTACCTCCACGTCAATACAACTAACTGATGAAAGAAATCTCCAATCCCTTTCATATGTATACAACACACACATAGCCTACAGCTACACACCAACCAACAAATCAAGACCTCTTTCATGTTCTCACTGTCTATAAATGCAACAGTATGTTAATTGGATCGTGTGTGTGTGTCTCTTTTGATTTCACACACACACACAAACCTCACATTGCTTCCTTGCTGCTGCTGCTCTTTCATCCTAAGCAAGTGGCAAAATAAACTATCCTCAAACAAATCAAGCTGCCTTGGCTGGCCACACACACACACACAAGACTGCCTTTGGCTTGGCGAGCGCTGGTAATTGCTGGTGTGCTTAATAGCAGGGTTAGGCTGTGTGTGTGTGTGTGTGTGAGCGAGAGTGGGGGGAAACAAGCGTGTGTGTTCTATGAGAGAGGTGAAAACAATGAGGTAATGGAGAGATAGTACTACAATTAGGGTCCTGGAGTTTTCCCTGACCACCTAACCCTGACCAGGAAAAGCTCCTGGCCAACTAGCAATGCAAGTGTTCTCTGTGTGTAGAGAGGGCAGTGTGAAGACCTTGATAATGTGGTTTTATAACAGAGTACTGTTTACAACTCTCTCGCTAAATTGGATGCAGGAGGGACTGATAGCATCGTGGTAAATGGCTGTGCTTGGCAGTGTGTGTGTGTGATTAAAGTGTGTTTTAGTGAAGAGGGACCCAAAGTTTAAACTAATTTGGCGATGACGATGTTTCTTATGTAAATGAACAGCTGATCTGTCAGTTTTGTATTTGTATTTATTATGGATCCCCATTAGCTGCTGCCAAGGCAGAGAGAATGAGGTCTGAGCACAGACCTGGATGCTTTCTTCATCCTTCTGCTCTCACAAACAAAAAGTGGAGCAAAGCTTTTTGAGTGTTTTAGAGAATTGGGGTCTATTTCTGGGTTATATTTCTGATAGAAATTGATGCAGTCATTAATGGTCTGTCTGGGTGATTCGAAAGACTCACAGACCGTTTTTGTAGTTCATATTGGAATAGACCTTGAGAAAATGGTTATTGCCTGTGTTGCTCCAAAATTGCTTGTATGTTTGTTGTTCAATTGTATTTTTCTATAAATGGCACTGTCATATTGTAAAAACATTAAAGTTGTTATATAGGCTTCTCTCTCTCTCTCTCTCTCTCTCTCTCTCTCTCTCTCTCTCTCTCTCTCTCTCTCTCTCTCTCTCTCTCTCTCTCTCTCTCTCTCTCTCTCTCTCTCTCTCTCTCTCTCTCTCTCTCTCTCTCTCTCTCTCTGAAGGGGGGTCGTTTAGGGAGAAGTGTTGTTTCTTAAAAGGCCTTTATAGTGGCAGCAGAACAGTAATGAACCTCTCAGGACCACAAAGAGTCTGTCTCAATGTGTGTCTGGCTAACGGGGTGTGGCCCAAGACAAAGGCTGCGACCCAAATGGCACCCTACTCCCTATATAGTGCACTACATTTGACAAGAGCCCTATGGGTTCTGTTGTGCACGCTAAAGGGAATAGGGTGCCATTTGGGACGCAGCCAAAACCCTGCTGGGAAAGGATCTGAAAGTGAATGGGCTTACTGTAGGGAGAAGGGGTTAGAATGGGGGGGGGGGGGGGGGGGGGTAGAAATGGAGGGTGGGAGAGGAGAAGGGGAGAAGGGGCTGGGGGAGAAGAGGACAGGAGAAGGGGTTGGGGGAGAGAGGAGGGATGGCGGGTGGGTAGGAGAAGGGGGAGAGGGGATTGGGCTGGGGGAGAAGGAGGAGGGGAGGGGTAGAGATGGGGGGATGGAGGGTAGGTGAGGAGAATAAGGGAAGGGGTGGGGGTAGAGGTGAGGGTAGAGAGGAGGGATGGAGGGTGGTTGAGGAGAAGGGGAGGGGGTTGGGCTGGAGGGGTAGGAGGGGGTAGTAGAAGGAGGGGGTAGAGGAGGGGGTAGAATTTAGGGGAAAAGAGGGATGGAGGGTGGAGGAAGAGAGGAGGTGGGTAGAGAAGGGATGTAAGGTGGGTGAGAACAGAGGAGAAAGGGTAAGTGAGGGGATGGAGGAGATAGAGAGAATGGAGTAGGAGGGATGAGGACGTTTTTCAGAAGAGCAGAGAAAGAGAGGAGGGGTGGAGGGCGGATGAGGAGAGGATTGAGAGGCAGTGCGAAGTACAATTTCAAGCCGTCATATATCAGATTGATTCTGAGGATTTTCAAGAAAAATACCATACTTAAGACTTATACACGCTAACAGACCCCAAGAAGGATTTCTTGGAATTCTAATAACTGGGGGCCGTACTTATCAAGCATATCAGAGCAGGAGTGCTTATTTAGGGATCAGTTTAGCCTTTTAGATCACAATGAAAAGATTACATGGACCTGATCCTTGATCAGCACTCCTACTCTGAGTGAGACACTTGATACATATGGCCCTGAGTCCCTTCGAAAATGATGTCTCATTTAGTTGAGTTTAGTTTATTTGATCATTTAAAACAAGGTACACATACAAAAGTATGCACTTGATTAAGAATCATCAAGGATAACACAAAAAAGTATATTTATTTTTTCCATTGGGTTCCTCTTTCATGATAGCATTTAGCAGGTTTGGCACATGTGGCAGGATAAAAACAAACTGAAGCTAAAATGGCAGGTCAATTTGGCTATTTAGTCATATAAACACAACAACCTATACATACCATACACAAAGGAATGCTATTTGGTCATCCTCATTGGGCTAGGAGGGATTGCTCACAGAGGCACACTATCCATTAACCAGTATTTCACCTTCCTTTGAAAGCTACACAGAGTGGGAATAGTTTTAACAGACAGAGGCAGACTATTCTACTCAGAGGCTCCTGAATATAAAAAAGTACCTTTCCCTGTCAGGCTTCTGAATCTAGATACACACACACACACACACACACACACACACACACACACACACACACACACACACGTTAGCTATCCTAGCTCTAGTGTTATGTTTGTGGGAAGAAAGGGGCGAAGTAGTGGATTGACTTTTTTGGATGTGCCTCTAGATTTGACAGAGCATGGATTCGAACCAGGATCTCTAGTGGCACAGCGCCACTCGGGAGATTATGATGGGGTAGCTCTCTTTCTCTCTCACTCCCTCTCTTTTTTCCATTTCAATGCAGTTCTCAATCGAGTACATCCACTGTAGTCTCTCTGACAGATAGTTGTGTTTTTCTCAACTCCACAATGTACATCACATCAATGGAGTTGAGCGGAGACGACAGTTTACCTCTGACTACATCGAGTCGCTGTCAGTCGATACTTGTAAAAATGTCTAAACCCTTGCCATGTACCTATGTTTGTCCTCTGTAGCTGTGTGCCTTTATTTGTTTGCTGAAATCCATACTTTTTAATAAAACTTTAGTAAAATACAACCACCGACTATTTCCTCGTATCGACTGACAGCGACTGGATGCAGTTGTAGGTAAACTCCACCCACAGTCGTCTCCGCTCAACTCCACTGATGTGATGTACATATTGTGGAGTTGAGAAACCAAGCTATCAGACAGACAGACAGACATATAGGCTGAGCTATAGCGTTTCCATGATGATGTCACACACACACACAGGATGCTTGTTTAGAACTATAGCGTGACATCTTCTGTAATAACTACTGTGACTGGTCCGATCGGAATATCTGGAATATCTTCTTTTGATTAATTGGTGTCAGAAGGAGATGATGGAATTCTAGAATTCCCAGATGGAATTGTGTCACAGACTATAGTCCATTAAGATCTTATAATAGTGTTTTAATATGTTATATTTAGTGCTGCGCTGCAGTAGCTGTCTGTCTCACTGCAATACCATTGAGACGTATCCATCCCTTCTCCCTCTCTCACATCCCTTCATCCCTTCTCTCCCCTCTATGTGCCTCTGTAACCTTCAAGTGGAAAATGCTGAGAGAGCGTTAGTTACAGAAGTGATCTCTTTCCACATGGTCGCTAATAGGGAAAGGCTAAAGCATCAAGGTTGGGTTGGAGGGGGATTAGACTAGAGCGGGGGGGTATGCATGTGGGTACGCAGACCCGCGAGCAACTGCGGCCCCTCATGAAGAGTTCAGATTTTTTGTGGCCCCCACCCCCAGCAAAGTTGCCCATTCCTGAGAGAGAGAGAGAGAGAGAGAGAGAGAGAGAGAGAGAGAGAGAGAGAGAGAGAGAGAGAGAGAGAGAGAGAGAGAGAGAGAGAGAGAGAGAGAGAGAGAGAGAGAGAGAGAGAGAGAGAGAGAGAGAGAGAGAGAGAGAGAGAGAGAGAGAGAGAGAGAGAGAGAGAGAGAGAGAGAGAGAGAGAGAGAGAGAGAGAGAGAGAGAGAGAGAGAGAGAGAGAAGAGACAAGGAGAGAGAGGTTATAGAGAGAAGAGAGACAGAAGGGGGGGATAGGATAGATTAGAGGGTAGATTCCCCATGCCCTTGGTTGCCGCCAGAGATGCTCGCTCCGTCCCCAAGCTCTGACGAGGTGTCGTCTCTGAGTGCTGAGTGAACAGCTGGAGCATCGCATGTCAGTCTGCCGTCTGTATGTGCGGTATTACTGTGGCTGTGTGACCCTTATCACTGGTTGACATCTGTTCCTACGCCAGTCATATTTTATAACAAAGGGAGGAAGGGAGGTTCTTTCATTCCCACTTAGCACTGTAAAGGGATAGTTCACTCAAACTGCATTTATAATCGTTTATAAAGGATTTATAATAATTTATAATCGTTATTAAGTGTTACCAACAATGTTCCCTCTAAGCTGCGCGCATAGCCGCGCACCTTCTCCAGGACTGCCACGCAGAAGAAATGCCAGGCCACGCAGAAGAAATACAGTGAGGGAAAAAAGTATTTGATCCCCTGCTGATTTTGTACCTTTGCCCACTGACAAAGACATTATCAGTCTATAATTTTAATGGTAGGGTTATTTGAACAGAGAGAGACAGAATAACAACCAGAAAATCCAGAAAAACACGTAAAAAAATTTAGAAATTTATTTGCATTTTAATGAGGGAAATAAGTATTTGACCCCCTCTCAATCAGAAAGATTTCTGGCTCCCAGGTGTCTTTTATACAGGTAACGAGCTGAGATTAGGAGCACACTCTTAAAGGGAGTGCTCCTAATCTCTGTTTGTTACCTGTATAAAAAGACACCTGTCCACAGAAGCAATCAATCAATCAGATTCCAAACTCTCCACCATGGCCAAGACCAAAGAGCTCTCCAAGGGACAAGATTCTAGACCTACACAAGGCTGGATCGGGCTACAAGACTATTGCCAAGCAACTTGGTGAGAAGGTGACAACAGTTGGTGCGATTATTCGCAAATGGAAGAAACACAAAATAACTGTCAATCTCCCTCGGCCTGGGGCTCCATGCAAGATCTCACCTCGTGGAGTTGCAATGATCATGAGAACGGTGAGGAATCAGCCCAGAACTACACGGGAGGATCTTGTCAATGATCTCAAGGCAGCTGGGACCATAGTCACCAATAAAACAATTGGTAACACATTACACTGTGAAGGACTGAAATCCTGCAGCGCCCGCAAGGTCCCCCTGCTCAAGAAAGCACATATACATGCCCGTCTGAAGTTTGCCAATGAACATCTGAATGATTCAGAGGAGAACTGGGTGAAAGTGTTGTGGTCAGATGAGACCAAAATCGAGCTCTTTGGCATCAACTCAACTCGCCGTGTTTGGAGGAGGAGGAATGCTGCCTATGACCCCAAGAACACCATCCCCACCATCAAACATGGAGGTGCAAACATTATGCTTTGGGGGTGTTTTTCTGCTAAGGTGACAGGACAACTTCACCGCATCAAAGGGACGATGGACGGGGCCATGTACCGTCAAATCTTGGGTGAGAACCTCCTTCCCTTCCCTTGAAAATGGGTAGTGGATGGGTATTCCAGCATGACAATGACCCAAAACACACGGCCAAGGCAACAAAGGAGTGGCTCAAGAAGAAGCACATTAAGGTCCTGGAGTGGCCTAGCCAGTCTCCAGACCTTAATCCCATAGAAAATCTGTGGAGGGAGCTGAAGGTTCGAGTTGTCAAACGTCAGCCTCGAAACCTTAATGACTTGGAGAAGATCTGCAAAGAGGTGTGGGACAAAATCCCTCCTGAGATGTGTGCAAACCTGGTGGCCAACTACAAGAAACGTCTGACCTCTGTGATTGCCAACAAGGGTTTTGCCACCAAGTACTAAGTCATGTTTTGCAGAGGGGTCAAATACTTATTTCCCTCATTAAAATGCAAATCAATTTATAACACTTGACATGCATTTTTCTGGATTCTTTTGTTGTTATTCTGTCTCTCACTGTTCAAATAAACCTACCATTAAAATTATAGACTGATCATTTCTTTGTCATTGGGCAAACGTACAAAATCAGCAGGGGATCAAATACTTTTTTCCCTCACTGTAGGCTACTGTAGGCTTCATAATAGATATCAAAAGCTATTTCCATGTGAAAATGTTATGGGATTTGCTCCATTGGTTTTGTTGGTAGGCCTACATTATGCTCAAATTGCCACAATAGCCTATTGGCTACTGTCTAAAACGGTAAGGGTACAGCCTCAGTGTTCACTGCAAACACGTGCCAGAAGTTGCACAAAATTCTCACAACGTTCAAGTTTCCGTTCACAAGACCTAAAATATGCTCAGTGCCCCAAAGAATTAGAGGGAACATTGGTTACCAACATATTTGTTTCCTAACTTTGTGGGAAATAACAGTGTGGAGGTAAATCTAATCTAAATCATAGTCCTGTTACTTCATCCTGAACTGACCAGTTTGATAATACGTTTGTGGGTCTTGTGTCCACTAGATAACCTAGTAAGGGAGGTCTATGACAGAATTTAATCTACGGTTGTATAGGGTCAAAGGTTAGGGGTCAACGTATGAAGTCATGACAAGACGCCGTCAGCATAGACTATAAGCATCTGCCATTTGGCCAGAGGGAGTTGAGAGTTAGCTAGCGTGAAGGTCTGCTCATTACTTCATTAAGACTAGCCTCAAATAACTTTTGTGTTGGTCACGCAAGATGAGTGTTGTTCGTTTCACAGCGTTTGACGTACTTTGACTTCACTTCCTGACAATGATTGGTGTAGAATTATTGTAAAATAAAAAAGATGGTCAGAGAAATAAAAAGGGAGAGAGAGAAAAGATAGAGGGAGGGAGAGAAAGAGGAAAGGAAAGAAAAGATAGACAGAGCGAAGCAACAGAGAAATGAAGAGAAACTGACAGATTGAATTCCTTCCCGTCACTGAAATGACTGTGACGGTAGTGAAACAGTGATGTAGACAGCTCTAATGTGGACAAATAACTCTCTGCCCTCCTTTCTCTAAAACTAAACTGATCACATAATGGATGGCAGGGCTTTATTCACGACTCTGTAACAAAAGAGATTGGCACAAAATCTTTTTGAGGTCAAAACACAGAGACAGAGACACACTCTGGCCACACTAGAAAGGAGCCGTGTTTAATTAAAAAGGCCTGATTGGGTTTCACAACGATCGCCACAGCTATGACAGCACAGGAGGCTAACACCTGACACCCACTACACGACCATGATTTAGTTGTAGTAGTCTGTGTGTGTGTGTGTGTGTGTATGTGTGTGCGTGACCAGAGTCTGGGGCTCACCAACAGAGAGCCACTTAAATCCCTTTCTTATTAACTCTCCATGACACCTGATCCACCACGCAGGGAGGCTCACTCATAGACACACACCACACAGACACACACTCACTGCTTCAAACCACGGCTCATCTTACCGCTGCAAAATGGTGTGTGCGTGTGCATGTGCGCGCGTGTGTGTGCGCCTCTGGTCCCTTTGTCTCTGCTGTTATCTGGGCGACATCTCATCAGCCTGGTTCTACCCTGTCTGTCTGTCTGTCTGTGGAACTAAATGAAACATCTGTCTGGGTAAGTACACTAGTGATCTTCAATGGAGGTCAATGGGGCCATATTATAGCTATATAGCAGTCTGCTAGTGCTATATTCTGGACATACAGTACATAGTATGGGCAACGTAGCTCTAGTGGTGGAATGAGCAGCCAATTTGGGAATTCAGGGCACATGGGTTAACACCCCCTACACTAGCGACAAGTGCCATGGGATCTTTAGTGACCACAGTGGGTCAAGACCTCGGTTTAACTTCCCATCCGAAGGACAGTCTGAGCTTGGAGTAGACTAGAGCTGTCTTTCTCAACCCTGGCCCTGGGGACCCAAAGGGATGTTCATTTCCGTTTTTTGCCCTAGCACCACCAACACACTTGATTCAACTAATCAACTCATTATCAAGCCTTCGATTAGAATCAGGTGTGTTAGATGCTAGGGCAAAAACAAAAATGTGCGCCCCTTTGGGTCCCCAGGACCAGGATTGAGAACCGCTGGACAGAGAAAGTAGTTTAAATGTGGTTACAATGTCGGTAAGTAACCCGACCTGACGTGCTGAGGAACGGGATAGTGTAATCAAGAGAAGACATTGGCAGAAGCCATTATTATGCAGGAGGAGAGGAGAGGAGGTTGGCTTGGAATCTTGAGGCGAGGTGACATAGGCAACCTGGAAGCTGTCACTGTGTACCACTCTCACTCATTATATTCCATTGATTTAGAACATGTTCTAATGTTCTATGTTTTTATTCTATTCTACCAACAGGGTCTACTTACAGTAATGTACGCATCTTGATGAGTCCTAAGAGGAATGTGCTAATGGATACACAGTATTCTAGCTAGGTACATCCAGTCCACTGCCTATTATGAATATTCAAAGAGGATAATAAGAAGAACCCGATGCGGCCACTATCATTAAAATGTGACAAAAGCCAAGTCACTATACACGCTCTTGCTAATGAATGCGGCCAATTATATGTTAAATAAATCTCCCTCTTTCTCTCCTTTGGTTTTGCATATATGTATAATAACATCTTCTTTCCCGTTCTCTCTCTCTCCCTTTCTCACCCTTGTATCTCTGCCTCTCACTCTCCTTTTTCTCTCCCTCCGTCTCCCTCAGTGACGTGGCGGATCATGTCTCAGAAGAAGATATTTCTGGTCTTTGTGGCGATCAGTACCGTCAGTCTACTGCTGCACCATGGGGTCCATTTCAGCTGGTGAGACACCCACGCACCCACACACAGAATTTGTAATAGGAAATAATCACTGCCACCTGCTCAGGTTAGCATAGGGCTAAATGTGGCAGGTTATGTAATGGGAACAGCTAACATGTAGCGCCAAGGATTTTAATTGGCTGATGTGCACTTAGACTTTTCTAATGTTTGCAAGTATTTGGCCCGCCTTGTTTCACAGAATACAATAATAATCACTGTCACAGTCCATGTACCTCCAGTCTGGCATCAATCACTATCAACAGATATGAGTTTAATCCATAACATACAGCATCGAGTCTAGTGACCATCAACCCACACCCAATCATGTGTATTAAAGACAGGGAAAATATATAATTATGCTAACCATTGTGTTAATCAGTCAAAACTGAATAGGAACTTTATTCACCTTAAAGTTCCTAATTTCACAGAGATTGAGCAGCAAATCGCGTATTAAAAGCCCCTCCCCCCTCTATTTTTCTCATCCAGGACGATGGAAGCCTTTCATCTCGGCTGTCCGTCACTGCGCACCCACCTGTCCTCCTCTCTCAAGCCCAAACACACCAACGTGGCCTTCCTCAAGACGCACAAGACGGCCAGCACCACCATGCAGAATCTGCTCTTCCGCTTTGCCGAGCGCAACAACCTGACCGTGGCGCTCCCTGTGCAGGCCTGCGGACACCAGTTCTGCTACCCGCGCACCTTCAACGCCCACCTCGTCCACCCACACACCCTGCCACCCAACGTGGTCACCAGCCACATGCGCTTCAACCGTGCCGAGATGCAGCACCTCATGCCTAACGATACCATCTACGTGACCATACTTCGAGAACCAGGGTCCATGTTTGAATCGTTGTTCAGTTACTATAACCAGTACTGTCAGAGTTTTAAGAGAGTTCCCAACGGGTCGCTGGAGGCGTTTCTGAATGAGCCATGGCGGTACTACCGTCCGGACGAAAAGGACTCCATGTACGCCCGTAACACGCTGACCTTTGACCTCGGTGGGGACAAGGACCGTCCGGCGGCAGACGTAGCTGTGTACGCCCGGGCCTTTGTGGCCGAGACGGAACGTGTCTTCTCCCTGGTGATGATCGCCGAGTACTTTGACGAGTCGCTGGTCCTCCTCCGTCACCTCTTATCCTGGGATCTGGACGACGTGCTCTACGTCAAGCTCAACATGCGGATGTCCGGCTCCAAGCACAGCCTCTCGCCTGGCCTCCCCGCCAAGATCCGCGCCTGGAATGCCTTGGACGCACGCCTCTACGATCACTTCAACGCCTCCCTGTGGCGCCAGCTGACTGCCCTCGGCCCGGCGTGCGTGGCCAGGGAGGTGCGGCTGCTCCGCAGGGCCCAGGAGAGGTTGGTGAGAGGCTGCTTCGGCGGACGGCTCCCCCAGCTCCGCTCGGCCGCCCAGATCAAGAACAAGGAGCTGCGGCCGTGGCAGCCCAGCGCAAAGGTGGACATCGTGGGCTACGACCTGCCGACCAACACCAACGCCACACGGCCCGGAAGCCTGGCCCATGAGCTGTGTCTGAAGCTCATCATGCCAGAGGTCCAGTACACCAGGGTCCTGCTTCGATCACAGTCACTACGCTACCGACGCAGCTACCCACTCCGCTCCCCTCAGCCCCAGCCGCAGCAGCCCATACGGTCGGTCCTGCCACGCCACCAACAGGTGGGGATACAGCAGATGCACCGGGAGGCCCTTCCTCCAGGACCTGGTCCTGCCTCTGGCCTCACAGCCACCCCTAGACCTGCAGGGACCCAGAGCAGGGCCACCAGGGTGGGGCTAAGGTCCTCGGGCCCCCAGAGGCAGACGCCATAACTTAAGACTGCAGCCCCAGCCTTGAATATAGACTGAATACAGACAGACTAAATACAGGCAGACAGACTGTCCTCCAGACTTCAGCCATTTGTCCCCAGGGACTGTATCGGGGGCTCTGGAGGAGAGACAGAGGGGGAAGGACACGCCCAGATTGGGGCTGGAGATTGGGGTAGGACCACAGCAATATGGGCATAGGCAGAGAACTCCCATTTATTACCAACTCTGTATGGGACAATAAAGAACTGTTACTCTCGCTTTCTCTCTCTGTCTCGCTCTAATGCCATCCTCCACCTCCCAAGCCTTGAGAAGGTCATGATGCTGACAGTGAGAGAGGGTCACCGCTCCGGGTCTGTGTGCTCTGAGCATCCAACCCTCTAAGCCTTCTCTAGAGAGGAAAACCATCCAGTTCTGGGCCTCTCACCCAATGACTCTCCCCACTCCCACTGTGGGAACTAGGCCCCAGGACAGAGGTTAAATGTCAAAGGTTAGGGCAGGGGTCAGTCTAAGGACCGCTGGCTTATCTCCCTGCCGGCCTATCCCCCAACCATGCCTATACCCTAACCCCCCTCCCCACCACACACACGCTCTCAGCCCTACACCAACTCTCTCCCTCCAGCCCAACCTGCTTTAGAACAACTCTCTATGCTTCTCCAACCCAGCTCATCTCTCTCCCCTCCACCAGCAACTGAACTAGACCATGGCAGCTGCTGCTGACAAATGTGATCTTTTTAAATATGGGAATTTGTGTGTGTGTGAAAGTGTTTTTCCTATGCGTTTCGTTTATCTGGGGTGTTATCGCAATAAAGTTATCTTGGTCAAGTCTTATGTAAAGGTAGGGATCTTATAACCACCCACACACACACTGGACTCAACCCGTCGTTAGTGATGCAAGCCTGCTAAAAGACATGATGAGCGAGAGCTATAGTGTTTGAATATTTAATTATGTAATCTTAATGAGGCTCTCTTTGGACAGACCCTCCACTTGGGTTACACAGCGAAACACACACACACACACACACACACACACACACACACAGAAGTGTGGACCATGCCAAAGTAGCTTACTTATCAGAAGCAAAGCAGAGGGAGGAAATAACTACAGTACTGGGGGAAAGCAGTAGAAGAAGAAAGTCTGGGTCCTGTTCATTTGGACACACTGCGGAAAACTTTTAAAAACATTTTGCAACAGAATACGAAAAATACGTGTTTCTTCTCCGACAACTCCATGTAGTATTCCCTTCCTGTTTCAGTCCTTGGTCTCCCATTTGGTGCCTAATGAACACAGCCCTGGTGAGGTGGTTGTCATGGAGGTTGTTTTTCGCCTCTCGTTTCATTATGTGGTCAATTTTTTATGCAGTTGGTTGTTCATGTTTAATGTGTTAAGTATGTTTTACTCTAATTATTATTATTTATTAATTTTAGTCATTTAGCAGACAACCTAAATGGTATGGTATGAACCGACCGGGGAGCCCTCGAAGGTGTGTGTGTGTGTGTGTGTGTGTGTTTCTAAGTATATATTATTTATTCTCATCATTGGAAAAACAGTCTGTTTTTGTTTACCTTCAATGTATATTTACGATTTTGGAACAGAACATTGTATTGTGGACCAAACCACTTATGGCAATACACACTGTACTGTACATGGCATGTTCTGATGAATAAAATATACATTTTCTACATAGGCCAACCACAAAAGCCACTCAGACAGCACCAAGTGTACTCACTTAAGCATTCATTTTATTGTGTTTTAAGTGCTTCGTAATGCTCTAGATTGCATCCCAAATGGCACCATATTCCCTACATAGTGCATTATTTGTAGTACACTATGTAGGGAATAGGGTGCCATTTGGGACCCAAACCTAGTCTAGTGGAAAGAGGACAGTGTAGAAAGATAACTTTCAGAAGGGCCCTTGACCCTGTGAAATCCTCCATGTTCGACTGCTGTTAATTTTTTAAGTGCTCTTTGATTGTACTCTATTTTTCATCCCAAATGTCACCCTTTTGACCAGAGCCATATGGGCGCTGGTCAAAAGTAGTGCACTAAATAGGGAATAGGTTGCCATTTGTGACACAGAGTACCAAATCTAGGCTGGTTTTTCGGTTTTGAGAGAAATAACCAGCACAGAATGGTGGTTGTGTCATCCACAAGTCAATGATAGCCAGCATTTTTAGGAATGCTAGAATTAAGCAATAAGGCACGGGGGGGGCGGGGTATATGACCAATAAACCACGGCTAAGGGCTGTTCTTACGCATGACTCAACACAGAGTGCCTGGATACAGCACTTAGCCGTGGTATATTGGCCATATACCACAAACCCCGAGGTGCCTTATTGCTATTATAAACTGGTTACCAACGTAATTAGAGCAGTAGAAATACATGTTTTGTCATACCCGTGGTATACGGTCTGATGTTCCACGGCTGTCAGCCAATCAGCATTCAGGGCTCGAACCACCTAGTTTAGAATAGTTGTTTAATGTTTTACTATTTCATCTCATCACTTTGTCAAATTCTCAGTTAGAACAACGTGGAACAAAAGTGTTCTTTTAGAATGAACCGTATTCTGTTTTTAGTGTCTTTCTCAACAAATTCTGTGTCTTTGTTAAGAGAACGTGTCAATGTGACACAAAATGATGCGCTTGATCTTTTTTCCGTGACTATATTTCCAATGACATTGTCTCTCTTTCCATGGCATTAATTCATTCTCAAATGATATTTATTGATGTATTTGAACTGAAAGGGGTCTTTCTGTTTTTGACTGGGGGGGCTCTAATCATACAGAAGTAAGGTGAAGTTGCCCTAAACTGGGGACAGTTTAGCATTTTCTCTGCTAATGGTTAAGGTTAGGATTGGGGAGAGGGAGCTGATCCTAGATCTGTACCTAGGGGAAACTTCACCTAGATCATACAGCTAGAGACAATCAGAGCTAGACGTCCCAAAGCTTTGTACTGAGGGATGAAGGGGGGGGGGGGAAAGCAACCCTTAAAAGTTAAATGATTCAAATCAATGTTTGTTGTCATTTTTCATTTTACATGGGGTAACGGTTTTTAATTACTTGAATTAATAAGCCATTATAAATGGTTATACATTGTTTAGAAATACTTTTACATGTTTAGAAATGGTTATAAATGCAAAAATTTGCATTAATAATAGTATACACAAGTTATAGTTTTGTAAGACTTATTCATGAAAGGTATTACATGCAAATACAAATGTACATCATCAAGAAGACACATATGAATACAAGTCTCAAGCTGCCACGAAGCCGCCTAAAATGCTAAATACACCCCCAAATCACATCCAACTTCCTTTAGAAAAACAACAACAAAGATCTTTCTTCTTTTCAAAGGGAAAAACAGATGCAAATCAATGTGTTTGATATTTACTATGATTACAGCAATCAGCTGTCCTCTTGCCAATGTCTTATTATTACCGCTGTTGTTGCCATGGTGTTATCACTAGCTGGGGTGGCTGAAGTGGAGAAAGCTGTGTGTGTGTCTCCCTGGCTGACTGCACTGCTCAGATCTGTGTCACTTCAAACGGACGACAAAGCCACTCTCTTCCAGAGCTCTAATGAGACGCTAATTGAAAGGAGCTGGTGAAAACCCAATCTGCATCCCAAATGGCATTTGGAACGCAGACACAACCTCATTCAACCGCCTCCCTGATCAAGACATACAGTCAGTTCCATCATTATTGGCACCCTTGATAAAGATGAGCAAAAAATACTTTATAAAATAAATAATTCAAATACTGAGCTACAGTGCATTCAGAAAGTATTCAGATCCCTTCCCCTTTTCCACATTTTGTTACGTTACAGCCTTATTCTAAAATGGATTAAATTAAAAATTTTCTTCATCAATCTATACATTTTTGCAAATGTATTAAAAATAAAAAGCAGAAATACCTTATTTATATAAGTATTCAGACCTTTTGCTATGAGACTCGAAATTGAGCTCAGGTGCATCCTGTTTCCATTGATCATCCTTGAGATGTTTCTACCACTTGATTGGAGTCCACCTGTGGTAAATTCAATTGATTGAATGATGACATGATTTGGAAAGGCACACACCTGTCTATATAAGGTCCCACAGTTGACAGTGCAAAAACCAAGCCACAAGGTCTAAGGAATTGTCCGTAGAGCTCCGAGACAGGATTGTGTCGAGGCACAGATCTGGGGACAAGCATTTCGCTACACCCACAATAACATCTGCTAAACACGTGTATGTGACAAATAAAATGTGATTTGATTTGGAAAGGTAACAAAAAATGTCTGCAGCATTGAAGGTCGCCAAGAACACAGTGGCCTCCATCATTCTTAAATGGAAGAAGTTTGGAACCACCAAGACTCTTCCTAGAGCTGGCCGCCCGGCCAAACTGAGAAAACCCGAGCCGACTAGGTGAAAAATCTGTCGATGTGCCCTTGAGCAAGGCACTTAACCCTAATCGCTCCTGTAAGTCGCTCTGGATAAGAGCGTCTGCTAAATGACTAAAATGTAAAATGTAAATGTAAAACGGGGGAGAAGTGCCTTGGTCAGGGAGGCGACCAAGAACCTGATGGTCACTCTGACGGAGCTCCAGAGTTCGTCTGTGGAGATGGGAGAACCTTCCAGAAGGACAACCATCTCTGCAGCACTCCACCAATCAGGCCTTTATGGTAGTGCCAGACGGAAGCCACTCCTCAGTAAAAGGCACGACAGCCTGCTTGGAGTTTGCCAAAAGGCACCTATAAGGACTCAGACCATGAGAAACAAGATTCTCTGGTCTGATGAAACCAAGATTGAACTATTTCGCCTGAATGCCAAGTGTCACGTCTGGAGGAAACCAGGCACCAACCCTACGGTGAAGCATGGTGGTGGCAGCATCTTGCTGTGGGGATGTTTTTCAGCGGCAGGGACTGGGAGACAAGTCAGGAGGGAAAGATGAACGGAGCAAAGTACAGAGAGATCCTTGATGAAAACCTGCTCCAGAGCACTCAGGACCTCAGACTGGGGCGAAGGTTCACCTTCCAACAGGACAACGACCCTAAGCACACAGCCAAGACAACGCAGGAGAGGCTTTGGGACAAGTCTCTGAATGTCCTTGAGTGGCACAGCCAGAGCCCGGACTTGAACCCGATCGAACATCTCTGGAGAGACCTGAAAATAGCTGTGCAGCGACGCTCCCCATCCAACCTGACAGAGCTTGAGAGGATCTGCTGAGAAAAATGGGAGAAACTCCTCAAATACAGGTGTGCCAAGCTTGTAGCGTCATTCCCAAGAAGAATGGTGGTCCTCTGTAGCTCAGCTGGTAGAGCACGGCGCTTGTAACGCCAAGGTAGTGGGTTCGATCCCCGGGACCACCCATACACAAAAAAAAAAAAATGTTATTTATATTTGAGTAGCATAAAGATGAGTTAATCAATCAATGTACATGCAAAAACATAGATATTGAAAAACAATTCTAAAAATCAACCTGCAATAGAGCACGCTGATAAATATAATGATGGGCATGGTTTTGGTTCAACTCTGGTTATTAACACCAACACTGGAGTTATTTTACACCACTGAGTGTTAATTTAACTATTGAATCAACACTAGAAATGTTAGACTGAAAAATCACTGGACAATTTGCTGTGTGCTATGAAAGGGACACATCTGAAGGCTTCCACACATTTCAAGAACCTTTTAGAATTCTGAAGATGCCACGTCAAGAACTCCACACAACTTTTAAGTGTACCTGATAATGTTATTTTTCTCTCCACTGAACACTTCAGTTTACCAGAGGTGCAGTTTTGAGTGCTGGCTCTGGATAACTCTCTCGCTCTCTTTTTCTCTCTCTCGCTCTCTCTTTTTCTGCCGGTGGTGGGTGGTCGTGATGGGTTATCCGTCAGACCTGGGTTCAAACACTATTAGTTTCCTTTCAAATACTTGACCTGTGCTCGATTGAGCTTGTATGGCCGCCATAAAAACAATGGAATTGTCCCAGAAGTGCAGACCCCAAACCCTGTCGCCCATCTGGCACTCCAGGCATCAGGCTCAAGCAAAACTATATTTTCAAAGTAATTTGAAAAGATTTCCAATACTGTTTGAACCCAGGTGGCATGGTGTATCAGTGTGTGCGGCAGGCAGGGTCAGTGCGTGGGAGAGAGAGTAGATGAGACTCGCCAACAATAGGCAGTTAGAACAGTAGCTTCAGGGGCTTCAAGTGGCTGTATACATCAGCGATTGAAGTGGGCTGAGGTTCATGGCTCTGTGACCGAACACATTAGTTCACACATCAAGAGGATACTAGAGGCATGTGTGGGGGGAGATAGCTAGAGAAGCCAAAAGGACTCTGAATAAACAACACACACAAACAAACATACACACACAGTAACAGACACGCTCACATGCACACAAAAAAGTGAGAGATTGAGAAAAAAAGGCAGTTGAAGAAGAGAGATACTTTTGAATAAGATGCAAATGAGCTGACACAAACGGATAAGTATAATATGGTGAAATCCGGAGGGAGGACTAGGTGTGGAGGAGGAATGTTGAGGAGATGTAGGTGGGGAAGGAGTGGGCATGGAGCGAGAGAAGGCGAGAGGGAAGGAAGAGAAATAAGAAAAAAAGAGAGAGAGAGAGAGAGGACCAAATAATATTTACAAACTCAGAGGAAACAGCCATCCTTGACACACGCACACACACGTACACCACACACAGCATTAGCGATTACACATTTTTCCACCGGTGAATGCTCTATTGTAGTTATTTTGGATCTCAGTGCCGCATTTGATACTATTGATCATAACACCCTTGTTGACCGGCTGGAGAGGTAGGTGGGAATCTCTGCCTTTGCCCTCGACTGGTTCAGGTCATATCTATGTGGCAGACCTTTCTCAGTGAGCATGGGTGGTTCAGTATCGTCCCCAGCACCTATTCACTATGGTGTCTCTCAGGGGTCAATTCTGGGCCCCCATCCTTTTTTTCCCCTGTACATGCTTCCCCTTGGTGACATCATCCGCAATCATAACATTCAGTTTCAATGATATGCGGATGAAAAGCAGCTTTATTTACCAATCAGAACCTGTGAACAAGCTAGAGTAGCTACCCTTCAGAAGTATTTTGCTGACATCAAATGTTGGATGTCGGACAATATTCTCCAGCATAATGATAAGAAATCAGGTTTTTTAATTTGGCCCCCGCCTTGCTAGAACCCAGATTGTAAATAGCCTTGGTCATTTGTCCACCAATGTAAAGCCTACGGCCAGAAACCTTGGCGTCTTCTTTGACCCTGACCTAAACCTCAAGCTAAATGTAAAGAAGGCCATCCAGTCCTGCTTTTATCATTTTTTATTTATAGTCATTTAGCAGACGCTCTTATCCAGAGCGACTTACAGTTAGTGAGTGCATAAATTTTTCATACTGGCCCCACGTGGGAAACGAACCCACAACCTTGGCGTTGCAAGCGCCATGCTCTACCAACGGAGCTACAGGGGACTATAGCTAAAGAAATATAGCTAAAGTCCAGTCTTATTTCAGTCACTGATCTGGAGAAAGTTATACATGCTTTTATTTCGTTGTGCCTAGATTACTGTCTCAATCAGAAATCACTCCATCGTCTACAGTTAGTTCAAAATGCTGCAGCTCGGCTTTTAACAGGGACCAGAAAATGTACCCACATCACACTTATTTTAGCTTCTCTACACTGGCTACCAGTCACTTTTAGAATAGATTAAAAAATTGTATTAATCTCGTTTAAGGCTAGGCTTGGTTTAGCCCCATCCTATATCTCTCATCTCCCTACAAGCCAGGATTGAACCATGAGATCCTCCGGTAGGTCACTGTTGACCATTCCAAAGTCTAGGTTGAAAATAAAAGAGACCGGGCATTTGCCATTAGCAGCCCTAGACTTTGGAATTGGTTTGCCAGAGGAGATCAGGGTTGCAGATTCAGTGCCTCTTTTTAAATTCCTACTGAAGACACTCAATCTCTGAATCTAAAGATGCTTTTAATGTATGATTTCAATTAGCTATATATTTTTATTCTCCTTCCTCCTGTCTCTGTTTCTTTGTTAGTACTTTTATTTTATGGTGTAAAGAACTTTGTTACTTGTTTTGAAAAGCGCTATACAAATACAGTTAATAATAATAATAATAATAATAATATTAGGAGTTCACAGTGAAGCCTCATATCCACCGCCCCATTTGACCTAGAGACTTGAAACTTTATGTGTAGGTGTCTTTCCTGATGTTGAACAAATTTGCCTCAAGGACCCATAATGTCCGTCAGGATAGAATTTCCTCCATCTTATGTTTGAAAACCTTTGAGTCCAAATAACACCAAATTCAGTATGTAGACCCATGGTACATCTCTTAAAGCTGCGCCATTTCCTGGTTGCTAAAATTCAAATAGTTCTCTTAATTTCAGTTTATGTGTCACGCCCTGACTCAGGGGACGTTTATTTGTTGAGTCAGGGTGTGTATATTCCGTGTTATGTTGTTTCTATGGTGTAGATTCTAGAATGAATAGATCTATGTTGGCCTGTGTGGTTCCCAATCAGAGGCAGCTGTTGCTCGTTGTCTCTGATTGGGGACCATACTTAGGCAGCCTTTTGGCACCTGTTAGTTGTGGGATCTTGTTCCGTGTTTTGGTATGTTAGTGTGCTACCTTGGACTTCACGTTTCGTTTGTTGTTTTTGTCGTGTGTTTATTCGTTTAATAAACATGTATGCTTATCACGCTGCGCCTTGGTCCGTCTCGTTCGTAAACGATCGTGACAGAAGATCCCACCAAACAAGGACCAAGCAGCGTGTTCAGGAGCAAACGCCGGGAATTAAACAGGAGGTTACTTTAGTAGATGTCCTCCTCGGTTGGGGGAGAATCACGGGGGAGGAAGCCGCTACCGGAAGGCGATGAAGGAGGATGCCCAGGTAGGAGAGGAGAAACGGCGCCAACAGTGCCGACGACGGAGACCCGAGAGGCAACCCCAAGAACATTTTGGGGGGGGGGGCACACGGTGTGGACGACGAGGCAGCAGGAGGCAGCGACAGGGCGGATCTGCAGGTTAGGAGAGGAGGCCACCAGGTTAAGGGGGCTATTGGTTCAGAGGGAGCAGGAGTTATTTGGTCAGAGGGAGGAGCTACAGGAGGCTATAAGGGAGAAGGAGAGTGTAGAGGCACGGCGAGAGGAGCTGGTTAGGCAGCAGAAGGAGCGGGGGTTTATAAGGGAACCCAGTCCCGCTCCTCGCACCAAGCAAGTGGTGCGTGTCGCCAGTCCGGTCCGGCCCGTTCCTGATCCCCGCACTAAGCCAGTGGTGCGTGTTCCCAGTACGGCCCGACCCATTCCTGCTCCCCGCACAAGGCCAGTGGTGTGTGTTCCATGTACGGTCCGGCCCGTTCCTGCTCCCCGCACTAAGCTAGTGGTGCGTGGTCCCAGTACGACCCGACCCGTTCCTGCTCCCCGCACAAAGCCAGTGGTGTGTGTTCCCAGTACGGTCCGGCCCGTTCCTGCTCCTCGCATCAAGCCAGTGGTGTGCGTCGCCAGCCCTGTCCGGCCCGTTCCTGCTCCTCGCATCAAGCCAGTGGTGCGCGTCGCCAGCCCGGCACGGCCTGTTCCTGCCCCTCGCACCAAGCCAGTGGTGCGCGTCGCCAGCCCGGCACGGCCTGTTCCTGCCCCTCGCACCAAACCAGTGGTGCGCGTCGCCAGCCCGGCCCGGCCTATTCCTGCCCCTCGCACCAAGCCAGTGGTGCGTGTCGCCAGCCCGGCCCGGCCTGTTCCTGCCCCTCGCACCAAACCAGTGGTGCACGTCGCCAGCCCGGCCTGGCCTGTTCCTGCCCCTCGCACCAAGCCAGTGGTGCGCGTCGCCAGCCCGGTCCGGCCTGTTCCTGTCCCTCGCACCAAGCCAGTGGTGCGCGTCGCCAGCCCGGCCCGGCCTGTTCCTGCCCCTCGCACCAAGCCAGTGGTGCGCGTCGCCAGCCCGGCCCGGCCTGTTCCTGTCCCTCGCACCAAGCCAGTGGTGCGCGTCGCCAGCCCGGTCCGGCCTGTTACTGCCCCTCGCACCAAGCCAGTGGTGCGCGTCACCAGCCCGGTCCGGCCTGTTCCTGTCTCTCGCACCAAGCCAGTGGTGCGCGTCGCCAGCCCGACCCGGCCTGTTCCTGCCCCTCGCACCAAGCCAGTGGTGCGCATCGCCAGCCCGGCCCGGCCTGTTCCTGCTCCCCGCACCAGGCCAGTGGTGCGCGTCTCCAGTACGGTACGGCCCGTTCCTGCTCCCCGCACCAAGCCAGTGGTGCGCGTCGTCAGCCCAGTCCGGCCCGTTCCTGCCCCCGCACCAAGCCAGTGGTGCGTGTGTCCAGTCCGGCACGGCCCGTGCCTGTTTCACTGGTGCCTGGTCCGGCAACTGCTCCACTCCGGAGCCAGAGTAATCCGCTCCACCGGTGCCCAGTTCAGCTCCGGTCAGCTGCTCCACTCCGGAGCCAGAGCAATCCGCTCCACCAGGGTCCAGTCCAGCTCCGGTCAGCGGCTCCACTCCGGAGCCAGAGCAGTCCGCTCCACCGGTGCCTGATCCAGCTCCGGTCAGCGGCTCCACTCCGGAGCCAGAGCAATTCGCTCCACCGTCGTCGGGTCTAGCTCCAGTCAGCGGTTCCAGTCCAGACCCAGACGTCAGCCCCTCTCCAGGTTCGGGTCTCCCACACCAGGGTCCAGACAGGGCTTGGTACGTCGTGGGAGGAAGGAGAGGGGAAGCAGCGCGCCGAGGTCCAGACCAGACCAGGGGCGCAACAGGGAGGTGGAGAGTAAGTGGTGGTCACGCCCGGAGCCGGATCCGCCTCCGAGGCGGAATGCCCACCCGGCCCCTACCCTGTTATGTTTATGTGGCGCGGTCGGAGTCCACACCTTTGGGGGGGGGGTACTGTCACGCCCTGACTCTGAGGACTCTTATTTGTTGAGTCAGGGTGTGATTTTCCTTGTTGTGTATATTCATTGTGGTTATGTTCTATGTTGGATTTTCTATGTTTTAGATCTAGAATGTGTAGATCTATGTTGGCCGGGGTGGTTCCCAATCAGAGGCAGCTGTAGCTCGTTGTCTCTGATTGGGGACCATACTTAGGCAGCCTTTTGGCACGAGTTAGTTGTGGGATCTTGTTCCGTGTGAGGTATGTTATTTGTCTACCTTGGACTTCACGTTTCATTTGTTGTTTTGTCGTGGTGTTTATTCTATATAAATAAACATGTATGCATATCACGCTGCGCCTTGGTCCGTCCCGTTCGTCAACGATCGTGACATTATGTGACAAAACAAGCAAGCATAGTGTAGAGATCATTCTACCATCTAAACCGTTGTGAAATCTATTTTCCATAACCAAAAATATTGTTTTTCAGCTGTTAGAAGCTGGTGTACAAAACTGAAAGCATAGACTGAAAGTCAGATTGGTCTTTGGAATCAGTTTGGTCTTTGGAATCATCACAATAGTCCCTAAAGAGTTTGAGAAAATAACTTTGATGCATTCAAAAAAAGATGGGCAGACTATACCTGTAGATGCATATTAGCACATACGCTAACATGTTCAAAATGTAAAATATGCTAAAAATACTTTGTTTCCAGGACGGGATATTGTATTCCGCCTCGCCACGCTAGCTTTACCCTCGTGTCGGTGCTAGGTTTCAACAGCCAATCCAGCTTCGATTGGTCAGGCGTGTCGCGATGTTGCAGAGTATTTGCAGGAAGTTCAGCTTTCCGCAATTTTTCACGTTCCTTGTCCATGCTCGCTTCACTTTAATTCCATTCATTGAAAATTACTGGGGCTCCGTGGCCCCCAACGGAACCAGTTAAGACATACCGTTAGCTTGACTGCTTCTAGACTCGGGAGCTCATCGGGGCTTCAGGAACCAGCAGGTTAGATGATTCCACCATGGGCAACAACAACTGGCTACAACAGTCGTGGTCAAAAGTTTTGAGAATGACACAAATACAAATTTTCACAAAGTCTGCTGCCTCAGTTTTTATGGTGGCAATTTGCATATACTCCAGAATGTTATGAAGAGTGATCAGATGAATTGCAATTAATTGCAAAGTCCCTCTTTGCCATGAAAATGAACTTAATCCCAAAAAAAACATCTCCACTGCATTTCAGCCCTGCCACAAAAGGACCAGCTGACATCGTGTCAGTGATTCTCTCATTAACACAGGTGAGAGTGTTGATGAGGACAAGGCTGGAGATCACTCTGTCATGCTGATTGAGTTAGAATAACAGACTGGAAGCTTTAAAAGGAGGGTGGTGCTTGAAATCATTGTTCTTCCTCTGTTAACCATGGTTACCTGCAAGGAAACACGTGCCGTCATCATTGCTTTGCACAAAAAGGGCTTCACAGGAAAGGATATTGCTGCTAGTAAGATTGCACCTAAATCAACCATTTATCGGATCATCAAGAACTTCAAGGAGAGAGGTTCAATTGTTGTGAAGAAGGCTTCAGGGCGCCCAAGAAAGTCCAGCAAGCGCCAGGACCGTCTCCTAAAGATGATTCAGCTGCGGGATCGGGGCACCACCAGTGCAGAGCTTGCTCAGGAATGGCAACAGGCAGGTGTGAGTGCATCTGCACGCACAGTGAGGCGAAGACTTTTGGAGGATGGCCTGGTGTCAAGAAGGGCAGCAAGGAAGCCACTTCTCTCCAGGAAAAACATCAGGGACAGACTGATATTCTGCAAAAGGTACAGGGATTGGACTGCTGAGGACTGGGGTAAAGTCATTTTCTCTGATGAATCCCCTTTCCGATTGTTTGGGGCATCCGGAAAAAAGCTTGTCCGGAGAAGACAAGGTGAGCGCTACCATCAGTCCTGTGTCATGCCAACAGTAAAGCAACCTGAGACCATTCATGTGTGGGGTTGCTTCTCAGCCAAGGGAGAGGGCTCACTCACAATTTTGCCTAAGAACACAGCCATGAATAAGGAATGGTACCAACACATCTGCCGAGAGCAACTTCTCCCAACCATCCAAGAACAGTTTGGTGACGAACAATGGAGGATGGCCTGGTGTCAAGAAGGGCAGCAAGGAAGCCACTTCTCTCCAGGAAAAACATCAGGGACAGACTGATATTCTGCAAAAGGTACAGGGATTGGACTGCTGAGGACTCGGGTAAAGTCATTTTCTGGGGTAAAGTCAAGTGTATGTAAACCCACAAATTCTGACAAACTCCAAGCATTGGTTACGCAAGAATGGGCTGCCATCAGTCAGGATGTGGCCCAGAAGTTAATTGACAGCATGCCAGGGCGGATTGCAGAGGTCTTGAAAAAGAAGGGTCAACACCGCAAATATTGACTCTTTGCATAAACTTAATGTAATAGTCAATAAAAGCCTTTGACACTTATGGAATGCTTCAGTATACCATAGTAACATCTGACAAAAATATCTAAAAACACTGAAGCAGCAAACTTTTTGAAGACCAATACTTGTGTCATTCTCAAAACTTTTGACCACGACTGTAGAACTGAACCGATGGACATGGGGCAATGAAGTTTGGTATGTAAACCTTATGAACACTGAGTATACAAAACATTAAGAACACCTGCTCTTTCCATGACATAGACTGACCAGGTGAATCCAGGTGAAAGCTATAATCCCTTATTGATGTCACTTGTTAAATCCACTTCAATCAGTGTACATCAAGTGGAGGAGGCATGTTAAATACGTTTTTTTAAAGACTTGAAACAATTGTGAAAGAGCACAGTTAGAAAGATATCGCATATAGAAGCAAACCGGATGGACATCATGAAAATGATCAGAGAGGTTGAGGGTAGAGGAAGTTCAGGAGTAAAAACAAACAAAATAGAAGTATTGTGAAATTGACTGTGTCCATAAAATGTATATAGTATGTATAAGTTGGAAGTAGAGGCCTAAGCGTTGTTGTTCACTAGTTTACTCCAATTAGGGGAGGGGTGGTGGAGTTGTAAAGTAATAAAGGGTAAAGTATTTGTATTTATATGTATGTATATGTATGTTTATGTATGTATATGTACAGTTGAAGTCGGAAGTTTACATACACCTTAGCCAAATACATTTAAACTCAGTTTTTCACAATTCCTGACATTTAATCCTAGTAGAAATTCACTGTCTTAGGTCAGTTAGGATCACCACTTTATTTTAAGAATGTGAAATGTCTGAATAATAGTAGAGAGAATGATTTATTTCAGCTTTTATTTCTTTCATCACATTCCCAGTGGGTCAGAAGTTTACATACACACAATTAGTATTTGGTAGCATTGCCTTTAAATTGTTTAACTTGGGTAAAACGTTTCGGGTAGCCTTCCACAAGCTTCCCACAATACGTTGGGTGAATTTTGGCCCATTCCTCCTGACAGAGCTGTTGTAACTGAGTCAGGTTTGTAGGCCTCCTTGCTCGCACACGGTTTTTCAATTCTGCCCACAAATGTTCTATAGGATTGGCGGTCAGGGCTTTGTGATGGCCACTCCAATACCTTGACTTTGTTGTCCTGAAGCCATTTTGCCACAACTTTGGAAGTATGCTTGGGGTCATTGTCCATTTGGAAGACCCATTTGCGACCAAGCTTTAACTTCCTGACTGATGTCTTGAGATGTTGCTTCAATATATCCACATAATTTTCCTTCCTCATGATGCCATCTATTTTGTGAAGTGCACCAGTCCCTCCTGCAGCAAAGCACCCCCACAGCATGATGCTGCCACCCCGTGCTTCACGGTTGGGATGGTGTTCTTCGGCTTGCAAGTACCCACTTTTTCCTCCAAACATAACGATGGTCATTTTGGCCAAACAGTTCTATTTTTGTTTCATCAGACCAGAGGACATTTCTCCAAAAAGTACAATCTTTGTCCCCATGTGCAGTTGCAAACCGTAGTCTGGCTTTTTTATGACGGTTTTGGAGAAGTTGCTTCTTCCTTGCTGAGCGGCCTTTCAGGTTATGTCGATATGAACTCGTTTTACTGTGGATATAGATACTTTTGTACCTGTTTCCTCCAGCATCTTCACAAGGTCCTTTGCTGTTGTTCTGTTTATACTTGCGTACTATTGTTTGTACAGATGAACATGGTACCTACAGGCATTTGGAAATTGCTCCCAAGGATGAACCAGACTTGTGGAGGTCTACAATTTTTTTTCTGAGGTCTTGGCTGATTTCTTTTCATTTTCCCATGATGTCAAGCAAAGAGGCACTGAGTTTGAAGGTAGGCCTTGAAATACATCCACAGGTACACCTCCAATTGACTCAAATTAAGTCAATTAGCCTATCAGATGCTTCATTTTCTGGAATTTTCCAAGCTGTTTAAAGGCACAGTCAACTTAGTGTATGTAAACTTCTGACCCACTGGAATTGTGATACAGTGAATTATAAGTGAAATAATCTGTCTGTAAACAATTGTTGGGAAAATTACTTGTGTCTTGCACAAAGTAGATGTCCTAACCGACTTGCCAAAATTATAGTTTGTTAACAAGAAATTTGTGGAGTGGTTGAAAAACGAGTTTGAATGACTCCAACCTAAGTGTATGTAAACTTCAACTGTATATCTATATACATAATATAATAATATAATATGCCATTTAGCAGACGCTTTTATCCAAAGTGACTTACAGTCATGTGTGCATACATTTTTACGTATGGGTGGTCCCGGGGATCGAACCCACTACCCTGGCGTTACAAGCGCCATGCTGTACCAATTGAGCTACAGAGGACCACATATATATATATATATATATATATATATATATATATATATATATATATATATATATATATATATATATATATATATATATATATATATATATATATATATATATATATATATATACACACACACACACACACACACACATATATATATATATTTGCGAGAGAAAAAAACCATATGGGGGATTGGAAGTGATGCAGACAATTACATTGATGGAAGTTACAATCTGCAATATTGAAGCTGATCTACCCCCTAGAAAAAATAAAATTAAAACAAATAGAGGGGGCTTAGGGGGTATACTGGACTCGCTAAATGTACAGAAGCCCTTATCCAGCTATCCAGTTAGCTAAACACTAATTCAAATAACTCAGTGAGAAGCAGGGTGCCGTTTAGGGAAGTTTACTTGAATCTCAGTGTGAAACTGCAACAAACACAAAAGTACATGTTTTCAGTTACGGTAGTATAGAGCACAGAATGTCTTACACAATAACTGCACTAAATGTACGAAATAAGGAATAAGAGTACTCAAACTAGAGTCAAATATAAAATAAAGATACTAGAATGCAACTCTATGCTTGATATTGCTAAGCTAGGTGTCCCTAGGGAGAAATAGCACTGAAGCTAATGTGAAGTAGCTAACCACTAACTCAATTATTTTACAGAAACATGAAAATTATATGTGATAAACATTTATCTTGTGTTAATAAACAAATGTACTTACAGACATTGTGTCTTACAAAGCTTATAAAGAAGGATGTTGAAGGATTGTAACTACTCTGTCACTCTTACACATTGCTTCACTTCTGAAACTGCTTCCTGTCAAATGACACAAACAGGTAAATTCTACACTGCTGCACTTAAACTGCCACTAGGGGGGTGCTAAACAACTAACAGGTCCAGAACATTCCCCACCTGGGGTCTTTAACGATCCCACATAAACCTAACTCTGACCCCTGGGGTCTTCTGAAGAAAGGAGAACCACTTCGGAGAACTTCATAGTTCCCTCCTTGACAACTCTCACGTTGACTTTCCTCACCATCCCGTCCCGGCTGGGAAGGGTCTTCACAACAATGGCCATAGGCCATTCATTTATTTTAGCCTGACTGTCCTTCATCAAGACAACATCCCCTTCTTTAAGATCTGGCCTCTTCTCCTGCCACTTGCGTCGGCTCTGCAGCGTGCAGAGATACTCCTGCCGCCACCTGTTCCAAAAGGTGCCCGCTAGACTTTGTACCTGCTTCCACTCTTGCTGGTAGAGTTTTACTTCCCCAAAGGAGGGCGGACGCCAGTCTTCTGGGTCAAGAGCATAGCTGGAGTGAGGATGAGGGGTGATTCCGGGTCTGAAGATACTGAGATGAGAGGCCTGGCATTCATCACAGCAGTGACCTCGGCCATCAGTGTTGTCAGGACTTTGTGTGTAAGGCGTGAAGATCCACCTTGGAGGAGCATACAGTCGGGGATACGACGTGCAATGCCAATCATCCGCTCCCATGCACCACCCATCCGCTCCCATGCACTTAAACTGCCACTAGTGGGTGCTAAACAACTAACAGATCCAGAACAGGAGGGGTGCAACTCAATATTAGGAAGGTGTTCCTAATGTTTGGTATACTCAGTGTATACGTCATTAGAAGCTGTGTGAAATGAATATAAAGTCACTGCAACCTTAGATGGCTGTACCAGACCAGTTGGTGGCACTATAGATGTTATTGACAACAGTGACACCATTGGATACTAGAGCAATACCTATTGATAAAGTGGACTGTCTCATGCAAATGCATGTTAGATTTGAATTATGTAGACGAACAATGTGAAATATCATGATTAGTATATCTGTATAATCCCATATTGTTGCCCTATTATGTGGTCTGAATGTAGTGAAAAGTTGATATTTTATTTGGTAAAATGAGAAACCGGAAGTCCTGTATTACAGCTGTGAGAGTGTATTTACATTTTATTAGTCATTTAGCAGACGCTCTTATCCAGAGCGACTTACAGTTTTTTAGTGAGTGCATACATTTTCATACTGGCCCCCCGTAGGAATTGAACCCACAACCATGGCGTTGCAAACGCCATGCTCTACCAACTGAGCTACACGGAACTATTGAATTATTTTGGAACGCTAATGTGGAGTGTTCCATCTGAGATTACAATTAACATGGTAATGCTTTCACTGAATACACATAAATGAAGATAGTTCCTACATGATAGTGCTTGCTATGTTATCCAACTGATCTTGTGTCCTTTCTGTCATACTGTGAACCCCGTTCATTGCTGCTTGCAGCCATATTTATTATTTTTATTTCTCAGAGCTCTGTGTTTTCTGCTAACGCCCTCTCTTGACAGCCTCACACACACGCGCACACACACCGCCCCCTCCCCTTACACAGAGATACCCCAGGCACGCATAGAAGGCAGGCAGCTTTTTTTTCCAGAGGCTATCTATCCTCTAACTTAGCTTATCACCAGCAACTGAGTTAAATCGACGACGGCAGTATTTCTAGTCCTCATGAGGCCAGGGCATCGTGATTTAAGACTTACTCTGTTCCCAAATGTCGCCCTATTCCCTACTTAGTGCACTATAAATCCAATCAAATCAAATTTGATTTACCACACGCGCCGAATACAACAGGTGTAGACCTTACAGTGAAATGCTTACTGACAAGCCCTTAACCAACAATTCCGCTAAGGGAATAGCGCTGCATGAAAAGAAGGAGGCCTGAAAGCATTTGCCCTGCAGTCTGAGTCCATGCAGTATTTTCTAAATAGTGCACTACTTTTGAGTCCTAGTACACTATATAGGGAATAGGGTGCTATTTGAGACACACGCTGTGCCAGTCTAGCGGGAGATGGATGGGAGCTGATTACTCACTATAGCAGGGGCTTGGGTATGTATGCAGCATACAGACCATATTAATATATGTTTTTTATTGTCACATACCCCGGATAGGTACAGTGAAATGTGTTGTTTTACAGGGTCAGCCATAGTAGTACGGCACCCCTGGAGAAAATTAGGGTTAAGTGCCTTGCTCAAGGGCACAGACAGATTTTTCACCTTGTCAGCTTGGATATTCGAACCAGCGACCTTTCGGTTACTGGCCCAACGCCCTAACTGCTAGGCTACCTGCCGCCCTATAATAATAATAATAATAATAATAATAATAATAATAATAATAATAATAATAATAACAACAATAATAATAACTTCACAGAACAGACCATACAGATGTAGTGTCACGATCGTCGTAGAGAGTAGACCAATGCGCAGCGTTAGTTGCAAACATACTTAACTTTATTATCTTTAGTGATAATATAACAACAAAAACAATAAACGAAACGTGCAGTCCTACGGTTAACACGGAAACAAACCAAACGGAAACAAGATCCCACAAACACTAAGGGAAACAGACTGTTTAAATATGGCTCCCAATCAGAGACAACCAGCAACAGCTGACACTCGTTGCCTCTGATTGGGAGCCACTCTGGCCAACATAGAAATACAACAACTAGAACTCCCACACAGAACATAAACACATAGAATCTACACACCCTGGCTCAACATATAGAGTCCCCAGAGCCAGGGTGTGACAGTACCCCCCCCCCCCAAAGGCGCGGACTGCGACCGCGCCTCAACAAAACCCAAAACAGGGGAGGGCTGGGTGGGCATTCCTCCTCGGAGGCGGTTCCGGCTCCGGGCTTGACCACCACCCTTCAATAATCCCCCCGTAGCGCCCCTGGTCCGGTCTGGCCCCGCTGGCTGGAGCTGGACTGGACATCGAAGGAGCGGATTGCTTAAGCTCCGTTGTGGAGCAGCTGACCGGTACCTGATCAGGCAGCGGTGACCCAGGCACGGGTTGTGCCGGACTGACGACGCGCACCCCTGGCTTGGTGCGTGGAGCAGGAACGGACCGGACCGGGCTGACGATGCGCACCCCTGGCTTGGTGCGTGGAGCAGCAATGGGCCGGACCGGGCTGACGATACGCACCCCTGGCTTGGTGCGTGGAGCAGGAACGGGCCTTACCAGGCTGACGACTCGCACCCCTGGCTTGGTGCGAGTGGCAGGAACAGGCCGGACCGGGCTGGCGACGCGCACCGTAGGCTTGGTGCGAGTGGCAGGAACAGGCCGGGCCGGGCTGGCGACGCACACCGTAGGCTTGGTGCGAGGAGCAGGAACAGGCCGGGCCGGGCTGGCGACGCGCACCGTAGGCTTGGTGCGAGTGGCAGGAACAGGCCGGGCCGGGCTGGCGACGCGCACCGTAGGCTTGGTGCGAGTGGCAGGAACAGGCCGGGCCGGGCTGGCGACGCGCACCGTAGGCTTGGTGCGAGGGGCAGGAACAGGCCGGGCCGGGCTGGCGACGCACACCGTAGGCTTGGTGCGAGGGGCAGGAACAGGCCGGACCGTACTGGGAACACACACCACTTGCCTTAAACGGGGATCAGGAACGGGCCGGACCGGACTGGCAATACACCTCAGTAGTGGTCCTCTGTAGCTCAGCTGGTAGAGCATGGCGCTTGTAACGCCAAGGTAGTGGGTTCGATCCCCGGGACCACCCATACACAAAAAAATGTATGCACGCATGACTGTAAGTCGCTTTGGATAAAAGCGTCTGCTAAATGGCATATTATTATTATTATTATACCTCTCGCCGTGCCTCTACATCTTCCTTCCCTCTTCTCACCAATGGCTCCCGTAACCTGGTGGCCTTCTGAATTCGCCCCTTATCTGCCTCCAGCAGCCCCGTCGTCCAAGCCATGTGCCCCCCCCCTAAACATTTTTTGGGATTGCCTCTCGTCCGTCCGACGACGACACTGTTAACGCCGTTGCTCCTCTCTCCGTCGCGCCTCTACCGTCTCACTCCATGGACGGCGATCCATCCCGGCCTGGATTTCCTCCCAGGTCCAGGACCCCTGCCCGTCCAATATTTGCTCCCACGTCCAGGCTGCCTGCTCCTGGACACGCTGCTTGGTCCTGGTATGGTGGGATCTTCTGTCACGATCGTCGTAGAGAGTAGACCAATGCGCAGCGTTAGTTGCAAACATACTTAACTTTATTATCTTTAGTGATAATATAACAACAAAAACAATAAACGAAATGTGCAGTCCTACGGTTAACACGGAAACAAACCAAACGGAAACAAGATCCCACAAACACTAAGGGAAACAGACTGTTTAAATATGGCTCCCAATCAGAGACAACCAGCAACAGCTGACACTCGTTGCCTCTGATTGGGAGCCACTCTGGCCAACATAGAAATACAACAACTAGAACTCCCACACAGAACATAAACACATAGAATCTACACACCCTGGCTCAACATATAGAGTCCCCAGAGCCAGGGTGTGACATGTAGGATCTTAATTTGAGCCAGTTTGCAGGGAAAAGAATCCTGCAGCAACAGGAAATGTGAATTATTATGTGGATTATAGTTAATGCAAATTTTTGTAGAGGTTGATACAATTTTCGTATGGGAAAAATCTAGTCTGAAATTTCAAAGTGGAATTTAAAAACTTCAGAAGCCTTTTTATTAAACCTCAAACACACTACACATTTAAATGTCCTGCATTGCAGGAGAGTTCTCCTGCAACAAAGTGATCAAATGAAGATCCTACATCTGTAGATCTTCACAGCTCTCTCTGGTACAGACATTACTCTCTAGCAGTTCAGCTCCCTATAGCCTGGTCCCAGATCTGTTTGTGCTGTTTTGCCAACTCTTAGTGATTTGGGACTAGGGTCCATATTCAGATCTAGGATATGTTTTGCTATTTAGATCATGATGAATAAGATTACATGGACAGTGGGGACCTGATCCTAGATGATCACTCCTACTCTAAGACACTTTATGAATATGGGTTTAGGGAGCGGAACTGCTAAAGAGCGATGTCTGTACAGGAGAGAGCTGTGAAGATATATGGTCTGCATCCCAAATGGAACCCTATTCCCTACATAGTGCACTACTTTTGACCAGGGCCCATAGAGAAACACTATATAGGAAAGTGTATAGGGAATCTGGTGCCATTTGGGATGCCGACTGGTCTGTTCTTTTAAGTTATTATTATGGTCTGTACTCTGTAGGCTACTCTCTGGGGGAGTTTCTTCATATACATTTCATGAACCTTCCCCTCAGCTGTTGGTGGGGGAAAAAATCAACTTTATCAGCTGGTTTGCGTTGGCAGAGGTTGCAAACTCTGCAAGTTTATAGCAATTTAAAAATCACCACTTGGCCAGAGCCCAGTTGAGATAAGTAGTCTTTGTACCAATTGGACAGTGTGTGTGTGTGTGTGTGTGTTTGTGTGTGTGTGTGTGTGCCAGAGAAAGCTCTCTCTACCCAAACACTTGATGTCACTCACTATCCGAGCGGGAGCATCTTGTGTTACCAGCTCCTCACAAAGCAAATAACGGCCTCACTGTTGTCGGCCCTGTCGTTACCTCAACTGGCCCACAGAGAGACAGAATGGCCCATCGTACAGGATCCCTGCAGCTCTTTTCAAAGCCATTCTCCCCTTCTCCCTCTCTCATTTTCTCTCTTTCTCTCTCTGGCTGTATAGGGTCCCTGTAAAAGCATGTAACTCTAGACTGATAAAAGCACTGTGTTATTGGGTTATCGAATGGGGAGGACGAAGGAGGAGGGGAGTCATTTCAGCTGTCCACCGTGGACAAACTCAGTGCTGCTGGGATTTTGAAAACGAAGGGGATTGGTGGTGGGGGGGGGGGGGGGGGGGGGGGGGTTGGGGGTTGGGGGGGTCATGGGTTGTTTTTGTGTCGATGTGTAATTTGACTCCCTATTCACATTAAATAACTCTCCCTCTGTCTGAGCCTCTCTCAATTCCCCCCCTCCCTCTGGAAGACAGCTTTCAGAATTGGATTACAGAGACTGAATGAGATTTGTTCCCCCTCCGATGGGTTTTTGTTCAGACGCCCCTCCTGTGTGTGTGTGTCTCTGCCTCTCTTCCAGGCAGCCATGCCCTCATTAACAGGGTAAATATATGCACGTTGTCACCATTGTCTGGGACTGAACATCCCTCTTAGAGGAATAATGCCAACACTTGTTGTGTTGTGATCACAGTCAATGAGGCCTTGTTGTCCTGCTCTGTGGACCGAATCTGAAAGTGGCCCTATTCTCTACTGCAGGGCCTGTATTCATAAAGCTTCTCAGGATAGGTGTCCTGATCTAGGATCAGTTTTGCTTTTTAAATCATAATGAATATTATTATATGGACCTGATCCTAGATTAGCAGGATTAGTCGAGAAGGACGGAAAATCTGAAAGTGGCTGATTCTCGACTGTGGGTCTGGAGGAAACAAAATCCTGTGATTCGCTCACAGGGCCAACAGAACAGAGAGGATTTGACAGGTGAACCCAAAGCAAGAACTGCATCCCAAATGGCACCCTATCCGTAGGGCTCTGGTCAACAGTAGTGTACTAGGGAATAGGGTGCCATTTGGGACACAGGCAAGGATTCAGTAAATAACCACATTGTACCAGTATATTGTATCATTGTGCCAGTACTGTTCTAAATCCCCACACAAGAAGATCCCTCACCGGAAAATACAGTTATTTTAATTGAATAAGAATGTAACATTATTGACAGTATCTACGATATTATCTGTATTATCTGTTGTACCGTCTGTCTCACTCCTGTGAGAAAGTGAGTGGTTAATTTGATTAGCATGACTCTTTTCCCTGACAAAGACTTCCACTGCTCTCCCTCTCTCTCATTCACTCTCTCCCTTTCTCTCGGTGTAGGTAGGGGTGAAATGGATGGGGGAGGGATTACACAGCTGTAACTGTCGTGCAAATTTGCGATTGCTTTTAAAATAATATTGCATTACTTGTTGTTGAGGCTGTGTTTTATCCAAGCCTACTCTGACAGATTAATTTGGTAGCGACACAGGGATTACCCCAACATGACTTGTCACAATCATGTTTTTGGTTGTATTTCCCATCAGTCGCTTGCCTGACTGGCTGACAAACACACACACACACACACACATACATATTGTACACACACACACACACACACACACACACATTGTATACTCACACACACAAACACACACACACACACACACACACACATACATACATACAAACAAACATACATTCATACTGTATACACACACACACACTCTATACACACACACACTGTATACACACATACATACTGTACACACACACACACACACACACACGTACATACTGTATACACACACACACACACACACACTGTATGCACACACACACACACACATACTGTATACACACACACACACACACACATGGTCCTCTGTAGCTCAATTGGTAGCGCAAGGCGCTTGTAACGCCAGGGTAGTGGGTTCGATCCCCGGGACCACCCATATGTAAAAATGTATGCACGCATGACTGTAAGTCGCTTTGGATAAAAGCGTCTGCTAAATAGCATATTATTATTATTATTACATGCACGCACACACACTCTTGCCTGACACTGTGATGATGTCTCGCTTTCAGATCTCCCTCTATCTCATCCAATCCTGCTCTTTTTCTATCTGGACTGTGTTTTCTCTCTCTCTCCCTCCATCTCATCAGATCCCTCCATCTCGCTCTCTCTCCCTCTTAAGATGTCTTTTAAAAAATAGGGTGAGAAACTTATTATGAATGTGTGTAGTGTCTAAGTGTGTACATTATTCGAGGTGGCACAGTGAGATGACTAATGCTGAGTAATACAGACTGTTAATGTGGTTGGAAAGTCTCAAGAAGCCCTTTGGCACATCAGAGACGGGAAAAAGTAATTCAAACATTTACACACACGCACACGTTGGCCGTGTCCGAAATATGTCTATTACTTACTAAAACTACATGCTGTGTAATAATCGTACTACATACTATTTAGAATGTTCTATTTAGTGAAAACGAATGCAGTAAGCAAAAAATATCAACATACTAGGCTCACCTCACAGGAGGCTGCTGAGGGGAGAACGGCTCATAATAATGGCCGGAATGGAGCAAACGGAATGGCATCAAACACCTGGAAAGCATGTGTTTGATGTATTTGACACCATTCCACTGATGCCGCACCAGTCATTCCCACAAGCCTGTTCTCCCCAATTAAGGTGCCACCAACCTCCTATGGCTCACCTTAGTTTCGTGTTGCCATACAGTACCAGTCAAACGTTTGGACACACCTACTCATTCAAGGGTTATTCTTTATATTTACTACTTTCTACATCTTAGAATAATAGTGAAGACATCAAAACTATGAAATAACACATATGAAATCATGTAGTAACCAAAAGTGTTAAACAAATCAATAACTTTTTAAGTTTCTTCAAGTGCAGTTGCAAAAACCATCAAGCGCTATGATGAAACTGGCTGTCATTGCAGCCCAAAGAAATGCTTCACAGAGTTCAGGTAACAGACACATCTCAACATCAACTGTTCAGAGGAGACTGTGTGAATCAGGCCTTCATGGTCGAATTTCTGCAAAGAAACCACTACTAAAGGACACCAATAAGAAGAAGAGACATCCTTGGGCCAAGAAGCACGAGCAATGGACATTAGACCGGTGGAAATATGTCCTTTGGTCTGATGAGTCCAAATGATAGATTTTTGGTTTCAACTGCCGTGTCTTTGTGAGACACAGAGTAGGTGAACGGATGATCTCTGCATGTGTGGTTCCCACCGTGAAGCATGGAGGAGGAGGTGTGATGGTGTGGGGGTGCTTTGCTGGTGACACTGTCAGTGATTTATTTAGAATTCAAGGCACACTTAACCAGCATGGCTACCACAGCATTCTGCAGTGATACGCCATCCCATCTGGTTTGTGCTTAGTGGGACTATCATTGTTTTTTCAACAGGACAATGACCCAACACACCTCCAGGCTGTGTAAGGGCTATTTGACCAAGAAGGAGAGTGACGGAGTGCTGCATCAGATGACCTGGCCTCCACAATCACCCAACCTCAACCCAATTGAGATGGTTTGGGATGAGTTGGACCGCAGAGTGAAGGAAAAGCAGCCAACAAGTGCTCAGCATATGTGGGAACTCCTTCAAGACTGTTGGAAAAGCATTCCAGGTGAAGCTGGTTGAGAGAATGCCAAGAGTGTGCAAAGCTGTCATCAAGGCAAACGGTGGCTAGTTTGAAGAATCTAAAATATAAAATACGTTTTGATTTGTTTAACACTTTTTGGGTTACTACATGATTCCATATGTGTTATTTTATCGTTTTGATGTCTTCACTATTATTCTACAATATAGAAAATAGTAAAAATAAAGAAAATCCCTTGAATGAGTAGGTGGGTCCAAACTTTTGACTGGTACTGTACCTCCAAAATCACGTCATTGTCACATCTCCCTTGGAAGTCTGGAGAATTTTGTATTGCAAAAACGGTTTGAATGGTCCGCTGATTTTGATTGGATGTTAGATGAGACCAAAATCGAGCTCTTTGGCATCAACTCAACTCGCCGTGTTTGGAGGAGGAGGAATGCTGCCTATGACCCCAAGAACACCATCCCCACCGTCAAACATGGAGGTGGAAACATTATGCTTTGGGGTTGTTTGTCTGCTAAGGGGACAGGACAACTTCACCGCATCAAAGGGACGATGGACGGGGCCATGGGTGAGAACCTCCTTCCCTCAGCCAGGGCATTGAAAATGGGTCGTGGATAGGTATTCCAGCATGACAATGACCCAAAACACACGGGCCAAGGCAACAAAGGAGTGGCTCAAGAAGAAGCACATTAAAGGTCTTGGAGTGGCCTAGCCAGTCTCCAGACCTTAATCCCATAGAAAATCTGTGGAGGAAGCTGAAGGTCGAGTTGCCAAACGTCAGCCTCGAAACGTTAATGACTTGGAGAAGATCTGCAAAGAGTAGTAGAACAAAATCCCTCCTGAGATGTGTGCAAACCTGGTGGCCAACTACAAGAAACGTCTGACCTCTGTGATTGCCAACAAGGGTTTTGCCAAAAAGTACTAAGTAATGTTTTGCAGAGGGGTCAAATACTTATTTCCCTCATTAAAATGCAAATCAATTTATAAAATTTTTGACATGCGTCTTTCTGGATTTTTTTGTTGTTATTCTGTCTCTCACTGTTCAAATAAACCTACCATTACAATTATAGACTGATCATGTCTTTGTCAGTGGGCAAACGTACAAAATCAGCAGGGGATCAAATACTTTTTTCCCTCACTGTAACTTCCTATTAGCTAGCTATCTTGATGTAATCATTGTAAATTAAAATCAGTCTCCAAATGCATTTGTAGATAACAGCCATGGAAGAGGGTGAAATTGCAGCTCCAGTGATCAGTAAAGGGAGAGTGTAAGCTACTGGATAGGGCAGGTAACTTTGTGGGAGGACATTTTGAAAAGATTCTCCAGTTCCAGTCCATAGAAGGTTAAACTTTGAGGACAGAGATAATTGCAACATAATATTCAGAGCTGTCTAATTTGAGTATAATGAAGCCTGTTTCTTTGTGATGTTTTCTGTCCTCAGATATGGAAAGCCTGTTTGCAGATGAAGAGTGTTCCTAATCAATGTCCCAAGAGACTAAGGGTATAGCAAATGTTGTACACAAAAATACATTTAAACATCACACACAATGTATAAACCTATTACAATTGGAGCAGGCCAACCCTGCTGGAGGTCTGCTGGGTGTGCCCAGCAATATCACACCTGATTCAACTTATCACATCTAATGAGTTGATAATCAAGTGTGCGATTGATGGGCTGGAATAGAAGTCTGCTCACCCAGTAGATCAGGGATCAGTGGAGCAAAGTTGGCCACCGCTGGTATGGAGTTTGTTTTATTCACCTGAAATGATGCTTTAGTAATAATAACCTACTTGTTACTACTCAATTATATATTGTTGTTTAGACTAAGATGTCTAATCTTTACATACGAGTTAGTGTAACAGTACTCTTCTTGCATTGTGTACAATCATCGACACAGACTCCAACTTGTAGCACCAGTCAGAGATTTATTTTGATAGAAACAGCACAAAATTGCACGTCATGCAATGCACGGCTCACCATCCAACTCTGCACTCACGCACGCTGGTTTGGTGCTTGTTCACTGAGGCAACGTAGTTACCAAAATAATACAACGATTACAATACACAATATAATATTTTTAACAATGTACCTGATAGAAACAGCACAAAATTGCACTTCATGCAATGCACGGCTCATCATCCGACTCTGCACTCACGCACTGTACAAAATATAGACCAGACACAGTAAGTTGCTAGCTAGCATTAGCTGGAATTCTCTACAACAAAATGCACAACAAATATGCACAAAAAACGCTGCATCTTATGTGTGATGTTCTAATAATATTAACAAACAAATTGATATAAATTGTACATTCAAATCATCACTTGGGAGTATAAAAATCCCTTTTGACGTACAGTGCTTTGCAACCAACATCCTACCGCTGGTTTGGTTCTTGTTCACTGGGACGATTCTAACTTAAACATCCTCCATCGTAAGCAAGCCATGCAAACCAGCCAATAAGATGCCATGTTGAGTAGGTGAAGGCAAGACAAAACCAAAAACCCATTGGCTTTACAATAAAGTGGCAAGGGGAATCACCAATATAACCTTGTTACACTCCCCCCTACTGAATTCCAATTGCAAACAAAAATAATACAAATACAAAACTGCCCTGCGCAAACATACCAGGTACTGAGATACTCAACATATATACAGAATAATCCAGAGAAAAAAAACGAATGTTTATATCACCTAATAGAGAAAACTAAAAGGTAAAGCTGTGTATATCAAGGATGGAGACCCTGCTTTAAAACAGTCACTAAATATTCCAGTCATCAGACTATTCTCCACGAGAATTAGAGTGAAAAGTGGTTGATCAATCCCCTTAGCTCTCATAGGTAAACATGCCTGTTACATGTTAAGTAGACTCAACGACTTTAAAACATCCAAGTCATAAAAGAAACCACCATAAGACACTTGATCATATCCGTCACTTTACCATCCTGTAACCTCTAATCATGGTCACAATGATTTAAAAACAAAACAAATAAAAGATGGTCAATACCATTGACCCTCTGTATTCACATATTCATCTTCAAGAGCTAACTTTCTGCTGATTCATAATCTCAAATCAGTCTTGACACTGGTTTAAATAGTCTTCCTGCCCTTGACCTAATACGACCCAGAGTACCTTCAACTGCATAATGAGTGACAGTGTTGTGTAGTGTTGCAATAGTGGTTCTGTCAACACAGTCAGTACGTAACTGATCAGGTAAGGAATGGTCTGAGTTTGGTAGATCAGTATGGCTATTATAAGCAGACTGGTCAATTAATTCACTCACTACACTGTTACAATCTGGGTCAGATTCTTGAAGACTCTCTGATCGAGGCAGACCTTCCAGCTGCAGTACATCTTCCACAGAATCCAAAGGTGAAATGTTCTGAGCATCCAAGGATCGCACATCACCCTCCAGGCTTGGGTCACCCATTCCTTCAGAAGGCAACGACACCCACACTTTTGTTCTGTACTCAGCATCCTCATCATCATCACCCACTGCAGTGTCCATGGCAGCTGAGACCACAAGGCTGTCATTCATGTCCTCAAACTCTGTTAATCTAGACATGTCTGTTTCATCATCAACGGCAGCATGGGGAAGAGGAAGAAAGTTGACTGTCATTATCAGGTTGTGATGTACCGTTTTCTCCTGTCCAGTGGAGCTGTTCTGAATCTTAAAAATGTGTGACTGTCAGCATTCAATCCAGTGACAAGGTAGACGGTAACCTCCCAACGGTCAGCGAGCTTCCGCTTACCACGCTCCCCTTGTTAGCCAGCAACACTCGATCACCAATCTCCACTGGTGCTCCTCTGACTCTTCTGTCATACAGGTCAGCATGCCTCTTCAACTGCTTCGCAGCAGATGCCTGTGCCGTATTCATGGCTTCTTTCAGATCTCTCCTCAAGGACTGAACAAACTGGTCATAGTCAACAACTTCTGGGTTCTCTATGACAGAGCCAAAGACTATGTCAACAGGCAGTCTTGGCGTCCTCCCAAACATTAGCAGGAAAGGGGTAAAGCCTGTGGTCTCATGGATTGTACAATTGTATAGGGGACTTCAGCGCCTGAGGCCATCTGTGCTTTGCTCTCGTCGGCAGGGCCCAGATCATGTTTCCCAACGTCCTATTCATCCTTTCGCAGGACCCGTTCCCCATCGGATGGTACGACGTGGTGAGAGACTTCTGAACACCTGCAGCCCTCAAGAGTTCGGCTATTAGAGCGCTCTCAAAGTTGGCTCCCTGATCTGAGTGAATACGGCGAGGCATCCCGTAGACACAGAAATAGTTGATCCACAACTGATGAGCTACAGACTTAGCAGACTGGTTCGGACACAAGAAGGCATGAGCCAACTTGGTAAAGTGGTCAGTAACAACAAGCACATCCAGGGACTTGTTTGAAGAATCTTCTGCAGACCAGAAGTCACTCTAGTTCCAGAGGCTCAGTAGTTATTATGCTCTCAAGAGGAACTCTGGCTTCCGGATCAGGAGTATCTCACGACGGATCTCCTGCAGCACTTCACATATTTCTTTACCTCCCTCTCCAGGCCATGCCAGAAGAACCTCTGTCTTGTCAGGTAGACTGTTCTCTGTTGTCCCTGGTGGCCAGCTTCATCATGGACACCCTTCAACACCATTGCTTTCATGGAGGCTGGAACCACATACAGATACGTTTTCCCTCTTTGTAACCACATTCTTCGAAACACGTTGCAGTACACCCATCTTCATGGTCAACTTGTCCCAACTTCTGAGAAGACACAAAACCTCAACACTCTCGTTGGCAAGCTTTCTCCGGGATGGTCTTCTCCCCTCTCCACAAAGAAGATAATTCTGCTCATCACGTTGTCATCACGCTGCTTACTCGTCAGTAGATCGTGTGGCAGGACATCGACATCGGTCTGCTCTGATGGCATTACCGCCTGCGGAAGCTGTGGCAACAGCAGTGCATGTGAGCCCACATCACCCACCCAGCGCCTGTGTGAATGAAGAACAGCAGCAACTTCTTGTCTTGATAAAGCACCAGATGGGGGGGTCAACAGTAGCCTGGCAGCTAACAACCACCTTGTTGGTGTCAGAGGCTTTGTCAAAGGGGTGATTGGACCAGCGAAACACACTTGCACTTTGTCTGTGCGCACAGTGTTAGCTTCAGCTAGTAAGGTCTCGTACGGAACCCTTGTCAGGCGATGGAGTGCACTGGTTCGTACGAAGGGCTCTCTGCTCAAAGCATCTGCAACAAAATAAATTGGCCCAGGGATGTACTTGATGTCAAACTCGTACGGTGCCAGCTTGGCGACTCATCTCTGTTCACAAGCATTGAGCTTCGGTCAGGATGTATGTCAAGGGATTATTATCCATCCATACCGTGAACTGCTGCCCCCGTAACCAGTGGTGGAACTTGTCACAGATAGTCCATTTCATGGCAAAGAACTCAAGCCTTTGCACAGGATACCTCGACTGCGCATAACTGAGGGACTTGCTCGCGAAGGCTATAGGTCTCGCTGTAGCTCCCCATTCCTGTACCTGGGACAGCACAGCACCTAAGCCGTTGCTGGACGCGTCCCCCGAGAGTAGAAAGTGTTTGTCGAAGTTGGGGTGGGCCAACAAAACCTGGTCCAGTAAGGCTTGCTTTAGCTGGAATAAGGCCTGTCTGCATTCTGCTGTCCAGTCGGCAGCCGTCAACTTCCTGACAGGTGAGCGTCGCTTATTTTTCCAGCGTGGAGCCTTGTGTCCAGTTGTCAATCCAAAGAGAGGCTTTGCGATGGTCGAGCAACCTTCAATTAACTGTTGGCAATACACCACCATCCCAAGGAATTACCTAAATTTCTTCTGAGATGGAATGTCAGTACCATCTTCCATCAGATCAGCTTCTGTCACTCCTGTAATGGCCCTCACTTTCTCAGGGTCTGTAGCTACGCCATCCGCACTAATGATATGCCCCAGAAACTTCACAGACCTCTGCATAAAGTGACACTTTATTGGCGCCAACTTCAGGTTGTGAGCCTTGAGACGCTCAAAAAACATTTCCAGGCGCTATATAACCATATCTTCAGTGGGTGCATAGACCAAGACATTGTCAAGGTAACACAGCAGGCCAAGAAAGTTCTGATCCCCAAAGATGTTTAGCATCATCCTCATAAAGGCTGCAGGACTATTACATAACCCCTGTGGCATACGGTTGTATTCGTACAAACCAAATGGCGATGTAAAGGCTGTGAATCTCCGGTCATCCTCATGCACTTCCACATTGTAGTAGCCAGAGGTAAGGTCCATTGTTGAGAAAAGGGCATTTCCACCTAAAGCAGCCAGCGCGTCAGCCTGGTGAGGGAGTGGGTGGGTGTCTTTGATGGTGCGAGCAATGAGCAAACTAAAAAAATCAGTACAGAGTCTCAGGTCTCCAGACTTCAGACAAGGACAATGGGTGAGGCAAACTCACTACTGGACTTCCTTATGATTTCACGTTCTTCCATCTCATTCAACGCTTGCTTGAGCTTCTCATAATGATTTGGTGAAAGGCGTCGGTATGAAATCAAAATCTGATCTGATTATTCCGACCAATGACCAGTCATCTTTTATTTGCATACAGTGGGGAGAACAAGTATTTGATACACTGCCGATTTTGCAGGTTTTCCTACTTACAAAGCATGTAGAGGTCTGTAATTTTTATCATAAGTACACTTCAACTGTGAGAGACGGAATCTAAAACAAAAATCCAGAAAATCACATTGTATGATTTTTAAGTAATTAATTTGCATTATATTGCATGACATAAGTATTTGATACATCAGAAAAGCAGAACTTAATATTTGGTACAGAAACCTTTGTTTGCAATTACAGAGATCATACGTTTCCTGTAGGTCTTGACCAGGTTTGCACACACTGCAGCAGGGATTTTGGCCCACTCCTCCATACAGACCTTCAGGTTTCGGGGCTGTCGCTGGGCAATACAGACTTTCAGCTCCCTCCAAAGATTTTCTATTGGGTTCAGGTCTGGAGACTGGCTAGGCCACTCCAGGACCTTGAGATGCTTCTTACGGAGCCACTCCTTAGTTGCCCTGGCTGTGTGTTTCGGGTCGTTGTCATGCTGGAAGACCCAGCCACGACCCATCTTCAATGCTCTTACTGAGGGAAGGAGGTTGTTGGCCAAGATCTCGCGATACAAGGCCCCATCCATCCTCCCCTCAATACGGTGCAGTCGTCCTGTCCCCTTTGCAGAAAAGCATCCCCAAAGAATGATGTTTCCACCTCCATGCTTCACGGTTGGGATGGTGTTCTTGGGGTTGTACTCATCCTTCTTCTTCCTCCAAACACAGCGAGTGGAGTTTAGACCAAATACCTATATTTTTGTCTCATCAGACCACATGACCTTCTCCCATTCCTCCTCTGGATCATCCAGATGGTCATTGGCAAACTTCCGACGGGCCTGGACATGCGCTGGCTTGAGCAGGGGGACCTTGCGTGCGCTGCAGGATTTTAATCCATGACGGCGTAGTGTGTTACTAATGGTTTTCTTTGAGACTGTGGTCCCAGCTCTCTTCAGGTCATTGACCAGGTCCTGCGTCTGCTAAATGACGTAAATGTGCCCTTGAGCAAGGCACTTAACCCTAATTGCTCCTGTAAGTCGCTCTGGTTAAGAGCGTCTGCTAAATGACTAAAATGTAAATGTAATGTAAATGTGTAGTTCTGGGCTGATCCCTCACCTTCCTCATGATCATTGATGCCCCACAAGGTGAGATCTTGCATGGAGCCCCAGACCGAGGGTGATTGACCGTCATCTTGAACTTCTTTCATTTTCTAATAATTGCACCAACAGTTGTTGCCTTCTCGCCAAGCTGCTTGCCTATTGTCCTGTAGCCCATCCCAGCCTTGTGCAGGTCTACAATTTTATCCCTGATGTCCTTACACAGCTCTCTGGTCTTGGCCATTGTGGAGAGGTTGGAGTCTGTTTGATTGAGTGTGTGGACAGGTGTCTTTTATACAGGTAACGAGTTCAAACAGGTGCAGTTAATACAGGTAATGAGTGGAGAACAGGAGGGCTTCTTAAAGAAAAACTAACAGGTCTGTGAGAGCCGGAATTCGTACTGGTTGGTAGGTGATCAAATACTTATGTCATGCAATAAAATGCAAATTAATTACTTAAAAATCATACAATGTGATTTTCTGGATTTTTGTTTTAGATTCCGTCTCTCACAGTTGAAGTGTACCTATGATCAAAAGTACAGACCTCTGCATGCTTTGTAAGTAGGAAAACCTGCAAAATCGGCAGTGTATCAAATACTTGTTCTCCCCACTGTATGTATTTTCCTACTTTGAAGGGGAAGGCTCTAGACCAGGGGTGTCAAACTCATTCCGTGGAGGGCCTACTAGTGTATGCCGGTTTCTGGTTATTCCTTTCAGTTAAGACCTAGACAACCAGGTGAGGGGAGTTCCTTACTAATTAGTGAATTTAATCAATCCAGTACAAAGGAGGCGCGAAAACCCACAGGCTCTCCGCCATCCGGGGGATGAGTCTGACATGCTCTAGAGTAGATACGATCCTATATTTCAATCAGGACTGTGTATGTAAATATATTTACATTTGTATCAACACGCCTCCACACAATCAGACTGAGCATTTCACTGAGCATTTCAATGGTAAAAGGAGGCTCAGGGAAATAAATGATAAGAAATACATGGAGTTATTTTCATGAAATAAACACACTGTCACGGATTCTGCCGAGACTGCCCTTCCTTCTGGCTCGGGCGGGCTTCGGCGTTCGTCGTCACCGGAGTACTAGCTGCTGCCGCTCTATGTTATATGTTTCTATGTTCACTTGATTGTTGTCTGTTGTTGCACACCTGTTCCCCATTATGTTAGTTTGTCTGCCTATTTAACCTGTTCATGTCCACTGTTTGGTGTGCGTGTTTATTGTATTGTACGAGTGTCATTTTGTGAGCGGGTTTTGCTCCTCCTTTGTTGTTTGGAGGGTTTTCTTGTATTTTATTTACGACTCAGTAAAGTGGTTCTTCATCTCATTCTGTGTCCTGCGCTTGACTCTGGCCTACCGCATTCCACCGACATTCGTGACAGAAACACGCACCACTATGGAGTCAGCAGGAGCAGCCGGAGTAACCGAGACGATGGAGGAACGAGTCCAACGTCAGGAAGTAATGATTCAGACTCTCGGGGTCACCATGGAACGAGTCTTCCAGACAATGGAACGATGGGAGAGAGGTGGTATCCCGTCACCATCTCCAACCACTCTACCACCTACAACACTGGTCACCGCTTCGCCATCTGGGTCCAGTGGGATTCGGCTCTCGCTCCCGAGGGCATATGATGGAACACCTGCCGGTTGCCAGGGATTTCTCCTCCAGGTCGAGCTGTACCTGGCCACCATTCACCCGGCGCCCTCGGGATACGAGAGTGTGTCCGCCCTCATCTCCTGTCTATCGGGGAAGGCGCTGGAATGGGCCAACGCCGAGTGGGGAGGAATAGACGCAAGTACTGTCCTCCTACGAGGATTTCACCAGAGGGGAGGGCGGCGGGTGAACGTCTGTTCCACCTACGACAGGAGATGAGGAGCGCGCAGGAGTTCGCGCTGGAGTTCAGAACTTTAGCAGCCAGCGCGTGATGGAATGAGAGGGCCCTGATTGACCATTATCGCTGCAGCTTAAGGGAGGATGTCCGTCGGGAGCTGGCCTGAAGGGACACCGATCTCACCCTGGACCAACTGGTGGACATGTCCATCAGGTTGGATAACCTGTTGGCAGCCCGCGGACGTTCTGATCAAGGGCCGTCTATTCCATCCCCCAGCCCCTCCGAGTCTACCCCTATGGAGCTCGGAGGTGCTGCGGTTAGGGAGACTGGGAGAGGGACCGTCCCCTGCACCAACTGTGGCCGCAGAGGACACACTGCTGGTCGGTGCTGGGGAGGGTCCTCAGGAGGTCGAGGCAGCAGGCAGGGCACTGGTCGACCATCTCAGGTGAGTAGGCACCCGACTCACCCAGAGCCTCCTGTTGCTAATTTGTGTATAGATATTGTTTTTCCAGAAGTTTCCCCCCATTCCCAGCATAAGGCGCTAGTAGATTTAGGCGCGTCTGGGAATTTTATTGATCGCCAGTATGCTCGTAGTTTAGGGATTCCTACTGTGTGTCTGTTGATAAACCTTTCCCTGTGCACGCTTTAGATAGTCGCCCGTTAGGGTCAGGCATAATCAGGGAGGTCACCACCCCACTTCTGATGAGGACGCAGGGGGGTCATGAGGAGAGGATTAGCCTCTATCTGATTGATTCTCCTGCGTATCCTGTGGTGTTGGGACTTCCAAGGTTAGCCATTCATGACCCCACGATTTCATGGCAACAGGGGGGTCCGGTCAGTGTTCAGGGAGGTGTGTAGGAGTTTCCTTGGGGGCAACTACGGTGGAGAGTCCAAACCAGGTTTCCACTATGCACATTCCTGCCGAGTATGCCGATTTGGCTATCGCCTTCAGTAAAAAGAGGGCGACTAAATTACCACCTCATCGTCCGGGGGATTGCGCGATAAATCTCCAGGTAGGAGCTGCACTTCCCCGGAGTCACGTGTATCCTTTGTCTCAGGAGGAGAGGGCGGCTATGGAGACATATGTCACTGAATCTCTGAGACAGGGATACATTCGGCCATCCACTTCACCTGTCTCCTCGAGTTTCTTTTTTGTGAAGAAGAAGAAGGATGGTGGTTTACGCCTGTGCATTGATTACCGTGGCTTAAATCAGATTACCATCAAGTACAGCTATCCATTACCCCTGATAGCTAGTATGACGGAATCATTGCACGGGGCACGCTTCTTCACAAAATTGGATCTCAGGAGCGCGTACAACCTAGTGCGTATCCGGGAGGGAGATGAGTGGAAGATGGCATTTAGTACCACCTCTGGACATTATGAGTGTCTTGTCATGCCATACGGGTTAATGAATGCTCCATCAGTCTTCCAATCATTTGTGGATGAGATTTTCAGGGACCTGCACGGACAAGGGGTAGTGGTGTATATTGATGACATACTTATATACTCCACTACAAGGGCCGAGCATATGTCCCTGGTGCGTAAAGTGCTTGAAAGACTGTTGAAGCATGACCTGTATGCTAAGGCAGAGAAATGCCTGTTCCTTCAGGAGTCCATCTCCTTCCTAGGGTACCACATGTCCGCGTCTGGGGTGAGGATGGAGAGTGACCGCGTTTCGGCCGTGCGTAATTGGGCGACTCCAACCACGGTAAAGGAGGTGCAGCGTTTCTTGGGGTTTGCCAACTACTACCGGAGGTTTATCCGGGGCTTTGGTCAGGTAGCGGCTCCCATTACCTCGTTGCTGAAGGGGGGACCGATGCGTCTGCGGTGGTCAGCTGAGGCGGACAGGGCTTTTTGTCACGGTTTACTAAGCCAGAACCCAGAAGCAGACCAGGACAAGGTGAGTTGAAACGAAGGTGAGTATTTATTTAACAGATTCAAAAAACTATGTAGAATAATCCAGGGGACAGAGCGGACGGCGGAGATGAGTTGGTGGAGGTGCAGTGGTAGATCCAAGAATGGCTCGGCAGCCGCCGACAACCAGGCAGGGGTTGGGTGAAGGTTCCGGGAGATTGACTGCAGATATAAACAAAACGGAGGTAAGTACACGGCAAGCCAACAAGGTGCAAAACAACAAAACTAACGCTAGAAACTCCAAGGCTGATACACTGACAAACATACTGTTCATGGCTAACGATCCGGCAGGGAATGGATGTCAGGTCAGGGCTTAAGAAGGGTGATGATCAGGACCAGGTGTGCAGACCGCTGATGAGATGCAGGTGCGGTTAATCGGGAGATCTCCCGCCTAGCAACGTCGCCCGGCAACCAGGCCGGGAGCGTTCACGAACCCTCAGGAAACTGGAGATTCCGAGCAGAAAAATGGCAACACAGGCAGGAACCGACTCAGGATGCAGGGTTCATGACAGTACCCCCCCTCCGACGAACGCCACCGGGCGGACTACCCGGAGCGCCAGGATGGAGGCGGTAGAAGTCACGAAGGAGGTCAGCATCCAGGATCTGGCGCCGAGGAATCCAACTCCTCTCTTCAGGACCATACCCCTCCCAGTCCACGAGATACTGGAAACCCCGGCCCCGCCGTCTGGAATCCATAATGCGGCGCACCGTGTAGGCAGGACCACCTCCGATCATCCGAGGGGGAGGAGGAGGAGGCGGAGGGGGTAACAGACGACTGAGGAGAACAGGCTTGAGGCAGGAGACATGAAAGGTGGGATGGACTCTGAGCGTTCTAGGTAACTTGAGTCGAACCGCCACAGGATTGATCACCTTCTCCACCACAAACGGACCAATGAACTTCGGTGACAGTTTCTTAGACTCAGTCCGCAGAGGAAGATCCCGTGTGGCCAACCAGACCCTATCTCCGATGGTATAGGTGGGGGCGGGAATCCGGCGACGATTCGCCTGGAGCTGATACCGGTCAGAAACTCTAAGGAGGGCCTTTCTGGCCCGATGCCAGGTCCGGTGGCAACAACGAATGTGGGCCTGAACAGAGGGCAATGAGAGATCCTTCTCCTGAGAAGGAAACAAGGGAGGTTGGTAGCCATACAGGCACTGGAAGGGAGACATCCCAGTGGCAGATGTAGGGAGAGTATTGTGGGCATACTCAACCCAAGGCAACTGAGAGACCCAGGAGGTGGGGTTGGAGGAGACAAGGCAGCGTAGCGTGGATTCCATCTTCTGGTTGGCTCTCTCCGCCTGACCATTAGATTGGTGAAAACCAGATGTGAGACTGACTGTAGCTCCAATGGCCAAACAGAAAGACTTCCAGACAGCAGAGGTAAACTGAGGGCCACGGTCGGAAACTATGTCACTGGGCAACCCGTGGACCCTGAAAACCTCCCTAACCAGGATCTCGGACGTCTCAGAGGCCGAGGGAAGCTTGGAAATGGGCACAAAGTGGGCGAACTTGCTGAATCTGTCCACGATAGTCAGAATGACCGTGTTCCCCTCAGAAGAGGGCAACCCAGTGACAAAGTCCAGGGCCAGATGCGACCATGGTCGCCGGGGAATAGGGAGGGGGTGAAGTAGTCCAGAGCTGGGCCGGTTGGCACTCTTATTCTGCGCACACACTGGACAGGCAGCAACAAACCTCAGAGTATCTTCTCCCATGGCCGGCCACCAAAATCGTCTGCGAAGTAACGCCATCGTCCGGGCCACGCCAGGGTGACAAGCCATCTTGCTGGCGTGGGACCATTGGAGGACAGCAGAACGAACCGACTCAGGCACAAACAAACGACCGGGTGGACCGTTACCGGGACCGGGCTGCGTCCGAAGGGCCGCCATAACCTCCTCCTCAATCCTCCACATAACTGCTCCCACGACACAGTTCCGGGGAAGAATCGTCTCGGTCTTGGCCCCACTCTCCTCCGTCTTGGAGAACATCCGGGACAAGGCGTCCGCCTTGCCGTTCTTAGACCCAGGTCGGAACGTCAGGGAAAAATTTAAGCGTCCGAAAAACAAAGCCCACCTGGCCTGACGGGAGTTGAGACGTCTAGCCGATTGCACGTAAGCAAGATTCTTGTGGTCGGTCCAGACAATAAACGGTTGCTCCGCCCCCTCCAACCAGTGGCGCCACTCCTCCAAGGCAAGCTTCACCGCGAGAAGCTCCCGGTTACCCACATGGTAGTTCCTCTCCGCAGACGAAAGATGACGAGAGTAGTAGGCGCAGGGATGGAGTTTCCCGTCAGTGGAGCATCGCTGGGACAGGATGGCGCCAACCCCCACATCAGACGCATCCACTTCCACGACGAACTGACGGGCCGTGTCAGGTTGAGAGAGAATCGGTGCGTTGGTGAATCGCCTCTTCAAATCCAGGAACGCTCGGTCCGCCTCAGGGTTCCAACTGAAGGTCCTGGTACTGGAAGTCAGGGCAGTTAAAGGAGCGGCCACACGGCTGTAATCACGGATGAATCTGCGATAGAAATTCGCAAACCCCAGAAACCTCTGGAGCTGCAATCTCGTACCGGGCTGGGCCCATTCCAGAACCGCCCTAACCTTCTCCTGGTCCATCCTGATCTCTCCCCTGGAGATGATGTACCCGAAGAAGGATGTAGTGTGGGCGTGAAATTCGCACTTCTCGGCCTTCACGAACAGGCGATTCTCCAACAATCGCTGCAGAACCTGCCTGACATGCTGGACGTGGCTGGAAGGTTCCTTCGAGAAGATAAGAATGTCATCCAGGTAAACAAACACAAAGAGACCGATCATATCTCTCAGGACGTCATTCACCATACTCTGGAACACTGCTGGAGCATTGGTCAGTCCAAACGGCATCACCTGATACTCGAAGTGACCCATCGGTGTATTGAAACCCGTCAACCACTCGTCCCCCTCTCTGATCCGGACCAGGTGATACGCATTGCGTAGGTCTAGCTTGGTGAACACAGTAGCACCCTGTAAGGAGTCGAAGGCAGAGCTCATCAAGGGCAGGGGATACTTGTTCTTGACCGTGATATCATTCAACCCCCGATAATCAATACACGGTCGAAGAGAGCCATCCTTCTTACCCACAAAGAAGAATCCTGCCCCCAGGGGTGATGATGAGGGACGAATGAGACCAGCCGCTAGGGACTCCTTGATGTAGGTCTCCAAAGCCTCACGTTCAGGTCGGGAGATGCTGTATAACCGTCCCTTGGGATAGACAGCTCCAGGGAACAGGTTTATGGCACAGTCATATGGTCGGTGGGGAGGGAGTGACAGAGCCCTCTGCTTACTGAACACTTCCCCCAAATCGTGATATGTCTCGGGAACCAGGGACAAATCTGGGGGTCTAGCCTCAATCACCTGACTGGGAACAGAATGGGAACAGGCAGTCTTGAGGCAGTTAGCATGACACTCAAGGCTCCAACTAGTTACCTTGCCAGTCACCCAATCGAACGTGGGATTGTGTTCTTTCAGCCAGGGGTATCCAAGGACCAGAGGAACATGGGAAGAAGGCAGAATGAAGAATGAGATCACCTCAGAATGATTCCCTGACAACAGCATCTTAACCGGTTCAGTCCTCATCGTGATACGTGCCAGACTACTGCCGTTCAGAGTGGTAGCTTCAATGGCTTCCGGTAATCGCTCCTTGGAAAGCCCCAGCTGTTCCACCACTTCGGCATCAATAAAGCTTCCATCGGCACCTGAATCGACGAAAGCGTTAATCGCTAGACTCTGATTCCTGTTCATGAGGGTAGCCGGGAAACGGGGTCTGACAGAGGTATTGAGAGGTTGAAACTGGCTCGCTAAAAGTCCTCCCAACTTTAGCGAGCTGAGCAGTTTGACGACCGCCGGGAACAAGTGGACGGGCCCCATTGCTTCTCCCTCCTTCTCTCTCGAACTCGGTTATCCACCCGAATAGACAAGGCTACCAAGCTGTCCAGGTCACTAGGCTCCGGATAGGAGATCAACTCATCCTTGAGCTGCTCCGACAGCCCCTGGTAAAAGGCCGCTTGCAGAGACTCCTCATTCCACCCACTCTCCACAGCCAAAGTCCTGAACTCGATCACGAAGTCGGCAACGCTGCGAGTTCCTTGGCGAAGCGAAAACAGGGACGGGATGGTCAAATAGCTTCCTCATCTCGGCCGTGAACTCCTGGTATGAGGCCATGCAGGTGTCCTGTTGTTCCCAAACGGCTGAAGCCCACTCCAGAGCTCGACCACGCAGCAACTCAATGACAAAGGCTATCCTAGCCTTGTCTGTGGCATAAGAGTGGGGCTGTAGATCGAACACTAATCCACACTGCATAAGGAAAGAACGGCATCTTCCCAACTCCCCCTCATATTTATCAGGCGTCGGAACCTTGGGCTCACGGAAGGGCACAGCTCCAGAAGCGGCAGGCGAGATGGGTGAAACCGGTCGTGGATTCTCCACCGGCAAACTGAGCTGAGCCTGGATCTTCGTCAGACTGGTAGAAAAGTTCTGAACGGACAAAGCTATCTCCTGTAGCGCCGTGCTATGTTGTCCCAACATCTTCTCCTGATGGGTAATGGCATGGCGAACAGAGTCCAGGTCCGCTGGGTTCATTTCTGGCCGGATCGTTCTGTCACGGTTTACTAAGCCAGAACCCAGAAGCAGATCAGGACCAGGTGTGCAGACCGCTGATGAGATGCAGGTGCGGTTAATCGGGAGATCTCCCGCCTAGCAACATCGCCCGGCAACCAGGCCGGGAGCGTTCACGAACCCTCAGGAAACTGGAGATTCCGAGCAGAAAAATGGCAACACAGGCAGGAACCGACTCAGGATGCAGGGTTCATGACACTTTTAGTCACCTGAAGGATCGGTTTACCTCGGCTCCAGTGCTGGCTCATCCGGATCCTTCCTTGGCCTTCACGGTTGAGGTGGACGCATCCGAGGCTGGGATAGGCGATGTACTTTCTCAGCGCTCGGGCAGGCCACCCAAGCTCCGCCCCTGTGCTTTCTTTTCGAAGAAGCTCAGCCCGGCGGAGCGCAACTATGATGTGGGGGACCGGGAGTTGTTGGCGGTGGTCAAAGCCCTGAAAGCGTGGAGACATTGGCTTGAGGGGGCTAAACACCCTTTTCTCATTTTGACTGACCACTGCAATCTGGAGTACATCCGAGCGGCAAAGAGGTTAAACCCTCACCAGGCAAGGTGGTCCATGTTTCTAACCCGTTTTGTTTTCACCCTTTCTTACAGGCCGGGCTCCCAGAATGCTAAGGCAGATGCTCTGTCCCGACTGTATGACACAGAGGAGAGTTCCGTGGAGCCCACTCCCATACTTCCGGCGTCGTGTCTGGTGGCACCGGTGGTGTGGGAGGTTGACGCGGACATCGAGCGGGCGTTACGTAGCGAACCCTCGCCTCCCCAGTGTCCAGAGGGTCGTAAGTACGTACCGCTAGAGGTCCGCGATCGTTTGATCTATTGGGCTCACACGTCACCCTCCTCTGGTCATCCTGGCATCGGTCGGACAGTGACCTGTCTTAGTGGGAAGTACTGGTGGCCCACCTTAGCCAAGGACATGAGGGTTTATGTTTCCTCCTGCTCAGTGTGCGCCCAGTGTAAGGCTCCTAGACACCTGCCTAGAGGGAAATTACAACCCCTACCCGTTCCACAACGACCGTGGTCCCACCTATCGCTGGATTTTATGACTGATCTTCCTCCCTCAAGGGGGAACACAACCATCCTGGTCGTTGTGGATCGGTTTTCTAAGTCCTGTCGCCTCCTTCCTCTGTCCGGACTCCCTACGGCCCTACAAACTGCCGAGGCCCTGTTTACACACGTCTTCCGGCACTACGGGGTGCCTGAGGATATAGTGTCTGATCGGGGTTCCCAGTTCACCTCAAGGGTGTGGAGGGCGTTCATGGAACGGTTGGGGATCTCGGTTAGCCTTACCTCAGGTTTTCATCCCGAGAGTAACGGGCAGGTGGAGAGAATTAACCAGGAGGTGGGTAGGTTTCTGAGGTCGTACTGCCAGGACCGGCGAGGGGAGTGGTCGGTTTTCCTACCCTGGGCAGAGATGCCTATAAACTCCAACCGCCACTCCTCAACTGACCTCACACCTTTCCAGTGTGTGTTAGGTTATCAGCCGGCCCTGGCACCGTGGCATCAGAGCCAGATCGAGGCACCTGCGGTGGACGAGTGGGTTCGGCGCTCGCAGGAGACCTGGGACGCTACACATGAATGCTTGCAGCGGGCCATCAGGCGACAGAAGGCGAGCGCCGACCGCTACCGCAGTGAGGCTCCGGTGTATGCACCGGGGGACCGGGTCTGGCTCTCGACCCGAAACCTGTCCCTTCGCCTGCCCTGCCGGAAGTTGGGTAGGCGGTTTGTGGGCCCATTTAAAGTCCTGAGGAGATTGAACGAGGTATGTTACGGGTTACAGCTTCCTGTTAGTTATCGTATTAACCCCTCGCATTCCACCGACATTCGTGACACACACACTGTGATTTATTAGACATACAGTGATTTAAAAATAAAATTTGCATGGGGGCTTTAAAGCACACCCCAAAAGCCTTCTATTTAGAGCACAAGTATGGGTATACCGACACGGCCACACAGCCACACACAGCATCCATCTCCACGGCTTTGCCTCGCCTTCTTTCGCTCTCAAACACTGTAATACATTGTTTACCATTTGAGCATTAGAACTACGAATCGTTATCCTAAATGGCACCCTATCCCCTATGTAGCGCACTATATAGGGAATAGGGTGCCATTCTGGACGTAACCTCAGAATAGCCTGAACAGCTGCAGTAGAACATCCTCATCTCCCCCTCAACCCTTGTATTGAATTTGATGTGAGCAATGTTCATGTCCTTGCTATCAGTCAGAGAGAGTCAGAGAGACTTCTATCCCAGCGTTCAGACTGAATAACATCACTTTCCTTTTATTTCATACTTCACACTGTGTGTGTGTGTGTGAGTGTGACGTGCGTGCGCTCGAGGCTCTCTCTGTCAGCTCCAGCTGACGAATTAATAACCGGCTACATGGGTTTGGTTTCCCAGCCGCTGTCTGTGTGTGTGTTTGTGTGTGCACGCCAAGCACGAAGCATCAAGCTGGTTATTTTTCCACTCAGTGGATATGGAGTGATCTACTGGCAGTGAAGGGAAAAAGAGTGTGTGAGTTCCAAATGCCACCCAATTCCCTAAATACTGCACTACTTTTGACCAGGGGCCATTTGGGACGCGTTCAGGGTCTGGTTCTGTCCTGTCATGGCACAAACCCGGGGAAAGTTTACTGTTGGACACATAACATTGTTATTAACATCTGGGTCTGACTGGAGGTTACTTGGTGGATGAAGAAAAACGTTGATTGTTCTAAAATAAAAATAAAAGAGACAGCATACAACGACATATCATTTTGTTCCATTCAAATGTCATATCTTATCCATATGCTCTTACATTTGCACATGGCATCCTTATTGGTTAAGAAAAACGTATTCAATACTAATAATTCACTTACAGGTAAAGGTAAGAAATCATAAGGCTGTTGAATTTACATATAATTTATATATTCTAGCTTTACCAATAACATTTAGTCCATACGTGTCTTAAATTTGGTATATTGTGACCTCCAGTGGATGAATGAGGAATTACAAGGTGTAATCTATCCATTACGCACCTATGTCTCCAAAAGCTCAACGTGCGCCGCGCTGCGCTCTAGTAGTGGTATCTGCTGCATCCCTTCTTAGGACACGACTTTTCCCACTCCCCTGCAGTACTATGCATAATCAACTCCAGATGTGTATACACATTTCCAAAGTAATGTATGCGTCCAGAAATTAAAACAAACGCATGCATTATTCCAATTTGGATGTCCACCAATCCTTGTGTTACCTCACATCTCCGAATTAACAACAAGACAACAACTACATATATTTAAAATTAGAAGAGGAACATACTAATCATCTGTATCTTTATTGAAGTCATCATTATACAAATTGGCTGCAAAAGCCAACCACCTACATTTAAAACGAGTACAGGCACAATTTCTAGGTATAGGACACAAAATACTTGGCTGATATTTTACAAGAGTATGACAGAAAGTGAACGAGGGGGGAGAGAGAGTGGTTTGAGCGGACCTTTGGGGAAACAGTCCGTCCGTAAGGGGGGTTGGAACACAATCACTACAGGACTCCTCACGCTATGATACCACGGCGCATTCCTGAAAAGACAATTCACAGCATGGCACTGAAAGAGAGACGTTCGCCAAAGGGCAAATGTTGCAGTTGCCTGCATCCCAAAATCCCATGGATTTTTAACTGAACAAGAAAAGACACCCAACGAACATCAAGTTTAAGCATCTTAAGAAGAAGAGAAAAATAGGATAGCAAAGGTAAGTAATTACATTGAAGTATGTTGGGGCACCTTTGAATTGCTCTTTCGAAATCACCTGAAGTGCCATGAAGTGTCAGACCTATCATTAAGAAAGAGCAGTTGCGGAGAATTTGTAATTACTCGAACTTAGTCGGAACTGCCACGCGCATCATCATGTGGGTGTAATGATATTGTTCATTAATTTTCTTCCTCGCTCTCAAGATCCGTTCCTTTCCGGATCTTCATGCCCGGAGAGTTCAAGTCGCGTTGGCGGTAATTGTTTTGGTGTAAACAGCGTTTCCGGACACTAGCCTACCTCTCGGCTATCTGCAGTAATTTATGCACACTTTGTGTCTAACTTTAGCTCTTCCAGGCCACCATAATCATCTGTGAGTCATATACAATAATTTATGTTTTTTTTTCTTCTATTATTGTTGTCATATTACGGAAATAGCTGTCTGATGGCACTATTGATGATAAACTGTATGTACAAAAGTATGTGGACACCCCTTCAAATGAGTGGATTCGGCTATTTCAGCCACACCCGTTGCTGACAGGTGTATAAAATCGAGCACACAGCCATGCAACCTCCATAGACAAACATTGGCAGTAGAATGGCCTTACTGAAGAGCTCAGTGACTTTCAACGTGTCACTGTCATAGGATGCCACCTTTCCAACAAGTCAGTTCATCAAATTTCTGCCCTGATAGAGCTGCACCGGTCAACTGTAAGTGCTGTTATTGTGAAGTGGAAATGTGTAGGAGCAAGAACGGCTCAGCTGCGAAGTAGTAGGCCACACAAGCTCACAGAACGGGGCCGCCAAGTGCTGAAGCGCGTCGCGCGTAAAAATCGTCTGTCCACGGTTGCAACACTCACTACCGAGTTCCAAACTGCCTCTGGAAGCACTGTTAGCACAATAGCTGTTAGTTGGGAGCTTCATGAAATGGGTTTCCATGGCCGAGCAACTGCACACAAGCCTAAGATCACTGTGTGCAATGGCAAGCGTCGGCTGGAGTGGTGTAAAGCTCGCCACCATTGGATTCTGGAGCAGTGGAAATGCTGTTTTTCAGAGTCCAATGTTTTTCATGGTTCAGGCTCCTTAGTTCCAATGAAGGGAAATCTTAACGCTACAGCATACAATGACATTCTAGACGATTCTGTGCTTCCATCTTTGCGGCAACAATTCGGTGAAGGCCCTTTCCTGTTTCAGCATGACAATGCCCCCATGCACAAAGCAAAGTCCTTACAGAAATGGTTTGTCGAGATCGGTGTGGAAGAACTTGACAGGTCTGCACAGAGCCCTGACCTCAACCCCATCGAACCCCTTTGGGATGAATTGGAACGCAGACTGCGAGCCAGGCATAATCGCCCAACATCAGTGCCCAACCTCACTAAGGATCTTGTGGGTTAATGGAAGTCCCCGCAGCAATGTTTCCAACATCTTCCCAGAAGAGTGGAGGCTGTTGTAGCAGCAAAGGGGGGACCGACTCCATATTAATGCCCATGATTTTGGAATGAGATGTTTGACGGGCAGGTGTCCACATACTTTTGGTCATGTAGTGTACATTGTAGTGGTCATGTAGTGTATTTCAGAATGATTTTAGCCAACAGGTGAGCAGCTGTAAGGAAATCACCTAATTTAAGCAATCTGTTCTGGATTGGTAACCAAATAAAACAAGACAGAAAAACAGGACTGTTATGCTATGGTATCTCTCATCCAAATAGAGATATGTTACATTGAATACAAAACAACCAACAGTGATATTTTGGGTATCTGCTGTTCAATGACAGTCAGCTAGTCTGGCTTTTGTCTGTGTCCTTTTTGACACCCTAGTGCACAACATTGGCTAGGGAATAGCTAGCTGCTCTTAGTAACGCAAGTGTATTTGTATACACTTGCGTTGCTTTCAATTGTATTTGGTTGCACAAAACAACGCCAGCGGGAAACCAGAAGTTAAATACAATTACATTTACACTTACTGTGCCGGTGGGTAGGAAGGTTGGTGATTATGACGGGGGGAATTTGAGACAAAATATCAAAACAATTATTATTGAACAGACTTTCCAAACGTGGGTCTGTTGTAGACCCACTTCATCTCTGCTTACCTCATGTCAAAATAAAAGTCCCCCACAAGTTATTCCTTTTTTGTCCATACATGGCACACGTGCAGGCCTTTTATTTTGACACGAGTTAAACAGAGAGGAAATGACCAACCTTCCTGCCCACCGGCACAGTAAGTAGAAATGTAACTTGTACAGTGTCGTGGTCAAAAGTTTTGAGAATGACAGAAGTATTGGTCTTCACAATGTTTGCTGCTTCAGTGTTTTTAGATATTTTTGTCAGATGTTACTATGGTATACTGAAGTATAATTACAAGTATTCCATAAGTGTCAAAAGCTTTTATTGACAATTACATTAAGTTTATGCAAAGAGTCAATATTTGCAGTGTTGACCCTTCTTTTTCAAGACCTCTGCAATCCGCCCTGGCATGCTGTCAATTAACTTCTGGGCCACATCCTGACTGATGGCAGCCCATTCTTGCATAATCAATGCTTGGAGTTTGTCAGAATTTGTGGGTTTTTGTTTGTCCACCCGCCTCTTGAGGATTGACCACATGTTCTCAATGGGAATAAGGTCTGGGGAGTTTCCTGGCCATGGACCCAAAATTTCGATGTTTTGTTCCCCGAGCCACTTAGTTATCACTTTTGCCTTATGGCAAGGTGCTCCATCATGCTGGAAAAGGCATTGTTCCTCACCAAACTGTTCTTGGATGGTTGGGAGAAGTTGCTCTCGGAGGATGTGTTGGTACCATTCTTTATTCATGGCTGTGTTCTTAGGCAAAATTGTGAGTGAGCCCACTCCCTTGGCTGAGAAGCAACCCCACACATTAATGGTCTCAGGAAGCTTTACTGTTGGCATGACACAGGACTGATGGTAGCGCTCACCTTGTCTTCTCCGGACAAGCTTTTTTCCGGATGCCCCAAACAATCGGAAAGGGGATTCATCAGAGAAAATGACTTTACCCCAGTCCTCAGCAGTCCAATCCCTGTACCTTTTGCAGAATATCAGTCTGTCCCTGATGTTTTTCCTGGAGAGAAGTGGCTTCCTCGCTGCCCTTCTTGACACCAGGCCATCCTCCAAAAGTCTTGGCCTCACTGTGCGTGCAGATGCACTCACACCTGCCTGCTGCCATTCCTGAGCAAGCTCTGCACTGGTGGTGCCCCGATCCCGCAGCTGAATCAACTTTAGGAGATGGTCCTGGCGCTTGCTGGACTTTCTTGGGCACCCTGAAGCCTTCTTCACAACAATTGAACCTCTCTCCTTGAAGTTCTTGATGATCCGATAAATGGTTGATTTAGGTGCAATCTTACTAGCAGCAATATCCTTGCCTGTGAAGCCCTTTTTGTGCAAAGCAATGATGACGGCACGTGTTTCCTTGCAGGTAACCATGGTTAACAGAGGAAGAACAATGATTTCAAGCACCACCCTCCTTTTAAAGCTTCCAGTCTGTTATTTTAACTCAATCGGCATGACAGAGTGATCTCCAGCCGTGTCCTCGTCAACACTCTCACCTGTGTTAACGAGAGAATCACTGACATGATGTCAGCTGGTCCTTTTGTGGCAGGGCTATAATGCAGTGGAAATGTTTTTTGGGGGATTAAGTTCATTTTCATGGCAAAGAGGGACTTTGCAATTCATCTGATCACTCTTCATAGCATTCTGAGGCAGCAGACTTTCTGAAAATTAATATTTGTGTCATTCGCAAAACTTTTGACCACAACTGTATTTAACTTCTGGCTTCCAGAAGTTTCTACCTTGGACTGTTTTTGTGCAATCCAATAGAATTAAAAGCAACACTAGTATATGTAAATACACCCACGTTGCTAAAAACAGCTAGGGAATAGCGTGCCCATCCCAAATGTCTCTACTTTTGACCAGGACCTATAGGGTTCTGGTCAAAAGTAGTGGACTATGTAGGGAATACGGTGCCATTTCATTCAGACTGGCTATTGTCTCTGTTCACCGGGTACCTCAGAGTGTAATTTCACACGATTGGATTGTTATATAAGTTTAGCAGAGTGCCATCCTCCTCTCATCTATCCTGCCTGTCTGTGTAGGAGTGCCTCTACTGTTCCACCTCTCCTTTCTGTCGTTGCTGTAAAAATCCATGTACATTTGATGTGCTTGAAAAGGTTTTACTCTGCTCTGCATCATGGTGGGAAACAAAGTTAATGCACTCTAATTGATCAATATTGGGCATTTGTCACAACGTATTTTTGTCATATGGAGAATTAATGTGAGGGTTGATGTTATGTTAATATAGGAAGAGGCATGTCATCCCCTAGAGTCCCAGTGTGTGTGTGTGTGTGTGTGTGTACTGGGGGAGGATGGGGCTTCATCCCAGCCTGTCTTGTGGGGGCGGAGTGTGAGTGTGATAGCAGTGTGAAAAGGCATGATGCTGATCACACACACACTAATGTGCAGTCTGCTGTTCTACAAGTGGTGCCTCCATGAACACTCTAGTGTACTGTACTCTGCTGTACTCTGACTAATACACAGTATGTACACTGACTAATACACAGTATGGCAACCCCACAAGTCACCTACTGATGATGTCATCATAGGCATGGCTGGTGTCACACCCACCACTGTAGATGGAGAGCCAATGACTGACTGTAAGATTGCTATTGGCTAAAGTTGCTTTTTAAAGGCCCAGTGCAGTCAAAAACGTGATTTACCTGTGTTTTTATATATATATATATATATATATATATATATATATATATATATAAAGTGTATATATACACAGTACCAGTCAAAAGTTTGGACACACCTACTCATTCAAGGGATTTTCTTTATTTTTTACTATTTTCTACATTGTAGAATAATAGTGAAGACATCAGAACTATGAAATAACACATATGGAATCATGTAGTAACCAAAAAAGTGTTAAACAAATCAAAATATATTTTATATTTTAGATTCTTCAAATAGCCACCCTTTGCCTTTATGACAGCTTTGCACACTCTTGGCATTCTCTCAAACAGCTTCACCTGGAATGTTTTTCCAACAGTCTTGAAGGATTTCCCACATATGCTGAGCACTTGTTGGCTGCTTTTCCTCCACTCTACGGTCCAACTCATCCTATAACATCTCAACTGGGTTGAGGTCGGGTGATTGTGGAGGCCAGGTCATCTGATGCAGCACTCCATCACTCTCCTTCTTTGTCAAATAGCCCTTACACAGCCTGGAGGTGTGTTGGGTCATTGTCCTGTTTAAAAACAAATTATAGTCCCACTAAACCCAAATCAGATGGGATGGTGTATTGCTGCAGAATGCTGTGGTAGACATGCTGGTTAAGTGTGCCTTGAATTCTAAATAAATCACTGACAGTGTCACCAACAAAGCACCATCACACCTCCTCCTCCATGCTTCACGGTCGGAACCACGCATGCGGAGATCATCTACTCTGCGTCTCACAAAGACACGGCGGTTGGAACCAGAAATCTCAAATTTGGACTAATCTCAGATTTTCACCAGTCTAATGTCCATTGCTCGTGTTTCTTGGCCCAAGCAAGTCTCTTCTTCTTATTGGTGTCCTTATAGTAGTTTCTTTGTAGCAATTCGACCATGAAGACCTGATTCACGCAGTCTCTTCTGAACAGTTGATGTTGAGATGAGTCTGTTACTTGAACTCTGTGAAGCATTTATTTGGGCTGCAATCTGAGGTGCAGTTAACTCAAATGAACTTATCCTCTGCAGCAGAGGTAACTCTGGGTCTTCCTTTCCTGAGGCGGTCCTTGTGAGAGCCAGTTTCATCATAGCGCTTGATGGTTTTTGCGACTGCACTTGAAGAAACTTTCAAAGTTCTTGAAATTCTCCGGATTGACTGACCTTCATGTCTTAAAGTAATGATGGACTGTCGTTTCTCTTTGCTTATTTGAGCTGCCATAATATGGACTTGGTCTTTTACCAAATAGGGCTATCTTTTGTATACCACCCCTACCTTGTCACACCACAACTGATTGGCTCAAACGCATTAAGAAGGAAAGGCATTCCACAAATTAACTTTTAACAAGGCACACCTGTTAATTGAAATGCATTCAAATCAAATCAAATTGTATTTGCCACATGCGCCGAATACGACAGGTGTATACATTACAGTGAAATGCTTACTTACAAGCCCATAACCAACAATGCAGTTTAATAAAAAAATAAAAAAAGCAAATAATTAAAGAGCAGCAGTAAAATAAAATAACAGTAGGGAGGTTATATACAGGGGGTACTGGTACAGAGTCAATATGCGGGGGCACCGGTTAGTCGAGGTAATTTAGGTAATATGTACATGTGGGTAGAGTTAAAGTGACTATGCATAAATAATAAACAGAGTAGCAGCAGCGTAAAACGGGGGGGGGGCAGTGCAAATAGTCCGGGTAGCCATGATTAGCTGTTCAGGAGTCTTATGGCTTGGGGGTAGAAGCTGTTAAGAAGTCTTTTGGACCTAGACTTGGCGCTTAGGTACCGCTTGCCATGCGGTAGCAGAGAGAACAGTCTATGACTAGGGTAGCTGGAGTCTTTCATAATTTTTAGGGCGACTGATAATTCCAGGTGACTACCTCATGAAGCTGGTTGAGAGAATGCCAAGAGTGTGCAAAGCTGTCATCAAGGCAAATGTTGGCTACTTTGAAGAATCTTAAATATAAAATATATTTTGATTTGTTTAACACTTTTTTGGTTACTACATGATTCCATATGTGTTATTTCATAGTTTTGATGTCTTCACTATTATTCTACAATGTAGAAAATAGTAGAAATAAAGAAAAACCCTGGAATGAATAGGTGTGTCCAAACTTTGACTGGTACTGTATATATATTTCCACACTGAGGTTGGGATAATATTGTGAAAACGATGATAATGCCCTTCTAGTGTAAGAGCTGTTTGAAAAGACCGCCTGAAATTTCAGCCTGTTTTGGTGGGATGGAGTTTTGGCCTGCCTGTGACATCACCAGTCGGTAAATTAGTTAATAGACCAATAAGAAAGGGATTTCCAAACCTCTGCCAATAACAGCTAGTTTTCCGTTTTCCCCTCCCCATTCAGACAACACCCAGACAGTCCTAGCAAAATTCTTACTTGAGAAATGTCTCTTTGCTAAGAAGCAAGTCAAGGATCATATCACCTCTACCTTACCTGTCACCCTAGACCCACTTCAATTTGCTTACCGCCCCAATAGATCCACAGACGATGCAATCACACTGCACACTGCCCTATCCCATCTGGACAAGAGGAATACCTATGTAAGAATGCTGTTCATTGACTATAGCTCAGCATTCAACACCATAGTACCCTCCAAGCTCATCATCAAGCTTGAGGCCCTGGGTCTGAACCCCGCCCTGTGCAACTGGGTCCTGGACTTCCTGACGGGCCGCCCCCAGGTGGTGAATGTAGGAATCAACATCTCCACTTCGCTGATCCTCAACACTGGGGCCCCACAAGGGTGCGTGCTCAGTCCCCTCCTGTACTCCCTGTTCACCCATGGCTGCGTGGCCAAGCACGCCTCCAACTCAATCATCAAGTTTGCAGACGACACAACAGTAGTAGGCTTGATTTCCAACAATGTCGAAACCGCCTACAGGGAGGAGGTGAGGGCTCTGGGAGTGTGGTGCCAGGAAAATAACCTCTCACTCAACGTCAACAAAACAAAGGAGATGATCGTGGACTTCAGGAAACAGCAGAGGGTGCACCCCCCTATCTACATCGACGGGACCGCAGTGGAGAAGGTGGAAAGCTTCAAGTTCCTTGGCGTACACATCACCAACAAACTGAAATGGTCCACCGACGCAGACAGTGTGGTGAAGAAGGCGCAACAGCGCCTCTTCAACCTCAGGAGGCTGAAGACATTCGGCTTGTCACCTAAAACCCTCAAACTTTTACAGATGCACAATTGAGAGCATCCTGTCGGGCTGTATCACCACCTGGTATGGCAACTGCACCGCCCGCAACCGCAGGGCTCTCCAGAGGGTGGTGCGGTCTGCCGAACGCATTATCGGGGGAAAACTACCCGCCCTCCAAGACACATACAGTGAGGGAAAAAAGTATTTGATCCCCTGCTGATTGTGTACATTTGCCCACTGACAAATACATGATCAGTCTATAATTTTAATGGTAGGTTTATTTGAACAGTGAGAGACAGAATAACAGCACAAATCCAGAAAAACGCATGTTGAAAATGTTATAAATTGATTTGCATTTTAATGCGGGAAATAAGTATTTGACCCCCTCTCAATCAGAAAGATTTCTGGCTCCCAGGTGTCTTTTATACAGGTAACGAGCTGAGATTAGGAGCACACTCTTAAAGGGAGTGCTCCTAATCTCAGCTTGTTACCTGTATAAAAGACACCTGTCCACAGACCAAAGAGCTCTCCAAGGATGTCAGGGACAAGATTGTAGACCTACACAAGGCTGGAATGGGCTACAAGACCATCGCCAAGCAGCTTGGTGAGAAGGTGACAACAGTTGGTGCGATTATTCACAAATGGAAGAAACACAAAATAACTGTCAATCTCCCTCGGCCTGGGGCTCCATGCAAGATCTCACCTCGTGGAGTTGCAATGATCATGAGAACGGTGAGGAATCAGCCCAGAACTACACGGGAGGATCTTGTCAATGATCTCAAGGCAGCTGGGACCATAGTCACCAAGAAAACAATTGGTAACACACTACGCCGTGAAGGACGGAAATCCTGCAGCACCCGCAAGGTCCCCCTGCTCAAGAAGCACATATACAGACCTGTCTGAAGTTTGCCAATGAACATCTGAATGATTCAGAGGAGAACTGGGTGAAAGTGTTGTGGTCAGATGAGACCAACATCGAACTCTTTGGCATCAACTCAACTCGCTGTGTTTGGAGGAGGAGGAATGCTGCCTATGACCCCAAGAACACCATCCCCACCGTCAAACATGGAGGTGGAAACATTATGATTTGGGGGTGTTTTTCTGCTAAGGGGACAGGACAACTTCACCGCATCAAAGGGACGATGGATGGGGCCATGTACCGTCAAATCTTGGGTGAGAACCTCCTTCCCTCAGCCAGGGCATTAAAAATGGGTCGTGGATAGATATTCCAGCATGACAATGACCCAAAACACACGGCCAAGGCAACAAAGGAGTGGCTCAAAAGGAGGAACATTAAGGTCCTGGAGTGGCCTAGCCAGTTTCCAGACCTTAATCCCATAGACAATCTGTGGAGGGAGCTGAAGGTTCGAGTTGCCAAACGTCAGCCTCGAAACCTTAATGACTTGGAGAAGATCTGCAAAGAGGAGTGGGACAAAATCCCTCCTGAGATGTGTGCAAACCTGGTGGCCAACTACAAGAAACGTCTGACCTCTGTGATTGCCAACAAGGGTTTTGCCACCAAGTACTAAGTAATGTTTTGCAGAGGGGTCAAATACTTATTTCCCTCATTAAAATGCAAATCAATTTATAACATTTTTGACATGCATTTTTCTGGATTTTGTTGTTGTTATTCTGTCTCTCACTGTTCAAATAAACCTACCATTAAAATTATAGACTGATCATGTCTTTGTTAGTGGGCAAATGTACAAAATCAGCAGGGGATCAAATACTTTTTTCCCTCACTGTACAGCACCCGATGTCACAGGAAGGCCAAAAAGATAATCAAGGACCTCAACCACCCGAGCCACTGCCTGTTCACCCCGCTATCATCCAGAAGGCGAGGTCAGTACAGGTGCATCAAAGCTGGGACAGAGAGAATGAAAAACAGCTTCTATCTCAAGGCCATCAGACGGTTAAATAGCCATCACTAGCACATTAGAGGCTGCTGCTGCCTATTGAAATCACTGGCCACTTTAAGAAATGGAACACTAGTCACTTTAATAATGTTTACAGTCACTTTAATAATGTTTACATATCTTGCACTACTCATCTCATATGTACAGTCGTGGTCAAAAGTTTTGAGAATGACACAAGTATTGGTCTTCACAAAGTTTGCTGCTTCAGTGTTTTTAGATATTTTTGTCAGATGTTAGTATGGTATACTGAAGTATAATTACAAGCATTCCATAAGTGTCAAAGGCTTTTATTGACAATTACATTAAGTTTATGCAAAGAGTCAATATTTGCAGTGTTGACCCTTCTTTTTCAAGACCTCTGCAATCCGCCCTGGCATGCTGTCAATTAACTTCTGGGCCACATCCTGACTGATGGCAGCCCATTAGTGCATAATCAATGCTTAGAGTTTGTCAGAATGTGGGTTTTTGTTTGTCCACCCGCCTCTTGAGGATTGACCACAAGTTCTCAATGGGATTAAGGTCTGGGGAGTTTCCTGGCCATGGACCCAAAATGTCAATGTTTTGTTCCCCAAGCCACTTAGTTATAAATTTTGCCTTATGGCAAGGTGCTCCATCATGCTGGAAAAGGCATTGTTCGTCACCAAACTGTTCTTGGATGGTTGGGAGAAGTTGCTCTCGGCAGATGTGTTGGTACCATTCCTTATTCATGGCTGTGTTCTTAGGCAAAATTGTGAGTGAGCCCTCTCCCTTGGCTGAGAAGCAACCCCACACATGAATGGTCTCAGGTTGCTTTACTGTTGGCATGACACAGGACTGATGGTAGCGCTCACCTTGTCTTCTCCGGACAAGCTTTTTTCCGGATGCCCCAAACAATCGGAAAGGGGATTCATCAGAGAAAATGACTTTACCCCAGTCCTCAGCAGTCCAATCCCTGTACCTTTTGCAGAATATCAGTCTGTCCCTGATGTTTTTCCTGGAGAGAAGTGGCTTCCTCGCTGCCCTTCTTGACACCAGGCCATCCTCCAAAAGTCTTGGCCTCACTGTGCGTGCAGATGCACTCACACCTGCCTGCTGCCATTCCTGAGCAAGCTCTGCACTGGTGGTGCCCCGATCCCGCAGCTGAATCAACTTTAGGAGATGGTCCTGGCGCTTGCTGGACTTTCTTGGGCGCCCTGAAGCCTTCTTCACAACAATTGAACCTCTCTCCTTGAAGTTCTTGATGATCCGATAAATGATTGATTTAGGTGCAATCTTACTAGCAGCAATATCCTTGCCTGTGAAGCCCTTTTTGTGCAAAGCAATGATGACGGCACGTGTTTCCTTGCAGGTAACCATCGTTAACAGAGGAAGCACAATGATTTCAAGCACCACCCTACTTTTAAAGCTTCCAGTCTGTTATTCTAAGTCAATCAGCATGACAGAGTGATCTCCAGCCTTGTCCTCGTCAACACTCTCACCTGTGTTAATGAGAGAATCACTGACATGATGTAAGCTGGTCCTTTTGTGGCAGGGCTGAAATGCAGTAGAAAAGTTTTGGGGATTAAGTTCATTTTCATGGCAAAGAGGGACTTTGCAATTAATTGCAATTCATCTGATCATTCTGGAGTATATGCAAATTGCCATCATAAAAACTGAGGCAGCAGAATTTATGAAAATTAATATTTGTGTCATTCTCAAAACTTTTGACCACGACTGTATATACTGCATTCTATTCTATAATATTCTACTGTATCTTAGTCCATATGTGTATATCTTCTTAAATTCCATTCCTTACTAGTTTTGTGTGTATTGGGTATATGTTGTGAAATTGTTAGATATTACTTGTTAGATATTACTGTACTGTCGGAGCTAGAAGCACAAGCATTTCGCTACACCCGCTATAGCATCTGCTAAACACATGTATGTGACAAATAAAATGTGATTTGATTTGATATTGAGCTAAAAACAGCTGCATTTAACCTTGAACCTTTCTTTAACCAGGAAGTCCCATTATCAAGGGAGACCAGGCCAAGAAGGGCAGCTCAATAAAAAACACAGATCATTCAACAAGGTGAAGGAGGTTACAAAACGTTCATACGTTCTCACTTTCTAGTGCTTTTCCTATCTCTATTACTGTTTCTGTGAGGGCTGAAACTTTCCTTATAGGTCCTGAAAAGCCATTTAGAAAAATTATTAGTTTCAGATAAATATAATATTCACTCTCACTCCACATCAAGTCAAAATCATCTGACATTATCTAACAGTTCCTAAAAAAACTACAACTTTTTTTCCAAAAGTGCTCTAGAGCCCATCCCTGTCCGTCACAGTATTATTCATTGACTTAGTCATAAGATAGAGGTCTGAACATCCATTAACTGCGAGTTTGGAAATCTTTCCACACATCACACAGTGACGCATCACTTTATCTCAAGAGGCCTGTTGGCTATTTTCTCCCTCTCTTACCACGCCGCTGTGTGTGGCCGGGTTCTGTAATGACTGCAGATGGGGCTGTCGTCACTGATCCAGGACCAGTTAATATCTACCAGTCCCTCAGTCCTATCCTTAGCTCTTGGATGGAGAAAAAGCAAACCTGATCTTAGATCAGTGCACAGGGGAAATGTATAGTCTACACATCATAAGCTGTTATGAGCTTCTCTTGATCAAAAACATTGACACACACTTACTCACTCACTCACAGACAAACATAACAGATGTTAGCCAGCCATCAATTAAGATTTAAAACTGTTGATCTGATGAGATAAGATGAGATGGAGTTGGGTATTTATCATCACAATGCCTGGCTGGTCTGAATCACTGTCCTATCTGTTGGCCATTTCAGGTCTAAAATTATGAATATTCACAGTTATGCTAACAGCTCTTCTCTCCTCGCTACTTCTCCCACAGCCTAAGTGATGGTCTGACTCACTCTGCTACTTCTGCCTGCCTCCATACCGCTCCCTCTTTCTCTAAATTACAGCAAAGTCAATGTTAGAAGAAATGGCAAACAAGACAAATCAATTAAATGATCTTCGTAGAGCTATTGCACATGAGCGCCCCCCTCTCCCCCATCTCTCTCTCTCTCTCTCGCTCTCTTCCTTTCTCTCCTGTCACTCTTCCCTCAAACTCCCCAACAACCGCTATATACTTCAGGCACTCAAACAGACACCTGTCTGACGGACCCCTTTGCCCCCCTCCTCTCCTCACATAAACACACACACACACACACAGCGGAGTCACACAGCCTACAGCAATTATCCAATTGCATTAGTCATATTTAATGGTTTCACTTCATGTCCACAACCTTACTTGGAGATTATTTATATATGGCTTTGACTTAATTGGCTAGAGAGTGATGACATCTAATGACGTCCGATGTAAAGATGGGCAATTCCACGTTAAAGGAATTGCGCTGAGACTCAGATTTGCCACTTAAAATGTATGCCAAACAAAAACCATTGATTTCAAAGTTGAACAAACAAGAAACCATAACTCTATGCACAAGGATTACTTTTAACAATTTACTCTGAACATTTTACAAAAACATATTTACTGGAAGAACTGTGCATATACAAAGTTTGGTAACAGAATTTTGGTAATATCTCCCTCAGTTTTTTATGCGTCCACCTTTTCCAAAAACTCTGTTAAATATCTGCTCCGAATTAAGATTCAACAATGTCTGCAGATAGAATGGGGTGTCAGCAATGACGTGATACATTGACTTTGAAAAAATTCCTTTTGGTTATTGAACTACACTAAGTGAAGGGGATTTACATCCAGTAACGGAATTGCGGTAATGGAATTTCATCATGGGTCACTGATCTGTGTATGAACGTCATTCTGTTCTCTATCCTAAATACGTAAACAAAGGTATAAATATGCAATATCATCCTTTGCATATTTGGGTATTATTCTACATGTAACCGGTGTGAAATGGCTAGCTAGTTAGCGGTGCGCGCTAGTAGTTGTTTCCCTTGCTCTGCAAGGGCCACGGCTTTTGTGGAGTGACGGGTAACGGTGCTTCGAGGGTGACTGTTGTCGATGTGTGCAGAGGGTCCCTGGTTCGAGCCCAGGTAGGGGCGAGGAGAGGGACGGAAGCAACACTGTTACATACACACTGGCTATTTTTTTGTTTTATATATATATTTTTTACCCCTTTTTTCGTGATATCCAATTGGTAGTTACAGTCTTGTCCCATCACTGCAACTCCCATACGGACTCGGGAGAGGTGAAGGTCGAGAGCCATGCATCCTCCGAAACACAACCCTGCAAAGCCACACTGCTTCTTGACACACTGCTCACTTAACCCGGAAGCCAGCCGAACCAATGTGTCGGAGGAAACACTGTACAACTGGCGACCAAAGTCAGCGTGCATGTGCCCAGCCCGCCACAAGGAGTCGCTAGAGCGCGATGGGACAAGGACATCCCGGCCGGCCAAACCCTCCCCTAATCCGAACAACGTTGGGCCAATTGTGCGCCGCCTCATTGGTCTCCCGGTCACGGCCGGCTGCGACACAGCCCGGGATCGAACTCGGGTCTGTAGTGACGCCTCTAGCACTGCGATGCAGTGCCTTAGACTGCTGCGCCACTCGGGAGGCCCTACACTGGCTATTATTTTAATGATCTCTGCCCCCAAACAAGACCAAATTTGGTTGGTCCAGATCGGACCAAATCTGAACCAATCATAGATGTCTATGTTTCACAAGTTTGGACAAAGTACAGCACAGTAGAGCTCAGTAGAGTACCGTGCAGCACAGAACAGTAGAGTATAGTACAGTAGAGTACAGTACATTATAGTGTCCTCAACTCTAGTGTGCTGTAATGAACTATACTCTACTTTTCTTTACAGTGCTGTACTGTACTGTCCAAACTTGTGAACCCAACTGTAGTTTGTGACTACTATGATTTCCCATTGTAGCCAATTCAATTGCAGACATTCCGATTTTCATAAACAAAATTGATATCAGTAAAAACACTAACTAATTGATAGGTCTACCTTTACTTGTTACTTCTGTGAACCTTCATTATCGTCGCTCATGAGGGAGAGAAATTAGAAAATATCTTAAAGATATGTGGGTTTTGGGTAACGGAATTTCAAGGCACAGCACAATCTATCTTAAACTTACAGAGGGCAGAACATTTCTCCAAAACTAAATAGTAAGTGTTGATATTAGTTGGCAGGGGTCTTCAACATTATTGGGTTTTGAAGTATTTTCTGGTAAATGTTTTCTAAGATGCCTTTTCCATCTGTTTGACCAGAAATCAAAGCCTTTGCTTATTTCTTTTTTTTTTAAGTGGTTGAAAAATGTATATGCCTTAATTTCTCAACAATATAGACTCTTAGCTTTCATGTGACACCCATTTTGATATGCTCCTATGAACTTCACATTGGTTCTCATGGGTCCATTTACATGGAAATGACCAGATATCATGTAGTACGTCCTTATTCTGACGAGCAGTTTCTGTCTTTGCCCTCTCTGTAGTCAACGGATGACTTCGCCATTATCATCCCCCAGACATTAGAAAGCCTGCATTGTTATTCAGAATCTATTCTCAGTCATCATAAAGGAACAGTATTCCAGAATCTACTCTTTACACTCCAAATGTCAGAGTTCCAGAATAATACAACAAGGTACTTCTACCAGGTGCTAGCCAATCTATTCCAATATACTGTAAATAATACTCAAGTGTCTCCCTCCTCTTCTTCCTAACTGCCAACCGTATTCTCCATGCCTGTGGTCCTCTGTAGCTCAGCTGGTAGAGCACGGCGCTTGTAACGCCAAGGTAGTGGGTTCGATCCCCGGGACCACCCATACACAAAAAAAAAAAAAAAAAATGTATGCACGCATGACTGTAAGTCGCTTTGGATAAAAGCGTCTGCTAAATGGCATATTATTATTATTATTATTATATTATTATGCCTGACATTCACCTACAAGGTTTTCTTATTCTCTCCCTTCCTTCTCTTCCTCTTCTCAGCCCCCTCATTTTCTCTCCTCTCTCTCTCTCCTCCGTCGCTGTCACTGCTGCCTGCTGCTCACTTTTAGCCTTGTTCTCTCTTTTTCTCTGTGGTGCTGTAGACAGACACGCATCTCTTCTCTGTCTCTCCCGCTACCGGTCTCCTTTTCACTCTATCGCTCCACTTCTTACATTCCCTTGCTTCCCCAGGGGTCTCCCCTACCAGGCCTGCCTCTCTCTTTCATCCACCCATTCTCTCCTTTCCTCCTCCCTCTTCAGACTCTATCCCCCTCGACTCTTCTCCCTCATCTCCACTTCCTTGTTAGCAAGCTAGCTCTCTGCATACGGTACCAAACTGCTCTACTACATCATGCTGTCGACCTCTGTTGAAGAGTGAAAACCTATTTAAGTCGATAATATGGCCTTGTCATTGTTCTCTGTCAATTACATTTGATATAGACCAGTTGGCTACCCCCTCCCAAAATCAAAATGTGAAATTGATGCCAATGTTTTGTTCTGGCTTTGTGCACACGTTTGCTCTACTTCCTGTCTGGGGCAGCATGGTGCCCATATTGCGAGGCTGATTAGCTACACAAACAGGTGTGAAACACAGACTGGTGTGCGCGCGACGTGAGAACACAACATGGAATCAGTGTTTGGTTTTGATTTGGAGGGAGGGAGGGGGGGGGGGGGGGGTGGTGGTGTATCATCTAAAAACTGGATTTAATAGCACAGTCTTGTGATGGTGAGGTGTTCTTGTGTGCTTTTGAGTAAATTGTGACATACCAACTTTTTAAAACTGGTTTTTAACATGCCTAAAAGTGCTAGCATGGTCCCAGATCTGTTCGTTTTTTTGCCCACTCCATTGTCCTTGTTTTGCATGAAAATTCCATTAGGAGTTGAAAGCAGAAACAGACTGGCACCCAGGCTAAACAAGTGCCCTGTTAGCTGTGTAATTAGAGTGAAATTATGTGCATTTATTTATCGAGTGCCTACTTTGTGTTTGTCATGTGACTATTGCTCCACTGGTGCACATCCTCCTCTACTATGAGGCGCATCCGTTGACATGTGCGTTTATATCCACGTTTGCTCCTGAAGCATGCACCCCTTTTTCCTGCGGTTTCTGTAATTTTGGTTATGTGCACCCCTGCTTGTTGAGGCAATGGTTTTGCCCACGGAATGTCAAGGTATTTCTACCTGGTTTTGCCGCTATTCTGTAAACGGAAGAGGAGACTATCCCTATGTGGGTAGGCTGTATTTTGTCTCAACTGTAGCCTACCCACTCCCGTTTCCTAGGCCGAATCCTGACTGTTGGATTGAGTTTTTTTTTTTTGTGCCTCTTTTGCCGAAATTATTATTTATGCTAACCACTGCTACCATCACAACCATTACGTTGTGAATGAAAGCACAATTTTTGCACCGTCTTTAAAGGGCGACTGCACTTCCTGATTTGGACTCGTTCATCTTCAATTCTCATTAAGAAATGCTAGCGGCCATGACTGAAGGCAAACGAGTTGTCGTGGGAGTGTGGTTTGATGTGGATGTGTCATTCAATCACAACAAACAAATGCAGTAGTGAGTACAGCTAGGTAAAATAAACTAGCTTTGCTATGGGAGAGAACAAAGTTTTGAAGTTGAGGACTTCTCCCCTAATTCAGCTAATTCAGTTCTGTGTGTAGGCTAAAGCGTGCGCTGACCTTGTGTTTAACCAAGCTGACAGCAGCTAGCTAGCAGGATTGCCAGCTGCAGCTATCACCAAGCTATCTGGCTGTTATTTTTTCTGTCAAATCCATTATGGCAAGATAAATTCCAGTGTCTGGAATGTGTTTCATAAGACACTCGTTTTACAACGCCTTGCTACGAAAGTAGCTTAGTTTCAACGTTTCATCAAATACAGTACAGTATGACAACAGGCTAAAACTGCTTCTCCAATAGAGATCCCCGATCACACTTGTAGGCAAGGTCATACCGACGTTGGCTCGCTAAACTCATGTGTGGAAACAGGTATAACGGTCGTCTCGCGCCGAACTGCGCATGTGCAGGCCGTCAAATCAAAGCCACTCTTCGATAGAAAGTTGTTTTTGATGAATATTTAAACGTGTCAGTTTGTCGCTTTCACAAGGTTGGACTAATTACATGTTCAACTACTTAAGACATTGTCTCGAATCGATTTGTGCCTTTAGATTGAGAAAATGAACAACTATGAATAATTTCAATATTTTATAACTGGGTCATTCCTACCATGCGGTGCCTATTGGACCACAACTTTTGTGAAAAAAAGTATATATTTTTCATTTGTTTTGTATTCTATCAGAAAAAGGACAGGCATGACTTTCAGAAAAACATATTGGTCAAGCTCAGGCACTTAAATCCTAAGAAATATAGGCAGATTGTTCACACATAGACCATGGGCTAATTCCACCCTGTTCGGGACATACACATAACTATCTGAAAGTGTTAACAATGCATGTACAGTGGGGAGAACACGTATTTGATACACTGCTGATTTTGCAGGTTTTCCTACTTACAAAGCATGTAGAGGTCTGTCATTTTTATCATAGGTACACTTCAACTGTGAGAGACGGAATCTAAAACAAACACACACACTCAATCAAACAGACTCCAACCTCTCCACAATGGCCAAGACCAGAGAGCTGTGTAAGGACATCAGGGATAAAATTGTAGACCTGCACAAGGCTGGGATGGGCTACAGGACAATAGGCAAGCAGCTTGGTGAGAAGGCAACAACTGTTGGCGCAATTATTAGAAAATGGAAGAAGTTCAAGATGACGGTCAATCACCCTCGGTCTGGGGCTCCATGCAAGATCTCACCTCGTGGGTCATCAATGATCATGACGAAGGTGAGGGATCAGCCCAGAACTACACGGCAGGATCTGGTCAATGACCTGAAGAGAGCTGGGACCACAGTCTCAAAGAAAACCATTAGTAACACACTACGCCGTCATGGATTAAAATCCTGCAGCGCACACAAGGTCCCCCTGCTCAAGCCAGCGCATGTCCAGGCCCGTCTGAAGTTTGCCAATGACCATCTGGATGATCCAGAGGAGGAATGGGAGAAGGTCATGTGGTCTGATGAGACAAAAATATAGCTTTTTGGTCTAAACTCAACTCGCCGTGTTTGGAAGAAGAAGGATGAGTACAACCCCAAGAACACCATCCCAACCGTGAAGCATGGAGGTGGAAACATCATTCTTTGGGGATGCTTTTCTGCAAAGGGGACAGGATGACTGCACCGTATTGAGGGGAGGATGGATGGGGCCATGTATCGCGAGATCTTGGCCAACAACCTTCTTCCCTCAGTAAGAGCATTGAAGATGGGTCGTGGCTGGGTCTTCCAGCATGACAACGACCCAAAACACACAGCAAGGGCAACTAAGGAGTGGCTCCGTAAGAAGCATCTCAAGGTCCTGGAGTGGCCTAGCCAGTCTCCAGACCTGAACCCAATAGAAAATCTTTGGAGGGAGCTGAAAGTCCGTATTGCCCAGCGACAGCCCTGAAACCTGAAGGATCTGGAGAAGGTCTGTATGGAGGAGTGGGCCAAAATCCCTGCTGCAGTGTGTGCAAACCTGGTAAAGACCTACAGGAAACGTATGATCTCTGTAATTGTAAACAAAGGTTTCTGTACCAAATATTAAGTTCTGCTTTTCTGATGTATCAAATACTTATGTCATGCAATAAAATGCAAATTAATTACTTAAAAATCATACAATGTGATTTTCTGGATTTTTGTTTTAGATTCCGTCTCTCACAGTTTAAGTGTACCTATGATAGCAATTACAGACCTCTACATGCTTTGTAGGTAGGAAAACCTGCAAAATCGGCAGTGTATCAAATACTTGTTCTCCCCACTGTATACATCTAGATTTAGGTTTTCTAAGACATCAAATGTCCCTTACTATTACGTTTATTTATTTTCTTCAAATAATTATAAATCAATGATTATTGAGCGAAACGTGTTATTTTCAGAACCAGCGCTTCATTTGCACCACATTTTGTTCTAATAAGAGTGAATAACAACACAATTTGGTCAACATTTTTGCATACGTAGTTGACCCCTTCTATCTCTACAAGTTACCACAAAGATATACATAACATTTGATGGTATTGTTCAAATTATTTTAAATAACTGACCTAAGAGGGTGGAATAAAGCATAACAGGGTGGACAGCCATAACAGGGTGGAACTAACACCAATAATGAACAAAATATTTTAACAATTAAATATATTTTATGAACTTTGAAATCTGTGAATTGGTAAAAAAATAATAATAAATTAGAACCACTTTCTATTTATTTAATTTAAGTAACTTTTTTGTCTCTTTAAAAACATTGTCAAGCTAAGTTTGTAAAACAACATAAAAACAGATTATTAAAACATGAGTATTGCATTAGAACAACATAGCTAGATGTAAAACAATTGGATTGGATTTGAAAATCACTGTTAGTTCAAGTTTAATAACGCTACTCATTTTGCTCCTAACAATTCCAGGCTCACTGTTCAAGCTTAATAAAATGGTTATTCAAAAAGTTTTTACATTCACATTTACATTTTTGTCATTTAGCAGATGCTCTTTTCCAGAGCGACTTACACTTCACTCCCTTCCAAAAACCCTTCCCACTCCACCCCTCTCTTGCCTTTTCTCCACTCCACCCCCCTCCACATACTGCAAGTCCCTTTGCTCCAGTTGTAGCTCAAAGGTTTCCAAAGTGGTCTTTTATGTATCTCCAAGTACACTTTTCCATTTATACAGACCTTTAAGTGCCTGTGTCTCTGGGATCAGGCATATACTACCTGGTGGTCAGCGTACCAGCTGATGTCGTCGCGTGGGCTTGGCCAGAATAATTGGTTTATTCCATTATGGTGCATGCACTTGACCTGGATGTTATCCTCCTCCACATCTATTATGTTTCCTGGGTATGGCTCATTGTCTTAGGACACCACACACCACTGACCAATAGGCTGAGAGTGAATGGCCTCTGGTCGCCAAGGGTTTCAATGGTGGACGCAAATCTTGGAGCCTCTGCAGCTTCTAGAGTTGATATTGGAGCCTCTGCAGCTTCTAGAGTTGTTTATTTTAACTCAAAGCAGGGACAGGCCATGACCCCCTCATCTTTTTGGCAGAGAGGTTATGTCTCTGTACTTGATGTGACCTGGCAACACACATCACTTGATGCAACTTTATTGTGCCTTCCACTGCAGTTCTTGGACGATAAAAGCCCTACGGCTGTAAAGGGTGTTAGCCATGAATTGGAGATTCTCGTGAGTTTTACATAGGCACGTCTCACGGTCAGCTTCCATTGCTGCCACAACCCAAAATGGCCTATAGGTGCAAATGAAAGAGTAGGAGATCGAGTCTTCTCCTGTGTAGATTCTTCATTGTCTGTCAGCAACCTTTTTTGCATCTTCTGTTTGTTTCGCGTGACAGTTTGTTTCTTCCCTGTAGTCATGCGACTCACATCATCCCTTCTTGGATTCAGCAGTCCACACAAAGGTACAAAGATCTCCATCCAGTCTTCGACCAATGATTAATGCAACAGAAGGGTTCTTCTAATGTTTGGATGGACAAGATGATGTCTCAGCATGGCATTCACTTTTGTGCAAGGAGATTTGGAGTTTCCCTTAATGTGTTGTAATCTCTTCTATTTTTCCTTTTCTCTTTCCCTAACAAATACATGTAACCGTTTTAATATCTTAGTTTTTATATATACACTACCGGTCAAAAGTTTTAGAACACCTACTCATTCAAGGGATTTTCTTTATTTTTGTTACTATTTTCTACATCTATGAAATAACACATATGGAATCATGTAGTAAGCAAAAAAGTGTTAAACAAATCAAAATATACAGTTGAAGTCGGTTGGAGTCATTAAAACTCGTTTTTCAACCACTCCACACATTTCTTGTTAACAAACTATAGTTTTGGCAAGTCGGTTAGGACATCTACTTTGTGCATGACAGAAGTAATTTTTCCAACAATTGTTTACAGACAGATTATTTCACTTATAATTCACTGTATCACAATTCCAGTGGGTCAGAAGTTTACATACACTAAGTTGACTGTGCCTTTAAACAGCTTGGAAAATTCCAGAAAATTATGTTATGGCTTTAGAAGCTTCTGATAGGCTAATTTACATCATTTGAGTCAATTGGAGGTGTACCTGTAGATGTATTTCAAGGACTACCTTCAAACTCAGTGCCTCTTTGCTTGACATCATGGGAAAATCAAAAGAAATCAGCCAAGACCTCAGAAAAAAAATTGTAGACCTTCACAAGTCTGGTTCATCCTTGGGAGCAATTTCCAAACGCCTGAAGGTACCACGTTCATCTGTACAAACAATAGTACGCAAGTATAAACACCATGGGACCACGCAGCCGTCATACCGCTCAAGAAGGAAACGCGTTCTGTCTCCTAGAGATTAACGTACTTTGGTGCGAAAAGTGCAAATCAATCCCAGAACAACAGCAATGGACCTTGTGAAGATGCTGGAGGAAACAGGTACAAAAGTATCTATATCCACAGTAAAACAAGTCCTATATCGACATAACCTGAAAGGCCGCTCAGCAAGGAAGAAGCCACTTCTCCAAAACCGCCATTAAAAAGCCAGACTACGGTTTGCAACTGCACATGAGGACAAAGATCGTACTTTTTGGAGAAATGTCCTCAGGTCTGATGAAACAAAAATAGAACTGTTTGGCCAAAATGACCATCGTTATGTTTGGAGGAAAAAGGGGGGCGATTGCAAGCCGAAGAACACCATCCCAACCGTGAAGCACGGGGGTGGTAGCATCATGCTGTGGGGGTGCTTTGCTGCAGGAGGGACTGGTGCACTTCACAAAATAGATGGCATCATGAGGAAGGAAAATTATGTGGATATATTGAAGCAACATCTCAAGACATCAGTCAGTAAGTTAAAGCTTGGTCGCAAATGGGTCTTCCAAATGGACAATGACCCCAAGCATACTTCCAAAGTTGTGGCAAAATGGCCTCAGGACAACAAAGTCAAGGTATTGGAGTGGCCATCACAAAGCCCTGACCTAAATCCTATAGAAAATGTGTGGGCAGAACTGAAAAAGCGTGTGCGAGCAAGGAGGCCTACAAACCTGACTCCGTTACACCAGCTCTGTCAGGAGGAATGGGCCAAAATTCACCCAACTTATTGTGGGAAGCTTGTGGAAGGCTACCCGACACGTTTGACCCAAGTTAAACAATTTAAAGGCAATGCTACCAAATACTAATTGAGTGTATGTAAACTTCTGACCCACTGGGAATGTGATTTAATAAATAATTCTCTCTACTATTATTCTGACATTTCACATTCTTAAAATAAAGTGGTGATCCTAACTGACCTAAGACAGGGATTTTTTACTAGGATTAAATGTCAGGAATTGTGAAAAACTGAGTTTAAATGTATTTGGCTAAGGTGTATGTAAACTTCCGACTTCAACTGTATTTTATATTTTATATTCTTCAAATAGCCACCCTTTGCCTTGATGACAGCTTTGCACACTCTTGGCATTCTCTCAACCAGCTTCATGAGGTAGTCACCTGGAATGCATTTCAATTAACAGGTGTGCCTTGTTAAAAGTTAATTTGTGGAATTTATTTCCTTCTTAATGCATTTGAGCCAATCAGTTGTGTTGTGACAAGGTAGGGGGGTATACAGAAGATAGCCCTATTTGGTAAAAGACCAAGTCCATATGATGGCAAGAACAGCTCAAATAAGCAAAGAGAAACGACAGTCCATTACTTTAAGACATGAAGGTCAGTCAATACGGAATATTTCAAGAACTTTGAAAGTTTCTTCAAGTGCAGTCGCAAAAACCATCAAGCGCTATGATGAAACTGGCTCTCATGAGGACCGCCACAGGAATGGAAGACCCAGAGTTACCTCTGCTGCAGAGGATAAGTTCATTAGAGTTACCAGCCTCAGAAATTGCAGCCCAAATAAATGCTTCACAGAGTTCAAGTAACAGACACATCTCAACATCAACTGTTCAGAGGAGACTGTGTGAATCAGGGCTTCATGGTCGAATTTCTGCAAAGAAACCACTACTAAAGGACACCAATAAGAATAAGAGACTTGCTTGGGCAAAGAAACACGAGAAATGGACATTAGACCGGTGGAAATGTGTCCTTTGGTCTGGAGTCCAAATTGGATATTTATGAGACGCGGTGTGGGTGAACTGATGATATCCGCATGTGTATTTACCACTGTAAAGCATGGAGGAGGAGGTGTTATGTTGTGGGGGTGCTTTGCTGGTGACACTGTCTGTGATTTATTTAGAATTCAAAAGGCACACTTAACCAGCATGGCTACCACAGCATTCTGCAGCGATACGCCATCCCATCTGGTTTGGGCTTAGTGGGACTATAATTTGTTTTTCAACAGGACCCAACACACCTCCAGGATGTGTAAGGCCTATTTTACCAAGAAGGAGAGTGATGGAGTGCTGCATCAGATGACCTGGCCTCCACAATCCCCCGACCTCAACCAAATTGAGATGGTTTGGGATGAGTCGGACTGCAGAGTGAAGGAAAAGCAGCCAACAAGTGCTCCGCATATGTGGGAACTCCTTCAAGACTTTTGGAAAAGCATTCCAGGTGAAGCAGGTTGCGAGAATGCCAAGAGTGTGAAAAGCTGTCATCAAGGCAAAGGGTGGCTATTTGAAGAATCTTAAATATAAAATATATTTTGATTTATTTAACACTTTTTTGCTTACTACATGATTCCATATGTGTTATTTCATAGTTTTGATGTCTTCACTATTATTCTACAATGGAGAAAATAGTACAAATAAAGAAAAACCCTTGAATGAGTAGGTGTTCTAAAACTTTTGACCGGTAGTGTACATATACACACACACAGGAGGCTGCTGAGGAGAGGGCGGCTCACAATAATGGCTGGAATAGAGTGAATGGAATTGTATCAACCACATGGAAAACATGTTTGATGTGTTCGATACCATTCCATTAATTTCATTCCAGCTATTACTATGAGCCTGTCCTCCTCAATTCAGGTGCCACCAGCCGCCTATGATACACACACATATACATATAGTTGCTAATTACATTACAATTACTAATTATAATTTTATATACATTGCAACACAATTAACTTAAATGTAAATAGGCCTAGTCATTGTAATGTAATTAGAAACAAATATGGATCTAAATATACATTAAATATATATGTATTATGTAAATGGTAATAATATTGACATAAGTAATTCATTTTCTATATTTTTTGACAAAATGTCCACCCTGTTAGGTGCATGTTCCACCCTGTAAGGCATATGCACCTAACAGGGTGGAAATGTGGAGGCTAAGCTAGCCATAGCACTGTGAGTGATCAAGATCAAGCTAGCATAATGGTGAACACTTTGAACTTTTCTGTCAAACATATTTAGAAATTCTATAATTGCATAACATGTTCATCTAATGTAGCCTATCAGGGTGGAAATGTAAGAGTGAGACATACTGACTAACATCATGAAACATTAAAATATAGATAAAACCGAGTGTTGATAATTACTTAGCTTTGCACTATTGTTTTTCTTGCAAAAAAAGTATTGACACTTCCTGAATGTGATGTCATTGTCCGAAGGGGCTGTTTTTTAAAGTGGTGTTACTTTTAATTATTTATTTATTTCACCTTTATTTAACCAGGTAAGCCAGTTGAGAACAAGTTCTCATTTACAACTGCGACCTGGCCAAGATAAAGCAAAGCAGTGCGATTTAAAAACAACAGAGTTACACATGGGATAAAACAAAACAAAGTCAAAAATACAACTACAAACTAACAGGGTGGAAAGTGAAATCAGGGACACACAGAAAATCTTAAATACAGTAACAATAAATACAATAATCATGAGAAAAAAAAGTATCGATGATAGATATTTTAAGTAACTATAAAATAATGAATAAATATTTTGAATATGTTATTATTTAATGGCTTATATTTCTAGTAGAAGTTGATGAATAGCACCCGGGTACATGGCAAAAATGCCTACATCCACTGAAAACAAAATGGTCAAAATGCATAAGATTCCCTTTGAGATCCATATCTTTGTGTTTTTATGGTAAAGGACACCTAATTTCATATTTCAAGCCCTTTGGAAGCCACATTTTACACTAAAGAGGTGGTATTTCACACTGACATGCACAGCTGTCTGGGTGAGGTTCTGTCTCAAAGTCTCCAGTGGGTGATGAAGTCCCTTCCATCTATGTAATGTATTACAGGTTATGGACAGGTACAGTCAGGTGGCAGGAGGGGTGGAGTGCATGACACTCCATCCTGGATATGACAGAGTTTCCCTCATGGGTCCAGCAGGCAGAGTTCAATAACTACAGGCAGATGTGAGATGCAAGAGGATGGCACTCTTCTCATACTGAGAGTAGCCTACAGAGTAATATGAGAAGAATGCAATTTCTGAACCTATGTAGTGTTTTGATAACTTTCAAGTGTAACAGTTCCATGTATAATCAACCATTCTCCACATAATATTGTAGAAGCAGTGTTCTGCTAATATAACAATGTGAAAATATTACACTTGTCTTTTATATTTTATTGTAATTCACAGCCAGTACAGATACTGTACCTATCAAAATGTTGTCTGGTGGTGCTGAGGCTACCTTGCCATGTCTTTCCCAATTCAGACATCAGTATCAACCTGTCTTTCAGTCAGATGACTCCATGACCAAAGCCTCTCCTGTCCTCCATCTCTAGAAAAACTAGGTAGAGTTGATGAGTGACACGTATTGAAAGGGTGGTGTTATCTTGTCCATAAATTATGTTTATTGTGGCAGCACTATTTCAGAGTCAGATTCCTGTACATGCAAATGTATTTGGCGAATACTAAACACTTGTGATGTCATGTCTTATTAGTAATCACTTTTTGTCCCTTCTGAAGTGTTTGCCATAGCCAGTAGATCAGCTCCAGGCCCCTCTCATCACAGATACTGTTCATGAAGGAGCATGACTTACAGATCTGACCCAGCTCCTATCATAGGGAAGGAGAGGGAGGGAGAGAGAGTCATGGAAGCCAACAGCAAATACACAGTTGAACATAGCCAATCAGAGATTATGATTCACAAATGCTAGCTAGCTAGTTTGCCTGATTATTTAGCAGGGATCTTACTGTAGCTAGCCAGTTCGAGTTGAAACATTATTCAAAGAAAGCTGGCAACATGCACAAACATATCGTCACGTTTGCTTGATTATGAGCTAGCTTGCTAACGTTAGCTAGCAGGGATCAAACCTGTCTTCAGGTACAACGTTGGCTATGCAAATCTTCCTCTCACATTGCACTATAGGGAGAGGCTATGTATTTACCTAGTTACATCACAGTATCATATCCTAGTATCATAGTGGCATAGCATATCAAATAATGACGTAGCTAGCTAGTTATAAACAAAACTTAGTTACTTACCAACAACACACAATGAGTGAGCTGTCGCCCACTCTTAGCTATGATGTGGGTGTGCCCCAAGGGTCAATACTGGGGCCCCTCCTGTTCAGCCTGTACATTAATGATCTGCCTTCTGTCTGTACTGGGTCTGAAGTTCAAATGTATGCAGATGATACAGTGATATATGTGCATGCAAAGAGCAAACAACAAGCTGCACAAGAACTCACTACTGTAATGGTCCAGGTTACAAAATGGCTCAGTGACTCGTGTTTGCATCTCAATGTGAAAAAAACTGTTTGCATGTTCTTCACAAAGAGGGCAACAGATGCTACTGAGCCAGAAGTCTATGTGTCAGGGGAGAAGCTCCAGGGGGTATCTGATTTTAAGTACCTTGGCATCATACTTGATTCCAACCTCTCTTTTAAAAAGCATGTGAAAAAGGTAATTCAAATAACCAAATTCAACCTAGCTAATTTCCGATTTATACGAAATTGTTTGACTACAGAGGTAGCAAAACTGTACTTCAAATCTATGATACTCCCCCACTTAACATACTGCTTGACTAGTTGGGCCCAAGCTTGCTGTACAACAGTAAGACCTATTCAGTCTGTCTACAAACAGGCTCTCAAAGTGCTTGATAGGAAGCCCAATAGCCATCATCACTGTCACATCCTTAGAAAGCATGAGCTCCTGAGTTGGGAAAATCTTGTGCAATACACCGATGCATGTCTTGTATTCAAGATCCTAAATGGCTTGGCTCCCCCTCCACTCAGTATTTTTGTTAAACAGAAAACCCAAACATATGGCAGCAGATCCACAAGGTCTGCCATGAGAGGTGACTGTGTAGTTCCCCTAAGGAAAAGCACCTTTAGTAAATCTGCTTTTTCTGTGAGAGCTTCCCATGTCTGGAATACACTGCCATCAGACACACACAACTGCACCACATATCACACTTTCACAAAATGCTTGAAGACATGGCTAAAGGTCAATCAGATTTGTGAACATGGTCCCTAGCTGTGTGTTGCCGCTTTCCATGTCTGTTGTCTGTAACTTGTGAGGTGTGGAAACACTTTGTTGCTTTTATGAATTTTGTTTTGCTGCTTTTTGTTCTATGTTGCTCGGTCTGTATGCTACGTCTTGTTTGTCCTATGTTGCTATGTCTGTATGCTATGTCTTGTTCTATGTTGTTATTGTCTATATTGTAATTGTTTTTAATAACCTGCCTAGGGACTGCGGTTGAAAATTAGCCGGCTGGCTAAAACCGGCACTTTTACTGAAACGTTGATTAATGTGCACTGTCCCTGTAAAAATAAATAAACTCAAACTCAAACACCAGTCTCAAGTTTGACGTGACGTTGACACCCCAAGTAGAAGCTACCCTACCAAAGCCTAATACAGTGCCATGCAAAAGTATTCATCTCCCTTGGCGTTTTTCCTATTTTGTTACATTACAACCTGTAATTTAAATGAAATGAAAAAATGAAAAAAAGAACTTGTTTCCAAAAATTATTATAAATAAATAATGGAAAAGTGGTACGTGCATATGTATTCACCCCCTTTGCTATGAAGCCCCTAAATAAGATCTGGTGCGACCAATTACCTTCAGAAGTCACATAATTAGTTAGATTGCACACAGGTGGACTTTATTTAAGTGTCACATGATCTGTCACATGATCTCAGTATATATACACCTGTTCTGAAAGGCCCCAGAGTCTGCAACACCACTAAGCAAGGGGCACCACCAAGCAAGTGGCACCATGAAGACCAAGGAGCTCTCCAAACAGGTCAGGGACAACATTGTGGAGAAGTACAGATCAGGGTTGGGTTATAAAAAAAATATCTGAAACTTTGAACATCCCACGGAGCACCATTAAATCCATTATTAAAAAATGGAAAGAATATGGCAACACAACAAACCTGCCAAGAGAGGGCCATCCACCAAAACTCACGGACCAGACAAGGAGGGCATTAATCAGAGAGGCAACAAAGAGACCAAAGATAACCCTGAAAGAGCTGCAAAGCTCCACAGCGGTGATTGGAGTATCTGTCCATAGGACCACTTTAAGCCATACACTCCACAGAGCTGGGCTTTACAGAAGTGTGGCCAGAAAAAAGCCATTGCTTAAAGAAAAAAATAAGCATGTGGGAGACTCCCCAAACATATGGAAGAAGGTACTCTGGTCAGATGAGACTAAAATTTAGCTTTTTGGCCATCAAGGAAAACGCTATGTCTGGCGCAAACCCAACACCTCTCATCACCCCAAGAACACCATCCCCACAGGGAAGCATGGTGGTGGCAGCATCATGCTGTGGGGATGTTTTTCATCGGCAGGGACTGGGAACCTGGTCAGAATTGAAGGAATGATGGATGGCGCTAAATACAGGGAAATTCTTGAGGGAAACCTGTTTCAGTCTTCCAGAGATTTGAGACTGGGACTGAGGTTCACCTTCCAGCAGGACAATGACCCTAAGCATACTGCTAAAGCAACACTCAAGTGGTTTAAGGGGAAACATTTAAATATCTTGGAATGGCCTAGTCAAAGCCCAGACATCAACCAATTGAGAATCTGTGGTATGACTATTGTTATAAAAATGAACGTGGTACCTTCAGGCGTTTGGAAATTGCTCCCAAGGATGAACCAGACTTGTGGAGGTCTACAATTTTCTTTCTGAGGTCTTGGCTGATTTCTTTTGATTTTCCCATGATGTCAAGCAAAGAGGCACTGAGATTGAAGGTAGGCCAAGAAATACATCCACGGGTACATCTCCAATTGACTCAAATTATGTAAATTAGCCTATCAGAAGCTTCTAAAGCCATGACATCATTTTCTGGAATTCTCCAAGCTGTTTAAAGGCACAGTCAACTTAGTGTATATAAACTTCTGACCCACTGGAATTGTGATACAGTGAATTATAAGTGAAATAATCTGTCTGTAAACAATTGATGGAAAAAATTACTTCTGTCATGCACAAAGTAGATGTCCTAACCGACTTGACAAAACTATAGTTTGTTAACAAGAAATTTGTGGAGTGGTTGAAAAACGAGTTTTAATGACTCCAACCTAAGTGTATGTAAACTTCCGACTTCAACTGTATATTTATATATATGAGTAATGCATAGTTCATAATATATGGTGATATATGTGCAAGAAATGTAATTAAATGCATGTCAAATGCAATAGTAAAAAGGCACACAACACAAACAATTAAGAATGAGAAAATAAATTCCCCTTTGTGAGCTCAGAAAGTCACTGGAAGGTCGCACCTGAAAAATAAAATATAATGTACAAATGACCTCTGTGCACTTATCATCACTATTTGAAAATAGGCTCTTTAAACAAGTTGACAGTAACCCTGAGGATAATGTGACAGAGTCAGTGAAAAGAAAATCCACACAAGATGAAGAATTAGGGGTTAATGTGTGACCACCTAATGAGGTCGGGCTACCTGATTTGGTTGGGCTCCACTGTTAGCAACGGTTCCGTGGGCCCCAGTGGCAGGATAACTAAATTGGCAGGTTATGGATAATTACCGTAGTAGGTTGGGTGAATTAACGTGCCAGGTTAGGTGAATTCACGTGGCCGGTTAGGAGAATTAGGTTAGGAAAAGTGTAAGGGTAGCTAAGGCTTAACTACAATGCACCCTCACCAAATCAGGTAGCCCGACCTAATCAGGTCGTGACAAATGTTCATGAATATCACATTGATACTTACAATGCAGATTCCTTAACCTCCAATGTCAATTTTCAGACTCACAAGTTGGCAGTTGCCCTGTGGATAATGCAGAGACATAGTCAGTGAAACAATTCCACACAAGATGAAGAATAAGGGATTACTGTTCTTGCCTGATGACTCAAACGGAATTCTTCCAATGCTCTATCGTTCGCATACTTCAGTCAGAAACTGCCATCTTTGAAGTAATTTGTGGTTACGTCAAAATGAGGGGTGTTGAACAAAAAAAGTCATCAGCGATTGGATCATCTCTAACCTATCAAAGCAAATGACAAATTTGGAAAACGCTGCCGTGTTCTGGCTCTAGTCCAACCCATCAGTTTCTGGGACCAATCAGACGGTCTAGAATGGATTTCCAATCTAGAAATCGAGGATGTACTCAGATCCAGACTCACTGCGGAAAATAAACTAACGTCCGTGGGCGTGGTGTAACGTTTGGCCGGAGCAAGGAGTTTGGGTAGCCAGGCAATTCATGTTCAGGAACTACCTAGCTAAATGATACAAAAGACTAACTTACATTGGATGTGGTCTGTCCATAGGCAGTTGAGGCTCCAGACCAGAAGGATCCACTGCAAAGAAAAATATGATTATTTTTAGCTATAAATAATTTAGCTAGCTAGCCAGTTCTAGCTATATTGATGTCAGAGAAACATAGCCCTTACTACAAAGCTATCTATCTATCTATCTAGCTAGCCATCAAGCAACACATTCCTTGGTAAGCAACATTTAACATTAACTAGCTATATTTGGCAATTAAATTATATCTAACACATACATGACATTAACTCAGAGCTTTAATATCCAAAATAATTCTTACCTTGGTCAGTCACACTGCATGTTGTGGCGGCAAGCTAGAGGAACTAGCTAGCTAACTAGCTGTGTTACCTAGCTCGGTGAAAACTCTTGCTTGTAGGCAGTTGAGTAAAATATCTTCTTCCTCTGTCACCCGCCAGGTGAAAAGCATATTTTAAATCAATGTTATGATTATATAATCAAATAAAATGCCATTATCCATGAGAAAGCACTGACAGCTGTTCTTCTCCTTCATGTGAAGAAAATTTTAAATTGCTGCCCTGTCAGTTGGAGGCGGGCTGGGGGCGGAGATAGGGAACATTTCAAATGGTGATTGACAGCACGGGAGAAATATATTCTGGGTTCATGTGGTTCATGTGTCTCTTTTCCAAATAAGTTTAGCTAATCTTACTTTGTTTAATAAGTAGCAGGTAGCCTCAATAGCTACCAAACACAGTTTTGGACAAAATTATCCTTTGTAGTAAAGTTTGAAACGAGAATAAATGTTTCTGACTCATATCGATGGGAAAATTTGTTTTTCAAGGGCAGTTAACAATTTATTTTTTAAACCCCAATTTCGTGATATACTTTTGGTAGTTAGGCATGTCCCATCGCTGCAGCTCCCGTACGGACTCAGGAGAGGCGATGGTCGAGAGCCATGCGTCCTCCGAAACACAACCCTGCCAAGCCATACTGCTTCTTGCTGCCAAGCCACACTTCTCCTTGACACACTACTCGCTTAACCCGGAAGCTAGCCGCACCAATGTGTCAGAGGAAACACTGTATAACTGCAGACCGTGTCAGCGTGCATGCGCCCGGCCCGCCACAGGAGTCTCTAGAGCGCGATGGGACAAGGACATCCCGGCCGACCAAACCCTCCCCTAACCCGGACGATGCTGGGCCAATTGTGCACCACCTCATGAGTCTCCTGGTCACGGCTGGCTGCGACACAACTCGGGATCGAACCCGGGTCTGTAGTGACGCCTCAAGCACTGCCTTAGACCGCTGCGCCACTCGGGAGGCGGCCATTGACCTTTTTAAAGGAAATATATATATTTTGCAATTTTTTATAATAGAGTCCCAAAATGTTTTGCATGTCAGCAGTCAAGTTTTCAAAATATAGGATTTTCAAGGAGCAAAGTGTCACTTGCCACATCATCGTGTTGTGTCTTATGTAAGTGGGACCAGGAAGTAACCAGCATGGTTTATCTCTCGCATTTGGTGTTGTGTGTGTCGGCGACACTCACTTGAGATGGGAGGTTATTTATGTTAGTAATAGAGTGTCACCTGTGTTTTCTATTACCATGTTAAATCAGTTTGTAAAGACCAGGGAATCGAGCCCTTCAGATTGAATGATAATATAGAGACTGAGAGTTTTCTCAATTATGCCTCTGGCTGATAATGGCGTTTAATGCATTTGAGACCTGCACTCGTACTGGAAAATATTTTATCTCTCACACAAAAGGACGAGAAGGGTTTTGAAGTGTTAAATCTGCTGTGATGTAGTAATTAGACAACATTAACATTTTAACACACATTTGATAATTGTGTTATCCTCCTCCTTGTTTCTAAGTGATTTCTCCTACGTGGCTGACTCCTATACTGACTAATGTTATCATCACCAAGTAATAAAAGAAAACAATAAGAAAAGACTCCTTCCTGTTCAGAACTACAGCTCACCTTTCTCTAGGATACCATGTTGTGTTGTTAACCAGTAGAGAGGAATTGCCAATAAAACAAATGGTATAAATACACTTGCAACAGTGGAAAGTCACGATACTTTCTAGAAATATACCAAAGACTCTTCACCTTGTCAGTAGTTTCCCTGCACTCCTGGAGGGGTTTGTGTTGGAAGTGTTGTGTGTGTGTGTATGTGCGTCTGCGCTTGCGCGTGTTGTGTGTGTGTGTGTGTGTGTGTGTCTCCGCGTGTTGGAAGAGAGGGGTGCTGTTACTGAGTGGGAATGCCTGGTAGGATGTGTAGGCCTCGGTAACCAAGGCAACCATCTGCTGCAACGCTCAGAATGCTCTTCGGCAGCCCACACAATGTCACCACTGTGACATCCACCCTGCAGTTCTGAGAGAGAGGGGAAAACAAGAGAGACAAGAGAGAGAATGTGTATCCTCAGTGTGTGTGTGTGTGTGTGGGGGGGGGGTTATACACTACCGGTCAAAAGTTTTAGAACACCTACTCATTCAAGGGTTTTTCTTTATTTTTACTATTTTCTACATTGTAGAATAATAGTGAAGACATCAAAACTATGAAATAACACATATGGAATCATGTAGTAACCAAAGAAGTGTTAAACAAATCTAAATATATTTGATATTTCATATTCTTCAAATAGCCACCCTTTGCCTTGATGATAGCTTTGCACACTCTTGGCATTCTCTCAACCAGCTTCATGAGGTAGTCACCTGGAATGCATTTCAAATAACAGGTGTGCCTTCTTAAGTATACATTAACCCCTTCCTGTGTTCTATGTAGATGCAGGGGGACCTGGGCTCCCAGAGGAGTTTCAGTGTGTTGGACCGCCTCCTCCACACACACCCTGTCTGGCTGCAGCTGTCAATCAACGCTGACTCCGCCCTCTACATCCTGCTCAGAGAACCTGTCGGGGTGAGGAGAGCCAATCAGATTATTCCATCAAGTAATTAATTAACTAACCCTCACTCTCAGATGAACTGTATCTGTTTAGTATAGCTTTCCAATGGAGTAGTATACATGATACTCAGGAACTTACTGTACAGTTCACAAAGCACCCTCATAAAACCCAACTTCAGCCTTGACTTACTGTTACTTACTTACAGTGCCTTCGGAAAGTATTGAGACCGCTTGACCTTTTCCACATTTTGTTACTTTACAGCCTTATTCTAAAATGGATTAAAATAATGTTTTTCCTCATAAATCTACACGTGACCTTTTTAGAAGTTTTTGCAAATGTATTAAAAATTAAAAATAGATATACCTTATTTACATAAGTATTCAGACTTGATTTGGAGTACACCTGTGGTAAATTCTATTGATAGGACATGATTTGGAAAGGCACACACTTGTCTATATTAGGTCCCACAGATGACAGTGCATGTCAGAGAAAAAACCAAGCCATGAGGTCGATGGAATTGTCCATAGAGCTCCGAGACAGGATTGTGCCGAGATACAGATCTGGGGAAGGGTACCAAAAGAATTCTGAAGCATTGAAGGTCCGCAAGAACACACTGGCCTCAATCATTCTTAAGTAGAAGTTTGGAACCACCAAGACTCTTCCTAGAGCTGGCCGCCCGGCCAAACTGAGCAATCGGGGGAGAAGGGCCTTGGTCAGGGAGGTGACCAAGAACCCGATGGTCACTCTGACAGAGCTCCAGAGTTCCTCTGTGGAGATGGGAGAACCTTCCAGAAGGACAACTATCTCTGCAGCACTCCACAAATCAGGCCTTTATGGTGAATAAATGCTGAATGCCAAGCGTCACGTCTGGAAGAAACCTAGCACCATCCCTATGGTGAAGCATGGTGGTGGCAGCATCATGCTGTGGGGATGTTTTTCAGCGGCAGGGACTGGGAGACTAGTCAGGATCACGGGAAAGATGAACGGAGCAAAGTACAGAGAGATCCTTGATGAAAACCTGCTCCAGAGCGCTCAGAACCTCAGACTGGGGTGAAGGTTCATCTTCCAAAAGGACAACTAAGCACACAGCCAAGACAACGCAGGAGTGGCTTCGGGACAAGTCTCAATGTCCTTGAGTGGCCCAGCCAGAGCCCAGACTTGAACCCGATCGAACATCTCTGGAGATACCTGAAAATAGCTGTGCAGCAACTCTCCCCATCTAACCTAACAGAGCTTGAGAGGATCTGCAGAGAAGAATGGGAGAAACTCCCCAAATACAGGTGTGCCAAGCTTGTAGCGTCATACCCAAGAAGACTCAAGGCTTTAAACGCAGCCAAAGGTGCTTCAACAAAGTACTGAGTAAAGGGTCTGAATACTTATGTAAATGTGATATTTCCGGTTTTTTCTTTGTCATTATGGTGTATTGTATGTAGATTGATGAGGAGAAAAAAACGATTTAATCAATTTTAGAATAAGGCTGTAACATAACAAAATGTGGAAAAAGTAAAGGGGTCTGAATACTTTCCGAATGCACTGTACTATTGACAGCTCTTATCGAACATTTACAACAGTACTTGTTTAACGGTACATCATTATTTGTTGAAAAAATAAGGAAGGGAAGCGTTGCTAAGGTACACAATAGTAGGTCTTTGGAAACAGAAGGTGCTCTTTGTTACAAATCGTAAATTGGTCATCAAAAGAAAGGAGGACCAAGGCACTCTTCATATAATTAATTAAAATGTCTTTATTTGTATGGCATGTTCAATGGAAACAAAAATTTAACTCCATGCAACCGAAATGCGTTTGGAGTTTTAAAATCTTTGTTTCCATTGAACATGCCATACAAATAAAGGCGTTTTGATTAGGTACATCATTATTGTTCTCTTTGCCAATGTTTATGGATGGCCCCTGTAGACGTTCCTGGTGCGTAAATGCAGCTCAAGCCAGAGGAAGATGTTGTGTGTCAGAGTGACAGCTGACAGAGCAGCGTCTTCCATCAAGGAGTGTCTCATTTGTGAAGAGGACTCAAGTGAGTACCAGACACATACTTGTGTACATCAAAGTAAATACACACATACACTCTAATCCAGTGGTTCTAAACTCCGGTCCTGAAGTACTCTTAACAGCACACATTTTTGTTTTAGCCCAGGACAAACACACCTGATTCAACTCATCAAGGGCTTGTCCGGGGCTACAGTAAACATGTGTACTGTTGGGGGTCCTCGAGGACTGGAGTTAAGAACCCCTGCTCTAAACTAACAATGAAACACTTGAACAATGAAGAATGCTGCCAAATGTTACAAAGCTGTGATTGGTTTAAAACGTTCTGTCCTATCACCAGCCTTTGCCCTGGAGAGCTCCGCCCTCAGCTTCCCAGACCTCTGCCGATTGGTGGCCTTCTACTGCATCAGCAGGTGATTAACACTACCTTTAAACCCGTCTACCTGTCAATAACACTGCCACTGCTTTGGTCTGTTTTCTCGACAGACGATAAATACTCTGTAATGGCACTCCCATTACAAAACAGGGCACCCGCATGCTGTTCTAGCCCACTATGTCTTGGGAACCACCATATAATTTGATCCTAAGGACCTATGTGTGTGTTGTCTCCAGGGATGTGCTGCCTTTCCCTTTGGAGCTCCCAGAAGCCATTGCTCAGGCCTCTTCCCACAGAAAGCTGGAGGCCATCTCTCATATGGGATTAGGTAGGGATTCATTCAACGGATCTATAGCATAGCATTACATTCGCCATTGGATTAAACATATACCTATCCAATTCATTCAGATCTACACAAGTGTCTAGGGGCTGTTTTCTGGACTGGGTCTAAATGTTCAGCACAGTAGGGTATGGTCTTCAAAGCACTTCAATATCAATCTCTTTATGGCGTTAATCAATGACCTATCCTCTGAACACTGAACTATGGAAATGTTCAGTACCTGAATCTGGACTTTCTACTCCTTGTTTTCCCCACATCCCGACAGAGTTCTGGTGTTCGCTGTCTGACACCCAGAATGGACCAGGGGACATGCAGGCTCCACCCACCATCATTAAGGCCCCGCCCAGCACCACCAAGGCTCCACCCATCAGTGCCACCCAGGTCAAGGCAGGTCTGTCCCAGGACCTGTGTTACCTGCTGTCCTGCGGCAGACAGGAGTCTCTCTGCTTCATCAACCCACTCTTCCTACAGCTGGAGGTAATTCCTAAACATAACCATTGGGGGGATGAAAATTATTTCTGACCCTGAATCAGTTTACTTGCCTTCCTCCAGCTCGAGGTTCAAACTAATAGATAACAAAATGGCTGTAAGTGGAAAGTCAGCAATCCCATTGTTTAGGATGGTGTCATCTTGCAGAGTCGACCTTTAACCACAGATCTAGGATCAGTTTACCCCTACCCCCAATCCTAACCATAACCATTAGGAGAGTGAACAAAGATCTGATCCTGAATCAGTGATTATGTCTAACTTCTACCTCTACCTCCTTTCTCTCCCCCAGCAGCAGCAGCAGCCGCAGCAGCAGTCGACCCAGGGGGCGTCACACAAACGCCACCGCTTCAAACGCAGTATGAGGGTCCGTGTCTCCACCGAGAGCTCCATGACTCTGTCTGGTGGTGGTGGTGGTGGGGGGGCTGGCTCGTTCCCTTCCTCGGTCCCAGAGGACCCCCAGGACCAGGAGAGGCTCCAGCCCACCCCCCTCCAGCCCAGTCCCAACCCACACAGGAAGGTCCATCCTGGGGCTGGTGTCCTGAGGAGGACCCCTGCACTGTCCCCGACGTCGGCCGAGGATGAGGATCTCGTGCCAATAAATGTACCGCCACCGGTAAAGGTAACTTTATGAGACTTTATGAGATATGTCTCTCTTTCTTTCAATATTCCTCTGTCTTCCGTTATCTATTTTCTTTCGTCTCTCTCTCTCTCTTTTTCTCCTGCATTGACACAAACTTACATTCACACACTCATCACGCTGACAAATTGATGCATCGTATAAAGATATGACCATGACGCCATCTCCCCAGGCTCCAACAGAACCTCCGGTGGTGGAGGTAGAGGAGGACCCTCCTGCTCCAGAGGAGCCCAGCATCGAGGAGGCGTGCCAGGCCTTGGAGGGCCGCCCGGCCCCCTCTCTGGCCGAACTGGACAGCAGCAGCTCCTTTAGCAGCCTGGAGGAAGAGGAACCTGAACCAGAGGACCAGTTCTTTAAACAACTAAACCCCAACCCCCAGTGCCGCCCGCCCATGGTGCGCTCACGGGGGGGCCACGGAGGCCTGCACAGGATGAGTGCAGCGTTTGTGTGTTTCTTCGCTCCAGAGAAGAGGCTCGCCAGGCTGGTGGAGGAGCTGTCCAGGGACCGGAGGTCGGCAGAGCCATTTATAAACATATAGAGACTTTGGCCAACTTTTACATTGTCTGGTCGCCATGTTAGCACCTTTGAGCATTCAATTTGTTTATTCATGATGAGTATTTGGAATCTTGTTCGAATTCTAGACATTCATTTACATCACATTGTTAAAAATTCAGAGAATTCAGTGCTATTGGTCGATAGAACTGCTGTGGAATTGTGTAGCATCGTGTAAATGCATCATAACGTTTTTGGTATAAACTCTCTCTCTCTCTCTGTCTCTGGAGGTCTGTGTTTGGTTCCCTGGTCCAGGAGTTCATCCAGAGACAGAAAGAGGAGCTGAGAGAGGTCCTGGCCCAGGCTGCCTCCTCATCATCGTCTTTCTCATCGACTACATCCGTGGGGGTGCTCCAGGGGCTGCGGCGCTTCCTCTCCCAGGCCAATTGTTTCCTGCTGGACAGCGGAGAGCTGTCACCCCCCCTAGAGACCCTGGTGCCTGACAATGAGAAAGGTACCTTTTCGACTTTAGTTGTCTAAGTACCAACCACTACTTTGGTAATCATGAGATTGAGAGAGGTACAGAGGGGTCACATAACAGATGACAGAAACACAAATGTTATTAGATGTAAGCAGCATGTCAATTAGATACTATCCATTGGATTTACAGGATATATAATAATGCACAGTAAACCCACCATTACACAGAGGAGACAGTGGCAGAGAGATAATTCTGTCTATGGAAACAACAGACCGCCATGCTAGTAAGATGTGGAGTAGACTGTCCAGAGGATTTTAGTGAAAAGGTGTTATCACCACCATGCTAGTGCGTAGGGGTAGCTCTTCATCCAGTGGAGTTCATATTGTCACTAGGATGTAAAAAGCTTTGCTAGCCAAGCCAGAGAACCCTATCTATCACATTGAGCCAGCCAAAGAGCTCTGTATGTTGCTGGATAGGAGATATAGGGCATACGTTCATTGAGATTTCAGGGGGGAGACTATGGTTGGTGTGTGTGTGTGTGATGATACACTGTTGCCTGGTTGAGCAGTGAGTGTTGAGGCTTTTGGAGAGAGTGGAGCGGACTCCGCTGAATTCAGTTCACCATTGCTTCGATTTGCGCACACACACACATTGCGTCGGTGGAGGCATTTGCATTTTTTTCTCACTCATCATTTATCATAAAAAGATATCACAGTCCCACGCGCACTTGAAGAGCAGCACGATTCTCAGTGGCTCAGGAGGGAGGGAGATAGAGGCAGAGAGGGGGAGAGGAACAGAAAGGTAGAGAGAGAGAAAGGGAGGAAGAGAAAGAGGGAAGATGGGGGCTGGGTATTGATGTACAGTGGGGAGAACAAGTATTTGATACACTGCCGATTTTGCAGGTTTTCCCACTTACAAAGCATGTAGAGGTCTGTAATTTTTATCATAGGTACACTTCAACTGTGAGAGACGGAATCTAAAACAAAAATCCAGAAAATCACATTGTATGATTTTTAAGTAATTAATTTGCATTTTATTGCATGACATAAGTATTTGATCACCTACCAACCAGTAAGAATTCCGTCTCTCACAGACCTGTTAGTTTTTCTTTAAGAAGCCCTCCTGTTTTCCACTCATTACCTGTATTAACTGCACCTGTTTGAACTTGTTACCTGTATAAAAGACACCTGTCCACACACAATCAAACAGACTCCAACCTCTCCACAATGGCCAAGACCAGAGAGCTGTGTAAGGACATCAGGGATAAAATTGTAGACCTGCACAAGGCTGGGATGGGCTACAGGACAATAGGCAAGCAGCTTGGTGAGAAGGCAACAACTGTTGGCGCAATTATTAGAAAATGGAAGAAGTTCAAGATGACGGTCAATCACCCTCGGTCTGGGGCTCCATGCACCTCACCTCGTGGGGCATCAATGATCATGAGGAAGGTGAGAGATCAGCCCAGAACTACACGGCAGGACCTGGTCAATGACCTAAAGAGAGCTGGGACCACAGTCTCAAAGAAAACCATTAGTAACACACTACGCCGCCATGGATTAAAATCCTGCAGCGCACGCAAGGTCCCCCTGCTCAAGCCAGCGCATGTCCAGGCCCGTCTGAAGCTTGCCAATGACCATCTGGATGATCCAGAGGAGGGATGGGAGAAGGTCATGTGGTCTGATGAGACAAAAATAGAGCTTTTTGGTCTAAACTCCACTCGCCGTGTTTGGAGGAAGAAGAAGGATGAGTACAACCCCAAGAACACCATCCCAACCGTGGAGCATGGAGGTGGAAACGTCATTCCTTGGGGATGCTTTTCTGCAAAGGGGACAGGACGACTGCACCGTATTGAGGGGAGGATGGATGGGGCCATGTATCGCGAGATCTTGGCCAACAACCTCCTTCCCTCAGTAACAGCATTGAAGATGGGTCGTGGCTGGGTCTTCCAGGATGACAACGACCCGAAACACACAGCCAGGGCAACTAAGGAGTGGCTCCGTAAGAAGCATCTAAAGGTCCTGGAGTTGCCTAGCCAGTCTCCAGACCTGAACCCAATAGAACATCTTTGGAGGGAGCTGAAAGTCCATATTGCCCAGCGACAGCCCCGAAACCTGAAGGATCTGGAGAAGGTCTGTATGGAGGAGTGGGCCAAAATCCCTGCTGCAGTGTGTGCAAACCTGGTCAAGACCTACAGGAAACGTATGATCTCTGTAATTGCAAAGGTTTCTGTACCAAATACAGTGGGGGAAAAAAGTATTTAGTCAGCCACCAATTGTGCAAGTTCTCCCACTTAAAAAGATGAGAGAGGCCTGTAATTTTCATCATAGGTACACGTCAACTATGACAGACAAAATGAGAAAAGAAAATCCAGAAAATCACATTGTAAGATTTTTTATGAATTTATTTGCAAATTATGGTGGAAAATAAGTATTTGGTCACCTACAAACAAGCAAGATTTCTGGCTCTCACAGACCTGTAACTTCTTCTTTAAGAGGCTCCTCTGTCCTCCACTCGTTACCTGTATTAATGGCACCTGTTTGAACTTGTTATCAGTATAAAGACACCTGTCCACAACCTCAAACAGTCACACTCCAAACTCCACTATGGCCAAGACCAAAGAGCTGTCAAAGGACACCAGAAACAAAATTGTAGTCCTGCACCAGGCTGGGAAGACTGAATCTGCAATAGGTAAGCAGCTTGGTTTGAAGAAATCAACTGTGGGAGCAATTATTAGGAAATGGAAGACATACAAGACCACTGATAATCTCCCTTGATCTGGGGCTCCACGCAAGATCTCACCCCGTGGGGTCAAAATGATCACAAGAATGGTGAGCAAAAATCTCAGAACCACACGGGGGGACCTAGTGAATGACCTGCAGAGAGCTGGGACCAAAGTAACAAAGCCTACCATCAGTAACACACTAGGGACTCAAATCCTGCAGTGCCAGACGTGTCCCCCTGCTTAAGCCAGTACATGTCCAGGCCCGTCTGAAGTTTGCTAGAGTGCATTTGGTTGATCCAGAAGAGGATTGGGAGAATGTCATATGGTCAGATGAAACCAAAATAGAACTTTTTGGTAAAAACTCAACTCGTCGTGTTTGGAGGACAAAGAATGCTGAGTTGCATCCAAAGAACACCATACCTACTGTGAAGCATGGGGGTGGAAACATCATGCTTTGGGGCTGTTTTTCTGCAAAGGGACCAGGACGACTGATCCGTGTAAAGGAAAGAATGAATGGGGCCATGTATCGTGAGATTTTGAGTGAAAACCTCCTTCCATCAGCAAGGGCATTGAAGATGAAACGTGGCTGGGTCTTTCAGCATGACAATGATCCCAAACACACTGCCCGGGCAACGAAGGAGTGGCTTCGTAAGAAGCATTTCAAGGTCCTGGAGTGGCCTAGCCAGTCTCCAGATCTCAACCCCATAGAAAATCTTTGGAGGGAGTTGAAAGTCCGTGTTGCCCAGCGACAGCCCCAAAACATCACTGCTCTAGAGGAGATCTGCATGGAGGAATGGGCCAAAATACCAGCAACAGTGTGTGAAAACCTTGTGAAGACTTACAGAAAACATTTGACCTGTGTCATTGCCAACAAAGGGTATATAACAAAGTATTGAGAAACTTTTGTTATTGACCAAATACTTATTTTCCACCACAATTTGCAAATAAATTCATTAAAAATCCAACAATGTGATTTTCTGGATTTTTTTTTTAATTTTGTCTGTCATAGTTGACGTGTACCTATGATGAAAATTACAGGCCTCTCTCATCTTTTTAAGTGGGAGAACATGCACAATTGGTGGCTGACTAAATACTTTTTTCCCCCACTGTATTAAGTTCTGCTTTTCTGATGTATCAAATATTTATGTCATGCAATGAAATGCAAATTAATTACTTAAAAATCATACAATGTGATTTTCTGGATTTTTGTTTTAGATTCCGTCTCTCACAGTTGAAGTGTACCTATGATAAAAATGACAGACCTCTACATGCTTTGTAAGTAGGAAAACCTGCAAAATCGACAATGTCAGCCCAGTCAGTCAGGCCTGTATACCGCCACATCCCCCAGTTCCTCAGTAATTAAGAATATTTTCCTAAGTAAAGAAGTGGTTGGTGTGTGTTGTGTGTAGGGGTATGTTTATATATAACTGGTACTTTGAGATGTTTGAGATAAGAGTTTGTGCTCAGTGTGTGTGTGCATGTGCACTTGCGTGCGCGTTTGTTGGTGCATGTTCATGCGTACGTCTGTGTGTGCGTGCATACCGACGTATGGGTGTGTGTTCCCCCATGCAGACTTAGCCCTGGAGAAGGCCATGTTTGGCTGTGTGCTGAAGCCTCTGAAGGTGCTGCTTGGCCAGGCCCTCCTCTCCCTCCACAGACAGGACGGCTCCACCCAGCGCCTGGCCTGCAGTCTCCTGGACTGCCAAGAGGGGGCAATGGAGCGCCTTGGGGTGCTTGTGGGCGTGCCTGACACCCGTGGCGTGGAGAGGGTGAGGCAGAAGCTGGCGCTCATGCAGCGCACCCACTCGCCCATAGACAAGATGCTGCTGCTTCTGCAGATGTGCAAGGCGGTCCAGAAAGCCATGGGGGCCCTCCACGAAGGTGGTGAGTGGGCCTTCACTTTGCTTGATTTAATTTAATATAAAGTAGCCAAAATGAGTCATTATCTATTATAAATATAAACATTTTAATAACACAATTTATTTGCCTGTTATAAACTAGGAGCTGTTATCCAATGTAATAATCAATTAACTGTTAAATCTGTCTTGCCATCCTCTTCCTGCTACCAGGACAGGAAGTGAGCTCGGCGGACTTCCTGCCGGCGCTGTCTTATGTGATAGTGATGTGTAACACACCTCAGATCCTACTGGAGGTGGAGTACATGATGGAGCTGCTGGAGCCCTCCTGGCTCACTGGGGAGGGTACGCACTACACCCCTACTACACCTATACCCCGTCCAACTTTAACACACCTATACCTCTAACTACACCCCTAGGGGAGATGGTCAGACTACACACTTACTACAACCCTTAATACAGTACACCCCACAATACACACCTGGTTACACTTTATTGTAACACTTCATTATAAACCATTCATAAGGCATTTACAAAAACATTGCACACCATTTAGTGTTAAGGTTAGGTAAGGGTTAAGGTTAAATAGCGCTCACTTTAGATTAGGGACTGCAAAAATACTTTACTTTGATTAGTAAATGGTTTATAAATGTGGGAGTAATGATTAATAAATGGTTTATTACGGACCATTAAAATAAAGTGTTACCACACACCTTACTTCTACCCCAAAGGAGAGGGTACCACTATGAACTACACCCACTATGAACTACACCCACTATGAACTACTACACCCACTATAACCCTTTCCCTCATACACCCCTCCACCTTTAAAAGAACATGGGGGATAATGAAGATATCTGTGGGTGAATGGATATTTAGATGCCATTCAACGTCACTGTATTGACATTTTGCTGTGCTCTGTGCCCCGATCCCGTCTCCTAGGTGGGTACTACCTGACCAGCGTCTATGCCAGCCTGTGTTTGATCCAGAGCCCGGAGGCGGAGGGGGACCAAGTCCCCCCAGGAGGTCTGACTCGTGAGGCACAGGATGGGCTGAGGGAGTGGGGCCGCAGACGCAGCCTGGAAGCCAAGAGCCACCAGGAGAGACAACAGAACCAGGTAAGACACTACTTCAATCAATCAATCAATGTTATTTTATAAAGCTCTTTTCACAACAGCAGTTGTCACAAAGCTATTTACAGTTCTATTTCAAATACTTGTTTCGATATCTCACAATGGGATTGTCTCAGTGGATCACGTCTGTTGGAGACACCACCCACTGGTTATTCTCGCCTCTCTTCCTTACGGAAGCGATCACTAACCTCAGCACGACTAGATCCCTGTCTTACTACTGAACTGTTCTCAGGCAAACCGTGAGGTTAACACTGCCGAATGTAGGACGATCAGCTCCTGTCGATAGTGTTGGGTACTGACCGTAAGGAAAGTTTTGCTTCGAGTAGAATACATTTTCTACTCATCAGTCTCCGGTGGTAGCTAACGTCACACAGCTAGCTACGCCGCAAGACTTTAGCTAACTTGGCTAGCTAGCTGGAAAGCTAGCTAACCACACTAACAAAGGGCTAGCTCACGCCACAAGGCTTAAGCTAACCTGGTTACAGTGTTACCAATTTAGCGACTTTGTCGCTATATTCAGCGAGTTTTCAGACCCCTCTAGCGACACATTTTCAAAAAAGCGACTAGTGACTTTTTCTGGTGTTATTGGAGACTTTTGGAGACTCTGACGTGAAAGCACGTATCGTTCTTACTCTTCTCAACGAGCAGCGGGTGCTGCCGTGGGCCCCACCCGGGCCCCACCCCCGTCCCAAAGCACTCACAGGCGGCCCAGTCCTCGCGCAGCAGTCCCTCCCAGCTGCAGTCAGAGCAGGGGATGTTCACCCCTCCGCGTCCAGACTGGAAATTAATCACGCATGTGGGAAGCCGCCGCTGGCTGATCCCGCCCTGGCTTACATTCAGGGCGGGATGTAAATGTAGGGTGTTTTTTACTCACTTTTTGTCTCTCCCACGACGTTATTCCTCTCTCCTACAGCGTCCATCACAATTACATGCATCTGGCCAATTATGCAAATTAGGTGATGATGTCATTTAGCGACTTCTAGCGACTTTTAAGACAGCCAATAGCTACTTTTCTTACTGAGGAGTTGGCAACACTGCCTGGTTATCTCGCTGGAAAGCAAGCTAACCACACCAGTATTACTACCTACAACACGGTAATATTGCTAGCTCCCTTCTCTAGTCTAGTTTAACCTTGGTTTACTTGTTTATGTTAACTAGACCGACTGGTTAGCCTCACGGCTCTAACTGCCCTCCACGTGGTTCCCTCCGGGTAGCACTGTGCTAGCTATAGCATGCCTTAGCCACGAGGTAGCTGCTAGCTAGCATTATTGCCTCTAGGCTTGGGTGGTATACCGTATATACTGTATACCGGGGTATTTGGAAAAAGCCACGAGATAGTTTTTCAATACCGTCAAAACTATTTCTTTAAAGTTTTTTAATAAATGTGAATATTTGTAGCTACTTTTAAGTTAATACCTGCAGTCAACTTGTGCAATAACGTTAGGAGATAAAGCAGATTGCGATCTTTATTTCATCTGTCACATTATTATACATTATGAAGCTTACCGTAGTTCCCCAGAAAGGTTGAGCCAGCCACTTGTTTGTTTGTAAACAGCACAACAGGAGAAAGAGGGAGCCGGTGAGCCCATAGTGTTCTATATCTAGAGTGTTCTATAGAATTCACTACTAAATGTTTGCCATCAGATATCTTATAATGGCTTTCTGACAGAAGTCAAAGAGCTCTAGATTAGATATCTGTACAGCTGCCATTTTTTCCCTGTGCTTCCTACTAGCGTTTTTTTTTCTCTTCCATTCTTCTCCCCTCTGCTCCGTGTACACATCCTGCTCTTCCTTCAGAAAAGCATGCATCACAACTTTGTTCCTTTGCACAATTTCTCTTGTTCACTTTCACTTTTATGTGTCCACACTCACTGAAAATCACATTCGTTAGCTATGCTTGCATAACTTTATGAGCTGGATTTAGTTGTCTTTGCAATTCGTTTATGTTCGTTATCGCTTGTTAGAGTTGAGTGATTTCGCTATTAGTTTGTGCAAATTTTGTTAGCATTCTGGTAATAGAGACCCAATGGGCTTTTCTTGTGTTTTTAGCGCCCCCTTGTGTGATATGCCGGTAACACCTTAAATTCCGGGATGAGAGAAAAACTGTATGAAGATATGAGAATCTGGATACTGCCCAAGTCTACTAGCTTCGCGGCTGTAAGCGTTTTCACTGTGCACACCGTACCCAGCATTAGCCACGAGGCTTCTACTAGCTAGCTTATGCCTATCAAAAGCCCAGGGCTTACATGTTGTTTTTACAACAGGTGTCTCTGCATCAGCTATCCCTGTTCTATACAATGGCTACTGCTGCCCCATCCCAAGGCTAGCTGAGCCAAACACTCAAACCCCCACTTTCTTGCGCTTGCGGCTCCATGATTGCAGAAAAGGATTTTCACCTTCTATTTATCAATTGCCTGGGAAGGGAACATGCTCAGGAAGCACTCGACAACCCCGAGTCCTGTAATCATTGTAAATTGCTGACTAGAGCGGGTATCAGGTGGAGGCTAAAATGCTACGTTATCACTACCCCCTCCCTCACCTCGCAGCCACCGACCGAGGTTGAGGCTCAGCCCCCCGTAACCGAGCCAAGCTGAGGCGAGCCCCTCACTGTCTGACGATATGGTGTCGGGAAGGCAAGCTAGGGGATGACGTCAGGATTAATCTCTTGGGTCTCCTCGACTTTGAGACTGAGATTGAGGGTGACGACACCACTGTTTCCCACTCTCAAGTCCGTAGGTCTCCCTGGCCCCAGGACGGAAGAGCCGCAAATCTCCCTCACATGGAGTTTGGGCTCCTTTAGCATTTGCAAGTGAGCCATGGCCAGACTTGGCATCGAGTGGCCAACTCCCTTGGGGGGCCATGACCCCGGAAGGGATCTGTACGAACCATCCCGCATGGCCCCGTTAAACAACTGCTTCCTGCGGTCCCAGCTTGCCTCAGGGAGGCTAGGAGCTTATGGGACAAGCCCCTTACCAGCAAGATCCTGACTAGGAGCTCCCCTAGCCTGGACATGCACAATATGGAGGAATCTGGATTTTGCAACACTCCCATGGTGGAGCCGTCACTGGCTGATTACCTCCACCCCACACGTCGTGCTACTAGCACTATACTGGTACTTCCCTCCTTGGAAAGACGGAGCACTTTTCCGCCTGTATTTTCCCTAAGATGTACAAAACCTCAGCCCTATCAATCAGAGCACTCAACGTGACCTCTTTATTGATGGCCTACCATGCAGAGTTACTGGAGGAGGTGGGGAAGCAACTGGATTTGGATCCTTGAGATGAGATGTGTATGATTACAGATCTAAACCTACGCGCCTCCCGTATTGCCATCCAAGGCTGTGGTCGTATCATGAGCCTGGTGGTGGTGGGAGAAAGGGCACTTTGGTTAAACTTGTCCAGCTTAACAGACAAAGAGAAAGTGAACCTCCTGTGACACCAATACGTTTTTCGGGCCCTCTGTCGCAACCAGCCTTCAACTTCTGCCTGCCCCACAAACCCAGGCCCAGTGGCAGCCCATTGGTCACTGCAACCAGCCCCAGCCTCACAGTGGGGAAGGGGCAATGCGCTGGCCTTAGGGGACCAAAACCCCCTGCGACACAGCAGACTGCCAATACCCAGGTTAAGCCCTTGAACCAGACCAAACCTGAAGGTAAACAGTCCTTTGCTGCGGCCACAACAAGGTTCCGCCTCTTTTTGGGGAATATTGGCAACTCAATTGATAGAAAACCTTACTATCGAGCTAGAGGACAGTCAGTACAGTATTTCCTTACTTCTACTTTCAGGTCCGAGGAAAAATAAAAGAAGGGGGGCGTCGGAGCTCCAGACAGCTATCAGGTATGCCCAAGTCCACTACGCTGCAGAGTTTTTTCCTCCTTTTTATACCCCGTTTTTGGTTCGCACAGTCAGGAATTTGTCTGCTCTACTTCCCCTTTTCAGAAGAGAGCAGCTGGGGATACTTTCGCTCATGATAACCCTCCCCTCCGGGGTAGTGCCAAGACAGACCAGACACATAGCTGCTCTACTGCTTAGGGTTAGGACATCTGAGTAACCAGCATGTTTCCTTCTTCTTTTTAACTCCACCGTTTGGCGGTTTACGTCATTCCACCAGATGCTCTTTCACGCAAAGCCCCGCTCTGTGACACGGTATAGCATATGCTGGAAAACACTATGCTCATATGCCTCAGACACATTGCGAGGTATCCCAGTTAACTGCGAGATACCTCGCAATGCGCAACCGCGCATTGTCACGCCCTGGGGTGCGCATTCCGCGCGTGCTGACCAGCCTGCTTTCCGCATCTATCCAGACTCCATCCCTGCATGGTGATAAACGCACCACTAGGGGTGGAAGCACTGGCACACCCTGTCAAGGGTGATGCCCTACGCTCTTTTCTCCCCTATGCCTGGCACCCTCCACTCTGATAAGTAGAGTGAGATAACAGGCTTATCCCTCATCTTCGAGCCCCTCGATGACCAGGGACGCCCTGGTTAGCAGAGATCACTCTCCTGCTTCACAACCAGTCCTGGTAGCCACCATTACACAGGGATCTTCTGACCCAAGCGTACAGTAAGATTTGCCATGAATCTGAATGCGACAGGCCTGCCACTCAAGATTATTGACGATCCAGAGTGCCAGTGCCCCTTCTACATGCTCACTGTTTGGAAAAACAGGCGGTGCGTTTTTGAGAAGTGCTGTGACCTACACAGATATTTCCTTTAAAGCTCTGTATCCAAGGTTTCTATTCTTCATTGCAGGACCTTTTTGGACAGCGTGAAGATCTCCAAAGGTCTGTTTAGCCTCTATCTCAGCCTGTCATACAGACCTTGACAGTTACACATAGGGGAACACCCTCTGTTATGTCGTTGATGAAGGGTGCGCGTCGCTTACATTCGGTCTCCAAGCCTTTAGCCCCATCTTGGGACCTGTCTATTGTGCATGAGGCTTCCTCACGGCAGCCTCTTGAGCCGCGGGAAAGCGTTGAGATGTAATAAACCTCTTCTAAACACTTTACCATCTGCCCTTATGTCTGCAAAACGAGTAAGTGGGCTGCATGCTGTGTCAGTCCACCATTCGTGCCTACAGTTTGCCCCAGGGTTCTCCTCCCCAAACCCGCCTTTATGCGTAAGGTCAGCGGCAGCTGTGGTTGTCTTGCCTTAGAGCTTGTGGTTTCCACCTGCTGCTCTTCCCGTATACGGAAGAAGAGCGTCTCCACTGTTTGTGTCCAGTATGTGCGTTGCGCATTTGCTTGGATAAAGCGAGAGTGTTGTGTAAGAGCTACCACACCTCTTTGTTTCTTGGGAGCCTCCCTGCAAGGAGGGGGCCCCTATCTCGTTAACAGCTATCCCTATTGTATTGGAAAATGAGGCATTTCTTTACAGGAAATTTGCGTAACGCATGCTGGGCCACCCCTCATATGTTTAGGAGGTTTTTACCGGCTGGATGTCACTGTGCCTTTGTTGGTGCATACTTCCTCAGTGTCGGATCCTCTGAAGGGTGATGCTGTTGGGACTACCCTGGCTTCGGATACTGGAGTTGGCCATATGTATCCCATTGTGAGACATCGAAACAAGTATTTGAAATAGGACCTACTTGTGTAACCCCGGTTCTATGATAATATGATTGAGGTGTCTCACCGCATTTCCCTGCTCGCAAGAGTGCAAGAAAGAGCGGCATGCTTGAGAATGACCAGTGGCCGGGCGAGTGGCGCCTTATGAGGAGAGGGGCTCACCTCATTCGTCATTCGACCTGTCTGTCTCCAATCAGACGTGATCCGCTGAGCGAATCCCATTGTAAGACATCACTCATATTATCATAGAACCGGGGTTACACAAGTAACCCTAAGATACACAGCATAAAACCCCAAAGAGCAAGCAATGCAGAAGCACAGTAGCTAGGAAAAACACCCTAGGAGGCAGGAAGAAACCCAGGAGGAACCAGGCTTTGAGGGGTGGCCAGTCCTCTACTTAACACCAGACCTGAGTTCAAATAGAATTCATTTTCCTTCAAATACTTTAGCTGTGCTGGATTGTGATGCCTGGTGCAATGGAACCAATGGAATAGTCTCAAAAGAACAAACCCCGCCCATCTAGCACTCCAGACAGGCGCACCCTCCTCGTGCTTGTTATTCCCCAAATCCTGACCACCAGTAAACATAGTATGGTGGATAGCTTGTTAATGACGTGTGGTATACTCACTCCCTTCAATTAGCAGCTAGTTCTAACACACTCACACACACCATTCTCCTAGTATTTGATGCGTCCGCAAATGATGACAACCATTCATCAGATGAAATGGTACAAATACTGTGGTTAGCTATTCAGTCACGTGGGCTGCTCACTCTATTCAAATAGCTATAACACAAACACACGCCAACAGATTTGCAGTTCTGCCACTGAGGGAGATCAGTGAGCTAGCTAAGTGCTATGAAGAAGTGGGCGGTCAGATAACATGAAATTTACTGAGCAGCAGCAACCCACTGAAGATAGCAAACACAATATGCACACGGACAGCGAGGAGCTCAGTGACTCTGTAAGTTGCTGCTTTTTAATGTTGTTTAATGATGTGGTTATAATAGAGGTTCATGGGAAATGTGTTGCTGGGGGATGTATCAGGTGTGCGTGTGTGCGTTAAATGGAGCTGGTACTGTAGGTGGTTCTCCAATTATGTAAAACATTTGAACAGTACAGAACATTCAGACAGTGTTATGTGTATTATGGTATGCTGTATTTCCATTTAGTGGAGATGTATATTGTTGTACTTTCATGTATACTAGTTATGTGTAAATGTATGGATTCTTTTTGTCAAGATGAAGGGACAGTATGATTTAATGGAGCTGGTTATATGTATGTTTACAGTGTGTGTGTTTAAAGTATTTGTGTTTAAAGTGGGTGTGTTTAACGTAAAGATATAAAAGTAGAGAATTTGTTAGAATATAAAGACTATACATGTCTATGAATACTGTTGAATAAACAGTGAAGACTCTATGCAATGTAGGCTATTTTGAGAGTGGTTGGTATTGATTTATATTGAGGAATGAGGATTTATGGTATATAGCCTACAGTATGTAAAGCTGTGTTAACAAACAATGTTGAGTTAGTTTGGTTCAAATGAATGGAAGACAATCTGTTATTTTGAACCTCTGATCTTTGTGTGCTTTCTGAAGGCTGTGTTATAAAGGCTGTTTATGTGAGTTAATAAGATGATACATTTTATAACTAATTTTGTGTGTGTGCGTGTTTGTGTGTGTGTGGGGGGGTGCTTGTACGTATGTGTGTGTCTGCTTCTACGTGTGTGTTTCTGCCTGTTTGTGTGTGTTTCTGCCTGTGTGTGTGCAGAGGTGCGTTCGGATACTGTTCCAGGACGGCGAGCGCAGTGCTGTGCGGACGCTGCAGTGGAGAGCCGGCGAGAGCAGTGAGGCCCTGGCCCAGCTCTGTGCCTCCACCTTCGGCGTTTCCGAGCCCCAGGACTACACCCTCTACTGGAGGTCCGGGGGGGAAATGAGGGCCCTTCCCCCCCAGGCACAGCCTAAGGACCTGGCCAGCCACAGCGAAGGAGGCCCCTCTCTCTCCTACCTCCGCACGGACCACGACTTCAGCAAGATGCGGCGGCTGACCCGAGGGGGAGCTGTGGACCTGGGGGAGTCCGTGTGTGAGGAGTGATTGAGGGAAGGATGGAAGGAGAGAGGAAGAGGAAGAGAGGGAAGGGTTCTTCTCGGATCTCAGCGTTTTTCGATTGGTTGATTGATTAAAAAAGCTGTGTTGTGTCTTGGACGTGTTGTCATAACTACAGCCCACACTAAAGACTAAGGGGCAAGTCTCAAATGGCACCCTATTCCATAGTGGAGGTTTAAAGGTAGTGCACTGCACTACATGTCTGTTGAAAGTAGTGCACTATAAGGGGAATATGGTGCCAAATGTAGTGCACTATATGGGGAATATTGTGCCAAAAGTAGTGCACTACATGGAGAATAGGGTGTCACTTGATACAGCCTTAGATAAAGGGCAGGTTGGTTGTCTATTATTCACATCACTTCTGTGCATCAGTCTGCTGCTCCTTGGTTGGAACCATAGAATTAGAATGAATTCTATAAATTCTATGTCTATGTTCGGAACCCTGTTATTGAGGGTTGGGGGGGAGGGAGGGAGGGGGGGGGGGGGGGGGGGGCTAAACCCCTAGCTACCAGTATGTCCTTTGGAAGTATTGCTACTGTACTGTACAAGCAACATACATATTTTTTACAAGACCAAACCTCAATACCAAAGTTAAGAAAGTAAAGTCATACACATAGGAATGTGTGAAGCTTAAGGGATAATATTTTCTTTAATGTAAGATGGACGTGGTTCTTTTGACTTATTTACAGTGTTACGGATATTGGCGTAAATAAGAGCCAATACAAGCAAACGCCATGAAGCCATTTTGTGATTCTGGGTCTGAGGTACTGTTGATGTTGACGCTGCCATCTCTAGTGACGTACTGTCGACAGTTGACAGGCTGGGGGAAAACATTTTAAACATCACAAATAGACAACATGTTTGAGGACTTTTGTTGAATGGCACAATATTTCCTGGTTTTGCCAACTGAATTTCACTTTATGATAAGAAAGGGACATATTTGTCAAAATAATAGCCTTTTTTCTGTTTTACTTTCAATTACTGTTTCTATAGAACTGCTATAACATTCCATGAAAAAGGGAGCTTCTCAGAGAAAAGACAATCTATGTGACAACGGCCAATAAAAATGGGACCATGCTATACCTCATGGTGATTGGTTGAATGTAAAGCCATGGTGACTCCTCCTGCTGCAGGTCATCTTTGTCAACTGACTGTTCAACTTGATGTTATTATTTTCAAAAAACACTTATGATAATGTATTATTACACTAATTGTTTAAAATGTGGAATAGTTATAATATTTAATATGAATCACAAGTTTAAGTATACGAAAGTGAAATATTTTACTTAAAGTTTTCATTGGACGCCGGTTAATTTAAAGACGAAAAATGACACGTTCTCTGAGGACTATTGCATGCTGTTTTAATTTTATGTAAAGAATTTGCGGGTTTCGTATGTGATGCATGTGTTGATTGTGTTGAAAAAGGCAACATTATGGCATTCACTATTTCTTTGAACGTATAACCAATTGCTGTGTTTTGTCCAGTAATACAAAATCGCAATAAAATTGCAATATCTGTTCATAGTGCTGTTACATTATGTATTCTTTGTTTATCAGTGTTTGCTGCCTAAAATATGTACAGTAATATCGTGAAGTTATAATGTAGAGGGAATGTTACAAGTCACCACTGGGAAACAGCTAATTACTATTCTTATATATCAGACAGGTTCTGGCAACCTCAATCCACAACGGTCACAGAATCTTTGAATAATCATATTCTCTACACTGTCAGAATGAAGAAATATGGCTATTTTCCAAATGTGTTTACATAAATGATTGATGACTTTAAAGACACAAAGATATCGTCCAGTACAAAAGGGCTATTCAGTCATCAAAGACGATGACATTCACTTTATTCAATTTGGCATTTAGTCTGTTGTATTTATTTTCATATGCATTTGAAACAATGGCATGACGAACTTCCTCAAAAGGGTTCCATTTGACACAGTGTGAATTAAAATGGTAAAAATATGAAACATTACAATTGTACTATTCTATTGTGTAACTGTATAATTGTTGTATTGTATGCAATACAATATGTCCATTTGACAATGAAAACAACTTGGAAAGTTGACTGTTACGAAGAGGAAAAATGCTATTCTATTTCATGCTTCTTATAACAGAGATTTCTAATCAGACAGGCAATGGCTGGCCCCTATGCATCCAGGAAGGCATTATATTTTCTCTATTACAGCATCACAGTTTTAAACCCAGTAGTCCCATCATATAGTCTTTGTTTTGTCTAGCTGACCACGGCCCCCATTTTATCCACTGTCATATTCATTAGAGCACAACGTTTTCTTCCGTTTGTGCCAAGTCAATACGACCCAGGACTTCCATCTATTGCCGCGCCCCAGTTTGTCCAGCACCCCCAGACCTTGTGTGTGTGTGAGAGAGACCCTAGCTAACCACTATTTCACCTTTATCTCACGCCGCCTCCCAGTTTGTCCAGAACCTTTAGGCCTTTCTCCAGGTACTCAGCCCGGCTCAGCCAGAAGGACTCCTTGTCCTTCATGATGTTGGCCAGCACTGCTCCACCCATGAACACCATGTGTTTACGCCGTGGAGGGTCCTCAATGCGGATCTTAAACTTCTGTACAGAGGGAGGGAACGGGGAAAAGGAGTGGGTCGAAAAACATATGGTAAACTAAAATGAAGGAACAGAACATTTACACAGGTGTGCGTACATATTTGTGTGTAAGCGTCCGTGCATGTCTCTATGTGTCTGTGTGCTTCCACGCATTTGTGTGTGCTTACAGAGAGCTTCTCAGTGTCCCCCTGCAGCACCCTCTCCAGGTACAGCTGTTTGATCTCTCTCTCCAGTCTGGAGGGAAGGCCGGGGTACATGGTGGTGCCCCCTGACAGCACAATGTGCTTGTAGAAGTCAGACCTTCCGGAGGGAGAGGCACATACAACATAGAATCAGACATAAACCATAATGTATGCATACAGTTCTTATTAATTTAATGGGTGGGTGAGGGAGATTGAGGTCATCTAGCTATAGTATAATATTATGGCTTCATATATTTAATACAGCTACCAAACAACTACAATAACCTACACTTACGCATGTATGTAACGACAATATATAATGTGGGTAAAAATGTGTAATATACACATTTATAAACTGGGCCGTTCAAGCCCCGAATGCTGATTGGCTGACAACCGTGGTATATCAGACCGTATACCACGGGTATGACAAAACATTTATTTTTACTGCTCTAATTACGTTGGTAACCAGTTTATGATAGCAATAAGGCACCTCTGGGTTTGTGGTATATGGCCAATATACCACGGCTAAGGGCTGTATCCAGACACTCTGTGTTCCGTCGTGCATAATAACATCCCTTAGCCGTGGTATATTGGTCATATACCACACCCCCTCGTGCCTTATTGCTTAAATATATTACAACTATGTAACAATTATTGTGCAGATCTCTAACTTTAGCATGGGCCCACAGTGTACTGTATTGTATAGCTGACCTGATGCTATAGCCTCCTCCCATTCTTGTATGGCATTAAAACAAACAATAGAAAAGTTTGCTACAACTCATACAGTATGGGACAAGGCTAGCTAGAAGCTTTATGTCCAGCCATTAAACCATGTGGAGACCAGCAGCAGGGTGGTGCATCTCTGACCTGAGATCTATGTCAGCAGCTTGGATGGTGTTGAACAGCAGCTCAGCCACGCCGGCTCCCTCTACGTTGATGAGGTGGGGCTGGAAGAGGGCCTCAGGGGCACCGAACCGCTCCCCTCCCACCATCACCTGACGACCATCAGGGAGCTAGAACAGAGAGAGAGAGTTAGTGAATAATTACAAATTCATACCTCTTTATTTTCTGAAGTATTTTATGTCGTGATAGATTTACAGTAGCTATGGGCATGGGCTAGAGAGATTCATATAAGGTTATCCTGGGTGTCAGATTGTTTCGGAGTTTTGCAACATTGCTACATTGTCGCCTTGCCGCAGTCCGTTTGTTAACAGAGAAACAGATTGCTTCCCAAGCTAAAAGAGCATTGATCACATTCATAACCATTCTCTCTAATTGACATGTGTGGATAGGGTTAGCTTTAGTACCATGTATGACTCCACTAGCACGGTGGTCTCTGTGGCCAGTTTCTGCTCCTGTTCTATGTTGTATCCCACGTAGCATAGTTCCTCCTTCATCATGCGAACGGTCTCAAAGTCAGCCGAGTGGTTGAAGACATAGCCGCGCAGCAACAGCAGCTGAGAGATGGATCAGAGGTGAAAAAATTTAAAGGAGTCTTTTATATTCATCCCCAGAAAGTAATTTTCATTACAAAATAGTCCTATAGGCTATCCATTTGCAAAAAAATTAAAAACAAAATTTTTTTGACAAAACAAAAAGATAAAAATATATAAAAAAAATGTAAACGAAGGAAATAGAAAAAAAAAAAAAAATAAGGAATACATGAAAAAGAAATTAAAAGTATTTTTTTTTTATGATGATTTAGATGAGGGACAGCATAAATATTGCCATATCCACTAAGGTTTCCTTGGATGCATCCCAGATGTCACCCTAAGTAGTGTGCTGCAGAGAGAATAGGGTGCCATTTGAGACGCAGCCCTTGTACACACCTTGATGAGGTAGCGTGTGATGTCACGTCCTGCGATGTCCAGCCTGCGTGTGAGATGGGGGAGAGAGAAGCCCTCGTACACGGGACAGATGTGGGTCACACCATCACCCGAATCCACAACCACACCCGTTAGCAACCCTGGAGACAGGACAGGGCAGGACACACAGGGTCACATAACAGACGGTATGATGGTGACCGACTGGGTTCGAACCTGCGCCCCCACAAGAATGTGTTTTCCTGTGGAGCTAAAGTCTAAGCATTACACTATAGTATGTTATTATATATTACAGGGAGAGCCATGTCTTTGGGTCTAGTCTCCCCTTACCCTGGGCATAGAGTGTGAGCACGGCCTGGATGGCCACATAGATGCCGTGGAACTGGTAGGTCTCGAACATGACCTCAGCAATCTTCTCCCGGTTCTTAGTGGGGTTCATGGGCGGTTCCGTCAGCAGCACCTTGAATCGAATTCAACTTTATTGATCCCCACACAACATCACAACATACACAGAGGGCGGAGGAATGTAAAAACAGTTTTTTAATTTAAAGATGCAATCCTAACGTTTTATGGAATGTCTAAAACTTAATTGGAAGTTTAACAGACTAAATGCACTTCATACCTAGGTCTCTCTTGCAATTAATTTTTATTTTACCTAAATTAAACTAACCTGTATAAAAAGGTTAAATAAAATTTTAAAAATTTAAAATACAATAACTGACCTTGCAGTCTGGGGGACTGATATTGAGGCGCCCAGGGCCAAAGGTGTAGTCCCACAAGTGAAGCATGTCTTCCCAGGAGCGCACTATGCCGTTGTCCATGGGGTAAGACACCTCCAGCATGGAGCGACACTCACTGGCCTCGTCACCCACCATCAAGTCCTAGGTTCAGGTTTGGGGGGTCACCAGGGGAGTTGCTTTAGATTTATTTGATTATTCCGAATTATACAGAGGCTACAGACATGGCACTTCGAGATATTACCTCTATATTGTGATTGTCAGAGAGGGAGTTTACAGTCTTGATTGCTTACATGACACTCAAAGGAGAATATGCACAGCTGAGGAGCATTCATGTTTGGAGAATAACTTTTCCCTTGACACGTAAGAGTCAGTGTTTGTCTTTAGGCTGGAAGTCAACTCTCTCTCCTTATTTAACCTCACCTTAATCTCGATGTTTCCGACCTTGGTGTTTGACCGAATGACGGGCCGACCCACCAACGCAGGGAAGATGTGCTCAGGGAAGTTGGAGCCAGCGAAGCCACACTTGACAAACTGCATGGGAACCAATACAAAAGAAACATGATGTTGGTAGCTTTCACTTTCAATACACTTTCAACATGAGAGGCTAAGGAAAGACCAGTCTGCTGAAAAAGTCATACATTTTTGTGCATTGAGTGGAAACCAAAATGTGATCACAGAGAATGTCACCCATGCTAAACTTCTGCAAAATATTTTCAGTTCAACTTTAAAGGCTGATGTGTCAAACAACTGTATCAAGTCAGCATTAACAACAGTGTGAAATGCATCATGAAATAGTAAATGATACATTTTATTGGGCTATTGCTGTCTATTTACCTGTGTACTTACAACACACACAAAAAAATCCTGTTGTTTTTAAGTAACTTATTGGATGCCAGTTACCTGTAAATTGCAGTTTAAAAAAGGTAGAAAGGTACAAAAGGTACCAAAGAAACGTTGGTTTAACAGTAAGTTTACAGTAATGTACTGTTAAACTGTAAACTTTACAGTAATGTACTGTTAAACCAAAGTTTCTTTGGTATTTACGGTAACATACAGTACCTTTTTTACAGTAACTTACAGGTAACTGGCTGCCAGTAAGTTACTTTAAGAACAAGTTATGTTTTTTACAGTGTATTTCTTTAAATGTCCTAACTTGTCTATGTGGCCAAGACACATTCCATAGCCTGAAGGTGTGCAATACATTCCAAGCATTCCCGCGGGATGCCCACAGGACCTGCGGGCCGTTACAGAGATCATTGCGGCGCGGTCTGCATTTTTTATGCTGCGGGTGGGAGCAGGCTGTCAGAAATATTGTGTTAAAAACACCTCTGTCGTATTATTCACAAACTCTCAGCATTCGCTGCTTCAAGTTCAGTAGCCTACCTCTCCTCTCCTAGTTGGGCGTGCGAGATCAAGTGCGCCTATATGTGTGGTCTCAATTAAATAGAGTAGGCTGCCTACACTGTAAAGCCCAAGGCATTTTTAACTCAAATACTTCTAGTACGTTGAACTCAAAGTCAATGAAAAGTCATTGTTACTTAAAACGTTTGTGGTACTGACTCAAAACTAAATGAGAAGTCACATCAACTAAATGTTATTAAAGAAGCACTATGCAGAAATCGCTCTGCCATTTCCTGGTTGCAAAAATTGTAATAGTTCGCCTAATTTCAGTTTATGTGACAAAACAAGAAAGTTAGTGTAGAGAATCATTGTACCATCTAAACCACTGTGAAATATAATTTCCATAACCAAAAATATTGTATTTTCAGCTGTTTGAAGCTGGGGTTCAAAACCGAAAGTTACATTGAGTGATTGATTGATTCATCTTATGCTACACAGCGATAAATAACTATAATTTTTCTAAACTAATCCAATAATTGAGTTAGATTTTTTGCACCTGTTACTGAAATGGTTGCTCCAGTTTAAATGTCTTAGGTAGTCTCCTTACACTGTTCCTAATCCTGGCAGTCATTATGAATGCAGGTTGCAGGTGAATAAAAAGGTATGTTGGATTTCCTAACTATGGCTGGATTCAAATAGGAATCACACATCACTTTGCAAACCAGCATAATATGACTTGTAGGTAGGGTAGCAAAAGTATGTTACATTTCCCAGGTTTTCTAGTAATCCCGGTTGGAAGATTCCTGGAAATCCTTCAACCAGGATTTTTTGAAAATCTGGGAATTTTGGGAAAGTTACCAGAATTTTGCAACCGCACTTGCAGGCCTGATGTGGCCTGTAAACCATCAGTTTCAGGCCACTGTATTTGGGTAAAGCTAGGCCTCAAAATAAGGCCTTATGAGATATGTAATGTATTGTCATAAAGAGTTTAATTATAATGATGACATTCGCCTAGGAACTCACATTCGCCAAATGAACGAATTCAACAACCATGTCTCTAACCAGGTTTCCATCCAACCTTTTCATGTGAGTAAAGTACATGTCAGAAAATAAACGTCATGACAGGCCTGATGGAAACAGCACATTTTGTCGGTAAACTTTTTAAATGTCGACAAAGCAAAATATGCTAGACAAGGTGGGAACTCTTTGTGTCGGTAAAATTAATTATGCGAGAAATGGCGGTGGAAACGCTTTTATGCGCAAATATTGATATAATAACCATCATATCGAAGTAAACTTGGATTCACACGATGACATGCTGTGGGGTCCTCCCACTATGACTAGGGAAAGCATGCAGTTTATTAGGCTACAGATATAAGTTATCATGATCTTCACAGGGTGGTGAAAGTGCAAGGTGATAAGCTTGATGCTCATTTCCAATAAGGAGCATCAAGCTCATCGCCTTGCACTCTGTTTACATAATGATCGATGCTTGGCTGCCGTTTGACAAATAAAAATTGTCTCGCTCTTTTGTCTATAATAACCTCATCATGTAGGTAGGCTATACCCGCACTGTAGGCTATATGCAACTTGTTGGCTTGAGCGCACGTGCCAATACCAGAGTGGGCACATTCGCTATAACGCAACATTTTTGGAAAAAGCCATAGAAACCCATATTTTTTATTCGGTACATGGGGAATTTAACCGCAAATTTTATTTTTATGTGCACTACATCATCTCTCACAGCTTTTTACCTGCAACAAGTCCATTTGATGGAAACACATCTCTGGTGGGAAAATGCGCATATTGTTTTCATGCAGATTTTAGAATATTCGCATGAAAATCGTTAGGCAATTGGATGGAAACCTAGCTTATGTCATTAAACAAATACTGTCATTGGTGGTAACTCTACAATTCACTCGAAAAGGCAAGGCATACTGGGAAAGTATATTTGAGCAGTGTCTTAGTGGGGACGTTACCCCCCAAAATGAAACTGATACAACTCAAATCTGGACCCCTTACAATGTCACAGTGACTCTATCGGTTTGAGTAGTGACTACAAAATCACTTTAAGTAACTGTACTCAGATATATTAAGTGCATCTGGTTTCCTCCACAAAAAAAAATGTTTATGACAGCACATTGGGGTTTACACTGTATGCATGAGAATCACGTGGCAGTTATCTTTCCAAAGAAATGAACTTAAATATTATTATGCTTAAGTTTACTACAGTGTCTGTAAATAAATATTGATAATGGAAAGAAGGGGAGGGCGCTCAACAAACATGGTTCGAGGTGCAATCCAAAAATGTGATCATCATTGAAAAGGAAAAGGCGCAACCTCCGCAGACCATACTGCAGTTCAGTAGCCTTACATTTACATTTTAGTCATTTAGCAGACGCTCTTATCCAGAGCGACTTACAGTTAGTGAGTGCATATATTATTATTATTTTTTATTATATTTTTTCATACTGGCCCCACGTGGGAAACGAACACACAACCCTGGCGTTGCAAACGCCATGCTCTACCAACTGAGCTACATCCCTGCCGGCCATTCCCTCCCCTACCCTGGACGACGCTGGGCCAATTGTGCGCCGCCCCATGGGTCTCCCGGTCTCTAGTGGCACAGCTAGCACTGCGATGCAGTGCCTTAGACCACTGCGCCACTCAGGAGACTACATCTCCTCTTGGGCGTGCGAGATCAGGTGCCATATGGTCTCAATTAAATAGAGAAGGCTATATGCATGGGCGGAGAAGCACGGGGCAGATAAATATATTTCCAAGGAAATGAACTACCTAAATATGATTAGGCTATAGTTTACTACATTTCCTGGAAATAAAAAGGCTTATTGATCATCCACATTTGTCTCTGTCTGAAAATCATCAAAATCAAAAAGGTATGCTATTTACAAAACGTAGCTCAAAAGAAAGTGCAAGTGTCCGTGCTCTCTCCAACTCTGTTCTCTTCAAACTACTGTACGTCTAGCCTATTGGATGATATAGCCCATTAATACCGATAGATAGCCTAATATAATGGGCCACGTGAGAATCTCTGGTAATATAACCTAGCCTATTTCTTAGATTATTTCTGCGCATTTGTATATTGCCTATAGGGCGCAAAATTGCTGGGACAATAGCTGTCAAACGAGCTGCGTCACACACCTAAAATAACATTGCGGGACTGGGGTTGGGTTCGGGGCCAGTTCTTGCGGCAGCGGGTGGGAGTCGGACAGAAAGCCAGCGTGAGTGGGCGGGTGCAGTATTAAAAGCTGCGGGTGCGGGCTGGAGCGGGATGTAGAAATCAGTCCCGCCTAGACCTCTATTACAAGCACTAGCACCAGCCACAAGTGGAGGCAGGGCAAGTAAGCTCATGTAGTTCATGAGTCTATATTGTACTTCTGCAGGACAGAAAGTTTAAAGGGTCTTCCAATATCCATTTGTTTCGTGCAGATGAACTTAAGAAGCAAGAAGCTTGAGGAACTGAGAATTATCTCAGAAATGATTTGGTTGTGTTCCTTCCTGGGACCTGTCCAATAACAGCTCACTCCAACACATCACCACCATGTATGGCAGTTTGTGTGAATAAGAGGAGTCTGCTGTGACAAGTCCAGACAGATGTGCACTCAAAACAGACCCACAACCCTACCTACTACCTGCACGGAGAGCAGCATTCTACATAGGCTTCTACAACACCATACTTATTTAAGTGACTCTCTGTTACCACATTTAGGAATAAAATGTTGCAATTTTGTAGCAGGATATTAGAAAGTAACTTAACTGTGCTGTTATCAACACAAATACAGGGCCGGCTCTAGCCTTTTGGGGCCCTAAGCAAGATTTGGTTGCAACTGTATAACAGATTTCATTAAATTCTACTTATTTTGCAATGGGGCAGAGAGACATTTTTGTAGTTTTAAAGCAAGTTTTCTGCAGTTCTACAGATATTGCCATGGAGCGGAGAGAGATATTCTTTTTCAATTTCATAACAAATTTCCTGCAATCCTACTCAGATACTTTTTTGCAATTTTAAAGCTAATTTCCAGCTATTCTACCCATTTTGCCATGGTGTGGAGAGAAATGTTTAAAGTTTTATAGCACATTTCCTGCAGTTCAAGGCCCCCTCGGCCATGATTACTACAAGTTTAGATAACTGGCTAGACTAACTTGCCAATCAAAAAATTGTTAGCTGACATGGCTAATTGGGTGACTGTCAGTGACTGAAAAAACATGAGAAAAACTGCTGATTCACAACCAAATTTCGAACTTACTCCTTGTGTACTCTACTATTCTAACTCTCAACTATGGCTGGAGCCTGCCCTGCACAAATACAATTGATTAAGATATAGCCCACATTACTTCTTCCAGGTTGTTAAATTCCAATGATGCATACTCTCATAATTCATTCCTAAATCCTAAAAACATTAGATATAAAACATGTTTTACTTGGTGGCGTAGTGATTTTAAAAAATACAAGTAATTAAAACAACGTTTTGTCGACATATTCACTTACCCCTGTGCCATTGTCACAGACGACAACCTTTCTGCCCTCGCTGTCCATGTTCCACTGATGGTGAGTGAAGGTACCTCTATCTATTCCCTTCTGTCGGGGCTCTCAACCCAGGTGGGCTAGTCCAATTAAGCAAAACTTAATTTATTTTTGAACACACGGGGAAAGATTCGTACAAAATGCAAAATATGAGGGACTTCAGGGCAGCAGCAAATTCTTCTTCCTTCAATAACGTGAAGTGTGGGCGGGGTCGAGACTAGTGGGAGCAGGAGAAAAGACAAGGGGGAGGGGCGAATGGGCATAGGTCTACAGGTAGGCTATGTGTCAATCTCTCTGTCTAGTTGGTGGTCACAAATCAACTCTAATTCGTTCAATTATGAAAAAGTGATGCCGTTTGAGGTAAGCCTTTCAAACCCAGCACATATGAATCCACCTCCCAAACAAACAACCTACGGCTTCTTCCTCTTGACCACTATCGAATATTCGCTCCTTTTCACCATTAAACGCTCATGCATCGTTCGTGCAGACCTCAACAAGAGGTTTGAATCAACATTGTTTCATTTATTCCAAATTCATACACAACCAGACACATTTTTACAAAATACTTATTTTCCAATGAATACATCCCACAACGACGTATTGTATGGTGATATTTATATGGGTATATATAAAGAAAAAACAGTCATATATATGAACCAGGTCGTTATGCTGTCCTCGAAGGTTTATAGGCACATCAAGGAGTTGTGCTTCACGTTCACTCCCCTGGGCTACTTATAAATCTTGCTTTTATATTTCGTAGTTTCATTTCCTTTTTATCCAAATCACTCACTTATTGTTTTGCTCTGAAAGGCAATGCATGTATGAAGTACATCTCTAGAGAGAGCAGTGCAGAGGATTCCACACACTGAATGATGCCTCATACAACAGTGTAAAGAATATACCAGGTTTGAATAATATTATAATGGGGATGTTTTGGACACATCATACAAAGCAGCAAAAGTTTGGGGTCACTTAGAAATTTCCTTGTTTTCGAAAGAAAAGCATTTTTTTTGTCCATTAAAATAACATCAAATTGATCAGAAATACAGTGTAGACATTGTTAATGTTGTAAATGGCTATTGTAGCTGGAAACGGCTGATTTATAATGGAATATCTACATAGGCGTACAGAGGCCCATTATCAGCAACCATCAGTCCTGTGTTTCAATGGTACGTTGTGTTTGCTAATCCAGGTTTATCATTTTAAAAGGCTAATTGATCATTAGAAAACCCTATTGCAATTATGTTAGCACAGCAATAAAACTGGCCTTCTTGAGACTAGTTGAGTATCTAGAGCATCAGCAATTGTGGGATCGATTACAGGCTCAAAATGGCCAGAAACAAATAACTTTCTTCTGAAACTCGTCAGTCTATTCTTGTTCTGAGAAATGAAGGCTATTCCATGCGAGAAATTGCCAAGAAACTGAAGATCTCGTTCAACGCTGTGTACTACTCCCTTCACAGAACAGCGCAAACTGGCTCTAACCAGAATAGAAAGAGGAGTGGGAGGCCCCGGTGCACAATTGAGCAAGAGGACAAATACATTAGAGTGTCTAGTTTGAGAAACAGGCGCCTCACAGGTCCTCAACTGGCAGCTTCATTAAATAGTACCCACAAAACACCAGTCTCAACGTCAACAGTGAAGAGGCGACTCCGGGATGCTGACCGTCTAGGCAGAGTTGCAAAGAAAAAGCCATATCTCAGACTGGCCAATAAAAATAAAATATTAAGATGGGCAAAAGAACACAGACACTGGACAGAGGAAGATTGGAAAAAAGTGTTATGGACAGATGAATCGAAGTTTGAGGTGTTCGGATCACAAATAAGAACATTTGTGAGACGCAGACCAAATGAAAAGATGCTGGAGGAGTGCTTGATGCCATCTGTCAAGCATGGTGGAGGCAATGTGATGGTCTGGGGTTTCTTTGGTGGTGGTAAAGTGGGAGATTTGTACAGGGTAAAAGGGATCTTGAAGAAGGAAGGCTATCACTCCATTTTGCAACGCCATGCCATACCCTATGGACGGCACTTGATTGGAGCAAATTTCCTCCTACAACAGGACAATGACCCAAAGCACAGCTCCAAACTATGCAATAACTATTTAGGGAAGAAGCAGTCAGCTGGTGTTCTGTCTATAATGGAGTGGCCAGCACAGTCACCGGATCTCAACCCTATTGAGCTGTTGTGGGAGCAGCTTGACCGTATGGTACGTAAGAAGTGCCCATCAAGCCAATCCAACTTGTGGGAGGTGCTTCAGGAAGCATGGGGTGAAATCTCTTCAGATTACCTCAAACAAATTGACAACTAGAATGCCAAAGGTCTGCAAGGCTGTAATTGCTGCAAATGGAGGATTCTTTGACAAAAGCAAAGTTTGAAGGACACAATTATTATTTAAATTAAAAATCATTATTTCTAACCTTGTCAATGACTACATTTCCTATTCATTTTGATATATTTCCTATTCAAACTCATTTCATGTATGTTTTCATGGAAAACAAGGACATTTCTAAGTGACCCCAAACTTTTGACCGGTAGTGTACAGTTGTTATATTGTCATAATAGAGGAAGAATGTTAAACTATCTAATCTATATACAAATGTGTAGTGATGATGTGGGATGTCTTTTACAATGGTGGCTAAATGGAAGTGGAACTAAAAGAGTTAGAGTAGAATGAGATTCTGTAGTTCCTTTTTAAGGCAGTGACCTGTAGGCCTATGAGGAGAAATGCAGACCTGTCTGTTCCAATCACTGATCATAAGCAGTTCTGAGTTCACCAACGACTGATCATGTAAGAAACCAACAGCCTACCGAAGGCATTGTTCATTGTAAGGGGCAAATTAAGAAATGGGATTAAAGCTAGTACTCAATGATAGAATACTCAAAAATAGACCCCCTATGACTTGAAACCGGTCAAAACATATAACATTATAATTCAAGTTCAGTATTTACTCTAGCTCTAAGACTGTGACTGTGTATATTATTTATATAAATAATGTGCCTGAGAATAGTTATTGCTGTTATAGAATATGCTATTGCTCCCGACTGACTGACTGACTGACTACCCACGTTCCAGTCAAAATCTACAGGACAAAGAATTCTAGTGGGTATTTCTTTGTACAAGTCAGCAGCACAGTCATACGATACTAAATAACCATGTACCTCACAGTCGTGTGCGATGGTGCATTTTAAGTGCATGTGTTTGTGGATGGTCCAATCCCCAACCCTCCACCCCTCCCCATTCTTCCACTAGCAACCACATCAAGTGTCCATATCAAGTCTTTCGTCAAAGTGTCCAATCCCAACTCACAGACAGATAGTAGTTCTACAGTGTCAATATTGTCTCTATATCTGTGGGGCCGGGGCTTCCTGGCTGAGGACCAATCAGAACATCTCTCTTCAGGAGTCAACCAATTAGGGCCTCTCTCCAGCTGTGCTCAATGACCCAAACCTCAGGATTCAAACTCGCTGTCACTGCTGACAGAGATGTCGGGGGTGGAGGCTCCGGTGCCCAAGGGTTCGGTGCCCGTGCTGCAGTCGCTGGCCTCGGGGCTGCCCGGGTGACGGGGGGAGGCGGCCAGCAGGCGGGGGTGGTGAGCGTGGTGCTCCTGGACAGAACCTTCAGGGGAGCATCCAGAAGGCAGGTGGGTGGGATCCTGCTGCAGTCTGGGAACAGGGTGAAGGAGATAGTGAAGTTAGTTTTAGAGATTCATGGTTGGTTGAAGTGTTACCTAAGTGGTACACTCTGTGACTAATCGTGGTGCTTTTGTCTTGAGGTCTTGAGGTAAAATAATAATAAATTGGCTCACACTCAATAAGCAGTCTTTTGATAAATTGCTTAATTTTTCAATGTAGAACATATTCAACAAGACACAGCAAGTCAAAGGTTCGAGCTGAGTAGCCTCCTCTCTTGCCTTGACTTGAGTCTTGACATACCTGTTCTTTGCCGACGCGGCCCTGTCTCTCTGGCGTCGGTTCTTGAACCAGTTGCCGACCTGTGTGGGCGTGAGTCCCGTGGCCTGGGCCAGGTGCCGTTTCCTGGACGGGTTTGGGTAGGGGTCCTGGAGGTACCACTCCCTGAGCAGGCTACGAGTTCTCTCCTTAGAGACATAAAGGACACAACAATGGTCACTTCCCTGCTTCATGTAACCAACAGTGTTCCTAATAAGCTATATATTTCACAATCAGATATGACATATGCAGTATATGGGTGTGATATCTTCATTAGGCTACTCCATTGATATTGTTAAGAGAAGATCTCCTGCAGGAGACCTAAGCCATGCTGAAAATAATCGTATTAAATTGGATTTAAGGGATAATAATTATAATCTACATTATCAACATAAAGATGCTATACTGTATATTGGCTCAGGATAAAAGGGTTTAGTACTGGAGAGAGGGCTAGGAGCCTTACGATTAGTAGAGGTTTATACTTGTGCGGCAGACAGATTATTTACATGCAGTACCTGACTCTACCACAATAGGGAATGTAACGGGGGAGTAGGGACATTCCACTGACCTACTGTACAATCTATAGCAAAAGTCAGTGCTCAGCCTCAGACCCTTCACCTAATGGTCTTGCACAGGCTTTACCTATTCAATCTTGTCAACAACATCCTGGGCCAGAGAGTGACACACAGGGATTATGTTGTTTCTGTGGAAATGTGACCTGCTCGAAGTGTGTATCTGTCCAGGGTTAAGTCTAAGGCTACTCAGTCAGTCATGGATCTTTTTTTATGCTGTGTGTAGCTACTGTATGTTCTAAAATGACCTATTCCCTTCCCTGACGCAAGTGATTTCATATGATTTTGTTGGTTGAAGTCCATTTAGATTTTTTACATATCAGTGAAGCAACCAAAATGCTGCAATGGTTAACATGAATGGGGATGACTTATGCCTGTGTTTTTTGTTTTCCAAAGATAACTGATGATGTCTATACTGACATCCAAAAGGCAAAACACTGTTAATCCCAACATTTCCCGCTAGACCTAGTGATTGTCATCTTGGTTCCCAGACCACTGCATTTGCGACACACTCATTTCCGTTGGAGTGCAGTTGACTGCTACAGTAGCCTGGGGGGGATACAAAACGGGATATCTCTCTGTTTCACTACTGTTTCACTTCAATAGTGAAAGGGTGCGGTATTCAGTGTAATCGCCTGCTAAGCAAATATCAAAGACACTGGCCATCCAGCACCAAGAAAAGTGGTACTTTATTTTGGCTGTTGTATTATCGTTGTCCTGTCCTCTGCTATTTGTGTAACCAAGTGTAGCCTAGTAGCTAGTTCTACTTTGTAGCATAACCTACTATGTTTATGTTAGTTATTCTTCTGAACTACTCCAAAAAGAAGTTCCCTTGCAGGAAAATAAAGTTATTCAATTCTATCCCAGGCTAGGTGATTGCTCACTGCTGTGAGTTGGTGGAAACTCCAGAGTAAAAGGGAGCTCAGTTTATACTACCACGGGTGGTCTCTGACACGCAAGGCTTATAGCTATCTGACTCCCTCCATGGTTACGTCCCAAATGGCACCCTATTCCCTATGTAGTGCACTACTTTTGACCAGGGCCCATAGAGCTTGGGTCAAAAGTAGTGTACTGTATAGGGAATAGGGTGTCATTTGGGACATAACACATGCACTACAGCCTTTAGCCTATAGCAGCACAGTCCCCATTCAACATGCTCTTATGGAGCTCTTTAACCACAGGATTACTGCAGGTTGAAGTAGCCTGAAATCTAGACCTGATTTGTGCTAACATTCCCCCCCTTGTACTCCGTGTCATATGAGGAATGGATTGTTGTCACAAAAAGACCCAGGCTAAGGTTGAAGAGCAGAGGCATTCACCTATGTTGTTTCCATGTTGAGATTTAGATTTAAAACAAGTTTGAATATACTTTAAAAACCAAATATATATTTTGTGTAGCCTAATGAGTCTTGCTTTGGCTGACGTTGCTTGTTTCTCGGCTATAACATTTAGCCTGTAAGTCATAAGGTTGGTGAAAGTTGGGAAGGCCATTAAAAAAATAATAATAATGTTTTGTGAATCCACACAAAGACGCTGATGCATATTTCCAGTGGTTCAGCAGAGAGACCGTAGACTGTCATGTATTGCTCTGTCACTCAGTAAAGGAAGTGACATGTTCAGCCGTATTACTACAGACAAGATATGTCCTGTTTGACACTTTACCCTGTGAAAAACTTTGCCATCAAACTCAAAGCAGTAAATTGTAGAAAGTGAAACACTATAAAATTACATTATAGAAAATAATTGAATAGGATCTCTGTGGGAAACACCATGGCATTCATTAGTTTCGCTATACACAGTTGAAGTCTGAAGTTTACCTACACTTAGGTTGGAGTCATTAAAACTCGTTTTTCAACCACTCCACAAATTTCTTGTTAACAAACTATGGTTTTGGCAAGTCGGTTAGGACATCTATTTTGTGCATGACACAAGTAATTTTTACAACAATTGTTTACAGACAGATTATTTACAGACAGACACAATTCCAGTGGGTCAGAAGTTTACATACACTAAGTTTACATACACTGTGCTTTTAAACAGCTTGGAAAATTCCAGAAAATTATGTAATGGCTTTAGGAGCTTCTGATAGGCTAATTGACATAATTTGAGTCAATTGGAGGTGTACCTGTGGATGTATTTCAAGATCTACCTTCAAACTCAGTGCCTCTTTGCTTGACTTCATGAGAAAATCAAAAGGAATCAGCCAAGACCTCAGAAAAAAAATTGTAGTCTGGTTCATCCTTGGGAGCAATTTCCAAACGCCTGAAGGTACCACGTTCATCTGTACAAACAATAGTACGCAAGTATAAACACCATGGGACCACGCAGCCGTCATACCGCTCAGGAAGGAGACGCGTTCTGTCTCCTAGATATTAACGTACTTTGGTGCGAAAAGTGCAAATCAATCCCAGAACAACAGCAAAGGACCTTGTGAAGATGCTGGAGGAAACCGGTACAAAAGTATCTATATCCACAGTCAAACGAGTCCTATATCGACATAACCTGAAAGGCCGCTCAGCAAGAAAGAAGCCACTGCTCCAAAACCGCCATTAAAAAGGTAGACCACGGTTTGCAACTGCACATGGGGACAAAGATCATACTTTTTGGAGAAATGTCCTCTGGTCTGATGAAACTAAAATAGAACTGTTTGGCCATAATGACCATCGTTATGTTTGGAGGAAAAAGGGGGTTACTTGCAAGCCCAAGAACACCATGCCAACCGTGAAACACGGGGGTGGCAGCATCATGCTGTGGGGGTGCTTTGCTGCAGGAGGGACTGGTGCACTTCACAAAATAGATTGCTTCATGAGGAAGGAAAATTATGTGGATATATTGAAGCAACATATCAAGACATCAGTCAGGAAGTTAAAGCTTGGTCGCAAATGGGTCTTCCAAATGGACAATGACCCCAAGCATACTTCCACAGTTGTGGCAAAATGGCTTAAGGACAACAAAGTCAAGGTATTGGAGTGGCCATCACAAAACTCTGACCTAAATCCTATAGAAAATGTGTGGGCAGAACTGAAAAAGTGTGTGCGAGCAAGGAGGCCTACAAACCTGACTCAGATACACCAGTTGAGTGGGCCAAAATTCACCCAACTTATTGTGGGAAGCTTGTGGAAGGCTACCCGAAATGTTTGACCCAAGTTAAACAATTTAAAGGCAATGCTACCAAATACTAATTGAGCGTATGTAAACTTCTGACCCACTGGGAATGTGATGAAAGAAATAAAAGCTGAAAAAATCATTCTTTCTACTATTATTCTGACATTTCACATTCTTAAAATAAAGTGGTGATCCTAAATGACCTAAAACATGGAATTTTTACTAGGATTAAATGTCAGGAATTGTGAAAAACTGAGTTTAAATGTATTTGGCTAAGGTGTATGTAAACTTCCGACTTCAACTGTAAATAATCTACAGCCTCTTACCTGATGTACTATGTCTAACCTAACCTTGCAGGAGGGCATTGACCCAATTATCTATTGTCTGAGTTAACAGAGATCAGGGCTGGAGAAAAAGGGAAAACCTTTGTCAGTGACTCAGTGTCATTAGCAACTGAAGAGTTCAGGAACTATTGGGGACTTGATATGTGAAGGTGCCATAATGGGACCTTCTGAAGTTATTTCAGATGTTTCAGTGAAAGAATTTCAAAATATTTTACAAATGATCAATTAACAGTGAGTCAGCCCAGTAGGCTATATAAATTATTGGTTACAGTCAGATATATGTTACGGTTTTCGTTGATTTATCATTTATAGCCAGTTAGTGTAAATGGGCATATATGTATGGTGAAGGTGCGTAACTATAGTTATGGTGCGAAATAATATTACTTACAGCTTGGTGTCTCACCTTAAAGCAGTGCGTCTTCTGCTCGCCGTCCCAGATGGTGCGAGGCAGTGGGAACTTCTTCCGGATGCGGTACTTCTCCACGGGTCCCAGGGGACGGCCCCGGAGCCGTTCCGCCTCGCGGTAATGCGCGTCTAGCCACAGATCTTGGAGTTTCGCGTGAGACTCGCGCGTAAAGCGGTGGCTCTGGAGGATCTGGTAAAGCGCCTCGAAGTTTCCTCCGTGGAAGGCGACCAACGCCCGGGCGCGCATCACTGACTCGTGGCGGTTGAGAGCCTCCCCGGCGGAGCCAGGGACAGCGGCAGGCAGGGACCATAAGAACCGCCCCAGGCGCTCGATGTCGCCGGTCTCCTCGAGGTTCTCGCACACCCGAGCCACTTGTTCCGGGGTGAACATAGGCAAAGGGAACATCTTTCCCCTTTTTCGTTCTTCTCAGACTTTGTCAACAAATAAAATAGTCTATATGATCATATATCTAAAAAAGAAATGTTGGTTCATTTGCTAAATGGACATGGCCAATGGTCATATCATTCCAATTGTCTGGTATGTAGCCCGTGAACCAAAACGCGCGTGAAGTGTCCTTTTACACACCACTGTCCCAGTATGCCTTCCTGTGATGTGGAACTTCAGTTGAATCAAATATAGTTTTGTCAAAATACAAATAAATCTGATTAGCAGCGAGTTCCTTATGTAAATTGTTTCTCCTGTCTTTTCCCGGTATTGGCAAGTTATGCTATATGTGACAACAGTCGCGTCGGAGCCAGGCGCTTCCTGGAGTTCGGTCGGTTCTAGTAGGCTAAAGAAGGAACGCCAGGAGTCAACCTGTATTTATAGCTAGAAACAATTAGCATCTTTGTAGATGTTTTGAGAGGGATTATGCGCCTCGCGGTCATTAGCCACTTAGCGGGGGGGGGGGGGGGGGGGGGGTCATGTGTATAGAGGTGACAGCCTGATCAGATTGTTTGTGTTAGCCGAGGGATACATTGACTGTCAGGATGATTGGGAAGCTAACAACAAGGATATTTAATTGGTCTGATCTGCATGATTGGCCGGCCAGAGGAAATCCTTTTCAGGCCAGGGGAAATTCTTTTCAGGCCAGGGGACAGGGAGGGAGGATGAGGGGAAGAGAAGAGAGGAGGAAAATGTGTGTAATCAAGCGTTTACCCACTAGGCCTGGTTCGTATTTACTAGAAAGTTAAATCACCTAAATATATAGAAGTGATAAATAATCAATAACTGTTCTATAACCAATAGGCCTACTTGGTAATTGGAATAGTAGAATAGTAGCATAACATTGTTGTGTTTATAATAATGTGATAAAATGTTTGGTTTAAAAAAATCAAGATATGACTCTTATGGAATAGTAGTTTACAGTTTGAAAACAAATTATTATAGGTCTTGGGTAAATTGTGCATATATTTTAGATAGGCCTAACCCAAACCTAATTAATTGTATTCATTTTTTGTTGTTTTTTAGCGCTGGTGGATGGATGCACCCTGGCTCACAACATGTATGGGCTATAGATGACAGACAGCTTCACAGCTATAATATATGCTCTGATTTTAATGAGCATTGAATCTGAGCGCCAGAGCTACCGCGCTAAGGCCAGGAAAATCTGCATCTGTATCACAAACCCGGCGGCCGCTTCCATTTGCCCGCAGCGAAATTTCCGAGACACATGTTTGGCAAAGCGACTAAGCATTCTCTCAATGCTCCCGACAAAACGGATCGCCTTTTAATTAAAGTGGACACTGTCATACCGTAGACCTATCCTCCTCCACCCCGGTCGATCCCCGGGTCAGGATTTAAAAAACACCCGTCTCTGGAGGCAGGGTGATGGGGATGGACGACAGTGTTACTCGAGGACACGGTATTACACGATCCTGCTTCAAGGGTTCAATCCCTCTCTGATTTTATTAATCAGTCTTTAGGGGACCATTTTCTTATTAATCCAGATTAGAATAAGCATCTGTCTACGAATGCGGTACAACAATGATAAACTATATGATATGAGTATAGGCTATAGGGAATTGATATATATAGCCTATACAGTGGGGGAAAAAAGTATTTAGTCATCCACCAATTGTGCAAGTTCTCCCACTTAAAAAGATGAGAGAGGCCTGTACTTTTCATCATAGGTACACGTAAACTATGACAGACAAAATGAGAAAAAAAAATCCAGAAAAACACATTGTAGGATTTTTAATGAATTTATTTGCAAATTATGGTGGAAAATAAGTATTTGGTCAATAACAAAAGTTTCTCAATACTTTGTTATATACCCTTTGTTGGCAATGACACAGGTCAAACGTTTTCTGTAAGTCTTCACAAGGTTTTCACACACTGTTGCTGGTATTTTGGCCCATTCCTCCATGCAGATCTCCTCTAGAGCAGTGATGTTTTGGGGCTGTCGCTGGGCAACACAGACTTTCAACTCCCTCCAAAGATTTTCTATGGAGACTGGCTAGGCCACTCCAGGACCTTGAAATGCTTCTTCCGAAGCCACTCCTTCGTTGCCCGGGCGGTGTGTTTGGGATCATTGTCATGCTGAAAGACCCAGCCACGTTTCATCTTCAATACCCTTGCTGATGGAAGGAGGTTTTCACTCAAAATCTCACGATACATGGCCCCATTCATTCTTTCCTTTACACGGATCAGTCGTCCTGGTCCCTTTGCAGAAAAACAGCCCCAAAGCATGATGTTTCCACCTCCATGCTTCACAGTAGGTATGGTGTTCTTTGGATGCAACTCAGCATTCTTTGTCCTCCAAACACGACGAGTTGAGTTTTTACCAAAAAGTTCTATTTTGGTTTCATCTGACCATATGACATTCTCCCAATCCTCTTCTGGATCATCCAAATGCACTCTAGCAAACTTCAGACGGGCCTGGACATGTACTGGCTTAAGCAGGGGGACACGTCTGGCACTGCAGGATTTGAGTCCCTGGCGGCGTAGTGTGTTACTGATGGTAGGCTTTGTTACTTTGGTCCCAGCTCTCTGCAGGTCATTCACTAGGTCCCCCCGTGTGGTTCTGGGATTTTTGCTCACCGTTCTTGTGATCATTTTGACCCCACGGGCTGAGATCTTGCGTGGAGCCCCAGATCGAGGGAGATTATCAGTGGTCTTGTATGTCTTCCATTTCCTAATAATTGCTCCCACAGTTGATTTCTTCAAACCAAGCTGCTTGCCTATTGCAGATTCAGTCTTCCCAGCCTGGTGCAGGTCTACAATTTTGTTTCTGGTGTCCTTTGACAGCTCTTTGGTCTTGGCCATAGTGGAGTTTGAAGTGTGACTGTTTGAGGTTGTGGACAGGTGTCACACTATGGCTCCGGGACTGTGTGTTAGAGCCAGGGTGTATTTCATTTGGTGGTGTTGGGGATGGGTGAGTTTCATTTTGTTTGTGTTTAGTGGTGATTGGTCAATGACTCCCAATCGGAGGTAACGAGTGTCAGCTGTCGGCTCGTTATCTCTGATTGGGAGCCATATATATTCTGTGTGTTTTTCACCTTGTGTTTGTGGGTTTTTGTTCCAGTGTTCCATGTTCCAGTATTTGTAACTTTTGGACTTCACGTATCGTCATTTGTTGTTTTTTCGTGGTTGCTTTATATAAATAAAAGTCATGTTCACTCAACGCGCTGCGCTTTGGTCCGCTCATTTCGAAGACAGTCGTGACAGAAAAACCCACCATCAAAGGACCAAGCGGCGTGTCAAGCGGCAACAGTATCCACCTGTCAAGGATTCATGGACATGGGAGGAGATATTGGATGGAAAGGGTCCTTGGGCACAACCGGGAGAATATCGCCTCCCTCGTGAAGAGCTGGAGGCAGCCAAAGCCGAGAGGAGGTGGTATGAGGAGGCAGCACGAAGGCGAGGCTGGAAGCCCGTGGACGAGAGGCAACCCCAAGAAATTTTTTGGGGGGGGCACATGGCTTGGGCGACTGAGCAGCAGGAGGCTGCCACAAGGCAGATGCAGAAGGCTACCAGGTTAAGGGGGCTGACGGAGGCAGAGAAGGGGCGGATTCAGGAAGCTACCAGGTTAAGGGGGCTACTGGGAAAAGCAGGGAAGGAAGGTGTAGAGGCTCGGCGAGAGGTACTGGGGTGTGTAACCAGTCCGGTCCGGCCCGTTCCTAATCCCGAGGTACAGCCAGTAGTGTGTGTTCCCCGTACGGTACGGCCTGTTCCGGCCCCTCGCACTAAGTGTACGGTGCGCGTCGCCAGCCCGGTTCGGCCTGTTCCTGCCACCCGCACCAAGTGTACGGTGCGCGTCGCCAGCCCAGCCCGGCCTGTTCCTGAGCCTCGTAGGAAGCCTACGGTGCGCGTCGCCAGCCCGGTTCGGCCTGTTCCTGCCACCCGCACCAAGTGTACGGTGCGCGTCGCCAGCCCAGCCCGACCTGTTCCTGCCACTCGCACCAAGTGTACGGTGCGCGTCGCCAGCCCAGCCCGGCCTGTTCCTGAGCCTCGTAGGAAGCCTACGGTGCGCGTCGCCAGCCCGGTTCGGCCTGTTCCTGCCACCCGCACCAAGTGTACGGTGCGCGTCGCCAGCCCAGCCCGACCAGTTCCGGCACCACGCATCAGGCCTACGGTGCGTCCCCCGGGCCAAGCATGCCCTGTTGCTGCTTCCCGCACTAGCCCTGAGATGCGTGTCCTCAGCCCGGTACCTCCAGTTCCGGCACCACGCATCAGGCCTACGGTGCGTCCCCAGGGTCCAGCATGCCCTGTTGCTTCTCCCCGCACTAGCCCTGAGATGCGTGTCCTCAGCCCGGTACCTCCTGTTCCGGCACCACGCACCAGGCCTACGATGCGCCTCAGACGGCCAGAGTCTGCCGTCTGCCCAACGGGGCCTGAACTGCCCGTCTGCCCAAAGCCTGCAAAGCCGCCCGTCTGCCATGAGCCATCAGAGCCGTCCGCCAGACCGGAGCCGCTAGAGCCTTCTGCCAGACAGGATCAGCCAGAGCCTTCTGCCAGACAGGATCAGCCAGAGCCTTCCGCCAGACAGGATCAGCCAGAGCCTTCCGCCAGCCATGAGCAGCCAGATCCGTCAGCCAGCCATGAGCAGCCAGATCCGTCAGCCAGCCATGAGCAGCCAGATCCGTCAGCCAGCCATGAGCAGCCAGATCCGTCAGCTAGCCATGAGCAGCCAGATCCGTCAGCTAGCCATGAGCAGCCAGATCCGTCAGCCAGCCATGAGCAGCCAGATCCGTCAGCCAGCCATGAGCAGCCAGATCCGTCAGCCAGCCATGAGCAGCCAGATCCGTCAGCCAGCCATGAGCAGCCAGATCCGTCAGCCAGCCATGAGCAGCCAGATCCGTCAGCCAGCCATGAGCAGCCAGATCCGTCAGCCAGCCATGAGCAGCCAGATCCGTCAGCTAGCCATGAGCAGCCAGATCCGTCAGCTAGCCATGAGCAGCCAGATCCGTCAGCCAGCCATGAGCCGTCCAGCCGGGATCCGCCAGAGCCGTCCAGCCGGGATCCGCCAGAGCCGTCCAGCCGGGATCCGCCAGAGCCGTCCAGCCGGGATCCGCCAGAGCCGTCCAGCCGGGATCCGCCAGCCAGCCAGGATCCGCCAGAGCCAGCCAGCCAGGATCCGCCATTTAGTCCGGTGCTGCCCCTTAGCTCGGTGTTGCTCCTTATCCTGGTGCTGTCCCTTATCCTGGTGATGCCCCTTAGTCCGGTGCTGCACCTTAGCTCGGTGCTGCTTCTTATCCTGGTGCTGTCCCTTAGTCCGGTGCTGCCCCTTAGTCCGGTGCTGCCTCTTAGTCCGGTGCTGCCCCTTAATCCAGGTGGGTTAGGTTGTAGGGTGGTCAAATGGAGGAGGCTACTAAAGCGGGTAGTGACTATGGTGGGGTGGGGACCACGACCAGTGCCAGAGCCGCCTCCGAGGAGCAACACCCACCCAGCCCTCCCCATTTTTTGGGTTAGGCGCGGTCGGAGTCCGCGCCTTTGGGGGGGGGTACTGTCACACTCTGGCTCCGGGACTGTGTGTTAGAGCCAGGGTGTATTTCATTTGGTGGTGTTGGGGATGGGTGAGTTTCATTTTGTTTGTGTTTAGTGGTGATTGGTCAATGACTCCCAATCGGAGGTAACGAGTGTCAGCTGTCGGCTCGTTATCTCTGATTGGGAGCCATATATATTCTGTGTGTTTTTCACCTTGTGTTTGTGGGTTTTTGTTCCAGTGTTCCATGTTTCAGTATTTGTAACTTTTGGACTTCACGTATCGTCATTTGTTGTTTTTTCGTGGTTGCTTTATATAAATAAAAGTCATGTTCACTCAACGCGCTGCGCTTTGGTCCGCTCATTTCGAAGACGGTCGTGACAACAGGTGTCTTTTATACTGATAACAAGTTCAAACAGGTGCCATTAATACAGGTAACGAGTGGAGGACAGAGGAGCCTCTTAAAGAAGAAGTTACAGGTCTGTGAGAGCCAGAAATCTTGCTTGTTTGTAGGTGACCAAATACTTATTTTCCACCATAATTTGCTAATAAATTCATTAAAAATCCTACAATGTGATTTTCTGGGAAAAAAAATCTCAATTTGTCTGTCATAGTTGATGTGTACCTATGATGAAAATTACAGGCCTCTCTCATCTTTTTCAGTGGGAGAACTTGCACAATTGGTGGCTGACTAAATACTTTTTTCCCCACTGTAGCTTTTCTATTTCAGTCAACAGATCTGGTTCTTTAGGCACATTGCAGATTATTAATTGTATTTATTAGGCTACTGTTTTGTTTAGGGGAATACTGTCCATAGCTTTATGTACCATGATGGCTAGCCAGTATGGTGGTGGAGGTGGGTTGGGGTCAGTTAAGGAAAATACAAGTTGAAAAAAAATGTTTTTTTTATATTCTTGAATTGGAATTTCAATTAATTTCAATTAAATGATGGAATTCAAATGGAATTGACAGCAACCCTGGACAGTTTACATCCATAGTCTCTAGACTAGAGAACCACATGAATACCAATCCAGCAGACCAGGCTTATGGACTTTGTGTGCATATACAGTGAGGGAAAAAAGTATTTGATCCCCTGCTGATTTTGTACGTTTGCCCACTGACAAAGAAATGATCAGTCTATAATTTTAATGGTAGGTTTATTTGAACAGTGAAAGACAGAATAACAACAAAAAAATCCAGAAAAACGCATGTCAAAAATGTTATAAATAGATTTGCATTTTAATGATGGAAATAAGTATTTGACCCCCTCTCAATCAGAAAGATTTCTGGCTCCCAGGTGTCTTTTATACAGGTAACGAGCTGAGATTAGGAGCACACTCTTAAAGGGAGTGCTCCTAATCTCAGTTTGTTACCTGTATAAAAGACACCTGTCCACAGAAGCAATCAATCAATCAGATTCCAAACTCTCCACCATGGCCAAGACCAAAGAGCTGTCCAAGGATGTCAGGGACAAGATTGTAGACCTACACAAGGCTGGAATGGGCTACAAGACTATTGCCAAGCAGCTTGGTGAGAAGGTGACAACAGTTGGTGCGATTATTCGCAAATGGAAGAAACACAAAAGAACTGTCAATCTCCCTCGGCCTGGGGCTCCATGCAAGATCTCACCTCGTGGAGTTGCAATGATCATCTGAACGGTGAGGAATCAGCCCAGAACTAAACGGGAGGATCTTGTCAATGATCTCAAGGCAGCTGGGACCATAGTCACCAAGAAAACAATTGGTAACACACTACGCCGTGAAGGACTGAAATCCTGCAGTGCCCGCAAGGTCCCCCTGCTCAAGAAAGCACATATACAGGCCCGTCTGAAGTTTGCCAATGAACATCTGAATGATTCAGAGGAGAACTGGGTGAAAGTGTTGTGGTCAGATGAGACCAAAATCGAGCTCTTTGGCATCAACTCAACTCGCCATGTTTGGAGGAGGAGGAATGCTGCCTATGACCCCAAGAACACCATCCCCACCGTCAAACAAGGAGGTGGAAACATTATGCTTTGGGGGTGTTTTTCTGCTAAGGGGACAGGACAACTTCACCGCATCAAAGGGACGATGGACAGGGCCATGTACCGTCAAATCTTGGGTGAGAACCTCCTTCCCTCAGCCAGGGCATTGAAAATGGGTCGTGGATGGGTATTCCAGCATGACAATGACCCAAAACACACGGCCAAGGCAACAAAGGAGTGGCTCAAGAAGAAGCACATTAAGGTCCTGGAGTGGCCTAGCCAGTCTCCAGACCTTAATCCCATAGAAAATCTGTGGAGGGAGCTGAAGGTTCGAGTTGCCAAACGTCAGCCTCGAAACCTTAATGACTTGGAGAAGATCTGCAAAGAGGAGTGGAACAAAATCCCTCCTGAGATGTGTGCAAACCTGGTCGCCAACTACAAGAAACGTCTGACCTCTGTGATTGCCAACAAGGGTTTTGCCACCAAGTACTAAGTCATGTTTTGCAGAGGGGTCAAATACTTATTTTCCTCATTAAAATGCAAATCAATTTATAACATTGTTGACATGCATTTTTCTGGATTTTTTTGTTGTTTTTCTGTCTCTCACTGTTCAAATAAACCTACCATTAAAATGACAGACTGATCATGTCTTTGTCAGTGGGCAAACAAACAAAATCAGCAGGGGACCAAATACTTTTTTCCCTCACTGTAGGTTTTAAAATAGAGATTGTAGTCAGGTAAAGAAAGGGTCATGGTTTAGAATCAGGTAAAGTGGTTTAGTCTTGTCGAGCAATCTTTCTACAGAACACAAATATGGGCTTACCAGACAATACAGGCTTAGCTGGAGACCTTTGAGGTCATGATTGATTATAGAATTTAGACAACAGACAAGTAATTCTGACTTTATGCAGAATATAACTGTAATAGTTGAATGAATACTTTATTTTATTGGGAGATTCTCTTTCTTCTTATTTCGTTTTATAACCTCTGAAAATAATTAGTCCAATTGAATGGACTACAGATTTACTACATGGCCAAAAGTAGGTAGACAGAATTTAGACAACAGACAAGTAATTCTGACTTTATGCAGAATATAACTGTAATAGTTGAATGAATACTTTATTTTATTGGGAGATTCTCTTTCTTCAGTTTTCTTATTTCGTTTTATAACCTCTGAAAATAATTAGTCCAATTGAATGGACTACAGATTTACTACATGGCCAAAAGTAGGTAGACACCTCCTTGTTGAACATCTCATTCCAAAATCATGGGCATAAACATGGAGTTAGTCCCCCCTTTGCTGCTATAACAGCCACCACTCTTCTGGGAAGGCGTTCCACTAGATGTTGGAACATTGCTGTGGGGACTTGCTTCCATTCAGCCACAAGAGCATTAGTGAGGTCGGGCACTGATGTTGGACGATTAGGGCTGGCTCGCAGTCGGCGTTCCAATTCATCCCAAAGGTGTTCGATGGGGTTGAGGTCAGGGCTCTGTGCAGGCCAGTCAAGTTCTTCCACACCGATCTTGACAAACCATTTCTGTATGGACCTTGCTTTGTGCACGGGGGCATTGTCATGGTGAAACAGGAAAGGCCCTTCCCCAAACTGTTGCCACAAAGTTGGAAGCACAGAATCGTCTACAATGTTATTGTATGCTGTAGCGTTCCACTTCACTGGAACTAAGGGGCCAAGCCCAAACCATGAAAAACAGCCCCAGACCATTATTCCTCCTCCACCAAACTTTACAGTTGGCACTATGCATTAGGGCAGGTAGCGTTCTCCTGGCATCCGCCAAACCCAGACTGCCAGATGGTGAAGCGTGATTCATCACTCCAGAGAACGTCTTTCCACTGCTCTAGAGTCCAATGGCGGCGAGCTTTACACTACTCCATCAGACGCTTGGCATTGCGCATGGTGATCTTAGGCTTGTGTGCGGCTGCTCGGCCATGGAAACCCATTTCATGAAGCTCCCGACGAACAGTTCTTGTGCTGACGTTGCTTCCAGAGGCAGTTTGGAACTCGGTAGTGAGTGTTGCAACCGAGGACAGACTATGTTTTGCACTACGCACTTCAGCACTCGGCGGTCCCATTCTATGAGCTTGTGTGGCCTACCACTTCGCGGCTGAGCCGTTGTTGCATCTAATGACGGTGCCACGTTGAAAGTCACTGAGCTCTTCTGCACCAGCCATTCTACTGCCAATGTTTGTCTATGGAGATTGCATGGCGGTGTACTCGATTTTATACATCTGTCAGCAACGGGTGTGGCTGAAATAGCCGAATCCACTAAATTGAAGGGCAGTCCACATACTTTTGGCCATGTAGTGTAAGATGTAATGTTCTAAGCATTTACATGTTAGTCATTTAGCAGACGCTCTTATCCAGAGCGACTTACAGTTAGTGAGTGCATACATTTTTCATACTGGCCCCCCGTGGGAAACGAACCCACAACCCTGGCGTTGCAAGCGCCATGCTCTACCAACTGAGCTACAGGGACCAGTTGTAAATGACCAAATACACTCAAAATCCTGTCATATTTCCTAGCTACATTTTATTATTATTTAGTTAAACAACTGTATACATTTTGTGCAGAATACATGTTAAATGGATACATTTCTTTGTCACAAAAAGGTTTACGGCCCCTGATGATGTGATGCTCTAAGCAATTGACTGAGTTGCCTAATTGTGAGTCTGCCACTGTATACAGGAACATTGATATTTGAAATGTTTTTACATTATATCCATATAAAAAATATTCATTTTAACTTCAATATTAACTTCAATATTAAGGTTTAAAATATATAACTGTACTAACACAATGTATAAAAAATGATGTGACAAAATTATTATTTTTCAAATGGAAGTCAACCCAAACAGTCCATAACTCAAGACAAGGGTATAGATTCCCTGTATAAACAGAGGGCAGTGGATGATAGCCTAGCTAGATTATCAGGGCAGTGGGGTGCAGTGTGTGTTTGTGTGTCTGTTGGAAGGGATTGTACTGTGTGTGTGCAAGTGTCTGTGCACACAGCCAGTATAGAGGAGCACAGAAGGGGGAGAAATTAGATGAGCCGGGGGAAGATCATACTTTACCGTTAATCTGACCCTGTTAGGTCTCAGACACTTCCCACGTTTGAATGCACGCTTGCACACACACACTCACTTAAGCACGCACACACACCACACACCCCTCTACCCCTCTACCCCCCTCCCCAAACCCACCAATCTGTTAACACTTTGAGAGCAGACTGAGTGAGATTACCAATCTTCTTAATCATAGATGGAATGAGGAGATTATGATGGTGTGTGCCAGTCAGTATCAGGGGGTGAGGGGTGTTTAAACTGTATTGATTTATTGAATACTGTACATTCTTCTAGAGGCATTGTTTTTATATGATACAACACGATAGTGTGCCAATAGAGCCTGCTAATGTTAATATTCCTGGCTTTATTGTCAAAATTGCACTCTTGCAAGCTGAACCAAACACATTGGAGGCTGAAGAGTGGTCATCAACCTTGTAGCAACATTTCCATCTACATTTCCATTTTAGTCATTTAGCAGATGCTCTTATCCAGAGCGACTTACAGTTAGTGAGTGCATACATTTTTCATACTGGCCCCCCGTTGGGAAACGAACCCACAACCCTGGCGTTGCAAGCGCCATGCTCTTCCAACTGAGCTACAGGGGACTATTTGTCTTTATATTTTTTACCAGATTTATATAGTTACATACTTTTCTGTTCTAATTAATTATGTGACCATATGCACATATCTATCCCCCATACCCCTCTTCCCCTCCCTGCACCTCTTCCCCTTTCTGGACAAGACAAGGGTTGCGTCCCAAATGACACCCTATTCCCTATAGTGCCTATGGGCCTGGGTCAAAAGTAGTGCACCATAGGGATATAGGGTGCCATTTGGAATGCAGCCCAGGACATGATGGTGAAGGTGGAACCCCACTTGGCATAATTAATTAGACTTAAACAAGAAGTCGCCTGCTTAAAAATGAGCTGTTGATTTTGCAAACAGGCAAGGCAGGGGGTGGGGTGTGGGGCCCTGTGGGGTGGGGTATTACCCATCCAACCATGCTGTATAAATCCACAACACAACACAATTAACAAGCAACTGGGTGGAGAACTAATTAGTGTTATCCTTATCTCTGGCCCCAACCCCTTTCCTCCTAAAGAAAGGAGGTCAAACACACACACACAAGCTCAGGAGAACACACACACCAAAACACATGAATTAAGCACACACACTCGCATAAATGCAACACACACAGCGACACACACACACCGAAACACAAACACTTACACACACACACTAATTCCCTCCCTGCAAGTGAAGTAGGGGCTAATTACAAACTCGTTTGCAACTCAATACCAGTATCCTCTCAGACAGGACAAGTGCCCCCCCCCCCTCCCCACTCCCCCCAGCACCGTATGCCCAGGGAGCATTCACCAAACAAACAATATATTCACTTCCCCTTCCGCTGTTGTGATATGCTATAGGAGGAGAAAGAGCTAAATCTCTTGCCTCAAAGGTGAGCACGGATGATTGAGAGTCACTGTGGAGGCAAATATTTGTGGTGGATTGAAAGACAAGGGATGAATCCCCATCTCATTTTAGCACAGTCAAATCTCTTATTTTAACCAGCATCTACCACGTGTTAACAACATACCTGTTTTTTTTGTTTGCATTATACTCAATCTCAGTTGACTGTTTTTAAGAGAGGTACAGTATATTGCAGGATAATACAGTGCATTCGGAAAGTATTCAGACCCCTTGACTTTTTCCACATTTTGTTACGTTACAGCCTTATTCTAAAATGGATTAAATAAAAAAAAATCCTCATCAATCTACACACAATACCCCATAATGACAAAGTGAAACCAGGTTTTTAGAGATTTAATTTTTTTTATAAAAAATAAAAAATTGAAATACATTATTTACATACGTATTCAGAACCTTTGCTATGAGACTCGAAATTGAGCTCAGGTACATCCTGTTTCCATTGATCATCCTTGAGATGTTTCGTCAACTTGATTGGAGTCCACCTGTGCTCAATTCAATTGATTGGACATGATTTGGAAAGGCACACACCTGTCTATATAAGGTCCCACAGTTGTCCCATGAAGTCGAAGTAATTGTCCGTAGAGCTCCGAGACAGGATTGTGTCAAGGCACAGATCTGGGGAAGTGTACCAAAACATTTCTGCAGCATTAAAGGTCCCCAAGAACACAGTGGCCTCCATCATTCTTAAATGGAAGAAGTTTGGAACCACCAAGACTCTTCCTAGAGCTGGCCGCCCGACCAAACTGAGCAATCGGGGGAGAAGGGTCTTGGTCAGGGAGGTGACCAAGAACCCGATGGTCACTCTGGCAGAGCTCCAGAGTTCCTCTGTGGAGATGGGAGAACCTTCCACAAGGACAACCATCTCTACAGCACTCCACCAATTAGGCCTTTATGGTAGAGTGGCCAGACGGAAGCCATTCCTCAGTAAAAGGCACATGACAGCCCGCTTGTAGTTTGCCAAAAGGCACTTAAAGGACTCAGACCATGAGAAACAAGATTATCTGGTCTGATGAAACCAAGATTGAACTCTTTGGCCTGAATGCAAAGCTTCACGTCTGGAGGAAACCTGGCACCATCCCTACGGTGAAGCATGGTGGTGGCAGCATCATGCTGTGGGGATCTTTTTCAGCAGCAGGGACTGGGAGACTAGTCAGGATAGAGGGAAAAATGAACGGCGCAAAGTACAGAGAAAGTACTTGATGAAAACCTGCTCCAGAGCTCTCAAGACCTCAGACTGGGGCAAAGGTTCACCTTCCATCAGGACAACGACCCTAAGCACACAGCCAAGACAACGCAGGAGTGGCTTCGGCACAAGTCTCTGAATGTCCTTGAGTGGCCCAGCCAGAGCCCGGACTTGAACCCGATCAAACATCTCTGGAGAGACCTGAAAATAGCTGTGCAGTGACACTTCCCATCCAACCTGACAGAGCTTGAGAGGATCTGCAGAGAAGAATGGGAGAAACTCTCAAAATACAAGTGTACCAAGCTTGTAGCGTCATACCTAAAAAGACTTGAGGCTGTAATCACTGCCAAAGGTGCTTCAACAAAGTACTGAATAAAGGGTCTGAATACTTATGTAAATGTTTACTTTTAATAAATTAGCAAAAATAAAAAATAAACTATTTTTGCTTTTCCATTATGGGGTATTGTGTGTAGATTGATGAGAAAAAACTAACAATTTAATTGATTTTAGAATAAGGCTGTAACGTAACAAAATGTGGAAAAAATCAAGGGGTCTGAATACTTTCCGAATGCACTGTATATTATTTTTTATAAATGTACCATTTTCTCCCTGTGATATGATATCCACAGCAATAGGTTTTCAAAGACAGACAGATAGCCTTTATGCATTGTAGTTATGAAGCTTTTCATGCTAATGGAAAATAAGATAGTTGTTGAGTAGATTTCAAATGTTTAATCTATTGAAATCCATGTTTTACCATGTTTTACCACGTTGTACCATTTCACCTCAATGACAAGTTACCTAAGTAACGCACATCAAATTTCCAGGAGAAGTTCTACAGAAAATCCCTCCCAACTTGAATTAATGGACAAATTAGCCCACTCTAGTATATATATTTCTATAGCTCCACCTAAGGAAGGTATCACCGTTGCTGTGTGTGAAGATTAGCTTACACAAGGAGATCTCCTCTCGATGGCTAACCAACCAACCAACAATGTTGTCTAATTTAAGCTCTCTGCACTAGAAAATAGACCCAAGGATGGATGGGTGGATGGATCACTCTCAGGGTTTGTTTGCTGGGCTGGTCATTGGCCCTTGTGCTCTGAAACTGTGATTAGTGACTAGCAGCAATGGCTGCTAGTGGTCATGGTGGTGATGTAAGGGGTTAGAACAATAGGAAGGCCAATGTCTGTCTGTCTGTCTGTCTGTCTGGGCCTGGTTGGCTTCACTGTCATGACATCATAGCCCAGAAAACTCACGAGACAAGAAGAGAAGCTTAGAGAAGAGAACAGAGAATCTTAGAATTCTTTGGAATCTTAGAAGCTCTCTGTGTCAAAGAAAGAACACTGTCCACTTCTGGATTCTGTCTGCAACTCAATAGGCACCTCTGTCAAATGTTGGTTTGTGGTCAAAATATTATGACTCAAATTGGTATTGAGTTATATTTTATTTCTACCAATTATACCAATTTCAAGTCTCTACTTCCATAGAGAACTATCTGCTCACCAGTTTGGCCATCATGTCTTTGGTAGAAGAAAAATAATGTGATTTTCACACCACGCAGCCTCTCTGCGATTCCATGATATAACAGGTGTTATTGGAGTTGTTTAGGAATGCTAAAGGACTTAAAGGTAGGACTTATTCTCACCTAATACTTTAATACTCATTAATTCCTGATTCAGTGACTTACCTCTACAGATCCCCCTTCCCCCCTCCCTGACCCACCCTGCCTCAACTGCCTGCCCAAGCCCAGCCACTCTGCAGTGCCGCCAACGGACCCCCCGGGTGGGACAGGTGGATAGAGTGAGGGCTGGGGGAGGAATGAAGGGGTGGAGGGTAGAGGATGATTATTTAAGAGTCCTGAAAGGCTCAGTAAAGTTAGTTTGTTGTGTGCTAATTTTGTCTGCCTTCATGTCATCTAAATGCACTGATAGGAGTGCACTACACACACACTGACCTGAGATCATAAATACTCTTTAGAGCACTGGATAGACTTCAATCATTGATTGATTGATAGTTGCTCATAGAGAGATACGCATTCTGAGACATATTGTTAGCAGCATGGTTATTATTGATTTATTGCAAGAAGTGGAGAATAAGTGGACATAAGCTACCCCAAAAAATCTCAAACAACTTCTTCTAAATCATTTGATTTATTCTCGACTGATGTTTGACAAATGTGACAAACAACCCCTCCCCCAAAAAATTACGAGACCTATTTCCTCTGCTTTTTCTTATGAGAAAATACATGTTGTGTATCACTGTATGTACTGTGTACTGTACCAGAACTGGATGAGCTCCTCTCCTCTGAGACTTAATGCAGATCCTGGGAGCCAAGCTGTGAGGGCCCAGTGAATGTGCAGCCAGTCTACAAACACAGTACAATAGACCAATTGCATCATGTCATCCTTCATCTGTTACTAAATTATTGTGATAGAGGATCTTGCATTAGCGCATTGATCGAGGAGCCAGATTTAATTTAGCTCTGTGTGGCCAGTGTCAGGTCAGTGGGTTCCCGCTCCAAGTTGTTAGTTCCTTGTTGTGTGTGTGTGTGTGTATGCAACTCTGTGTGTTTGCACCTCTTTGTGTGTGACTGTGTGTGTGCGACTGTGTCATAGGGGGACACCCTGTCCTGCCTGCCCCCGTCCGTCTGTTCTCTCCTGGTGAATTGATGCAACAATGGGTAGGAGGAGGCTACAAGCAAGGCGCTGGGCACTGGCGAAAAGAAGGAGGACGGGAGGAGAAGAAGGAGGGTAGGAGGAGGCTATAAGCAAGGCACTGGTGAGGCTCGGTGAGAGGGATTACCTAGATCCGTTCGGCCTGATTTTCTTTCCCCTGGGCGGTGTCACGTCCTATTAGAACTGCCACCGCTAGCTGGATACCACAGGGGTAGAGGGTGAAGGGAGACGTATTAGCGGGATACATTTAAAGCGCAGGTAGCCAGGGCGTCCAAGAACACTCGACTTAACTGGCAATGAGTGATCTGGATGCGTGCATCGGTGGGAGCTTGTTGAGCTTGTTCCGTAAGCAGACAGGTAGCCTGCTCCTAAAGCTGGCATTGATGACTGATAAGCTCACACTCGTTAAGTGAAACGGATGTTTCAGCTCACTCCTCTCCAGGCTGCTCTGCTCTGCTCTGCCTGGTGTTAAGTGTTACCCAAGGTGACAAACGCCAACCTGTTCCTGTCACTCCTTAAGACACAAACATGTCTCATCTTTTTGCTGAAATGCATTTTGGTTTATACTACTTTTCACAGTTACTTTGCATCTTTTTTAACGAAAAGTTGCTTCTAGAGTTTACATCAATCAATGTTTTATTTTATAAGTAGCTCTAGTTATGTTGTAACATGTTGTTGATCGGTCATGACCTGACAGCTTTGTAAAGTGACCTCATAGTGGAATCCAGGTGAACTCATCATTTACATTTTACATGTTAGTCATTTAGCAGACGCTCTTATCCAGAGCGACTTACAGTTAGTGAGTGCATACATTTTTCATACTGGCCCCCCGTGGGAATCGCAGACATGTAACACTCAACAACTACTTCTAGTTAGACAGTATAGGGCAGCTATACTCAATAGGCAGACTTGGTCCCGGATCCAAATCAAGAACAGGGCCCCAAATTGGGGGGGGGGGGGGGGGGACTCAGTCGGGCTTTCAATTTTCTGCTGTTGAGAGTTGTAATAGTACAATGCACAAGGTGCCATTTCGAAATGTACTAGTGCATGGGCAGTTTTCCTCTTTTTATCACATTCACTGACAGACCTTAGAGCTATTTATAACCTGTCAAATGTCCAGTTGATCAACTAGCTCATGTTAGCTAAGTAGGTAAGCTAGGCTAACCACATGGCAAAACGTGTAGAATTGCAGGAAATTAGCTTTAAAGCTGCAAACTGTTATCTCCACCAACAAGAGGAGTGTGAACAGTTTGGGGTCACATGGGTAGTGAGGTGGGGGTTTCTTACAATGCCGATAAATGAAAATATCTATCTGGACCTTTGCCACCTAGGACATTTGTGTGACAGGACCTTCTCAAATATTATTTGAATACCCTGGTATAGGGCATATTTGTTATTTTCCCCTTGCCTAGTTGGCTAATTTTATTTATTTATTACTTACCTCAATGTTGTCTCAATAGCTAGGTTTCCATCCAATTGTCGACAGATTTTCATGCAAATATTATAAAATCAATGTGTGATGACATAGTGCACACAAAATGTACTTTTTCGCTTAAGTTTTCATGTTACGAATAAAACTAATGTTCAATGTGTTTCCATCACATTTTCAACTCTATGGATATTTGTGTTGCGTTAAATAGCAAATGTGCCTCCTCTTGTCTTGGCACGTGCGCTCTAGCCAACAGCTGGCAGATACAGTGCGGGTAGGCTGTGAGGGTAGGCTAGTCCAGGGTTTCCCCAAAGCATCGATCATCATGTCACCAGAATAAGACAATCAACATTTATTGGAAAGGAGCATCAAGCTCATACCGTGCACTTTCACCACCCTGTGAAGTTCAACATAGTTGTTTTCATCTGTAGCCTGCATGGTTTCCCAAGTCATAGTGGGAGGACTACACACCATCACAGCTGTCGTGATTTTTTTAATACGGCACATTACCATATAAAAAAATCACGCCAGCTGTGATGGCAACAGGAAGTTTTGGTACAATTGTATAGATTATGACAGATAAATTGATCATTTGACATGGTGGGATCTTTTTGTGTCTGTAAAGTTCATTATGCAAGAAATGGCGGTGGCAATGCCTTTGGTCCTCTGTAGCTCAGCTGGTAGAGCACGGCGCTTGTAATGCCAAGGTAGTGGGTTCGATCCCCGGGACCACCCATACACAAAAAATGTATGCACGCATGACTGTAAGTCGCTTTGGATAAAAGCGTCTGCTAAATGGCATATTATTATTATATTATTATTTATGCGCAAATATTGATAGAATAACCCTAATATCAAAGTAAACTTGGAGTCACGCGATGTTATGGCGTTTGGTCTTCCCACTATGACTCGCGAAACCATGCAGTTAATTATGTTACGGATTAAAAAAATTATGTTGAACTTCACAGGGTGGTGAAAGTGCACGGTATTAGCTTGATGCTCCTTTCCAATAAATATCGAGGGTCTGATTCTGGTGAAATTATGATCGATGCTTGATTGCAGTTTGACAAATATTCTCACTTTTATCCATAATAATCTCATCATGTAGACTAGCCTACTGCACAGCCTACGCACTGTATCTAGAGCGTTTGGCTAGAGTGCACGTGCTAAAACCAGAGTAGGCACATTTGCTATTTAACACAACAGTTTTTGTGACAAAACTATTGTAGAGTTGAAAATGCAATGGAAACACATTAAACGTTATATTTTTATTCAGTATGTGACAATTTAAGACAAAAAAATATCATTTTGTGTGCACTACCTCATCAAGCACTGATTTTTATCTGCAACAAGTCCGTTTGGTGGAGATCCACCACTGGTGCGAAAATTCGCATATTTTCTTTAAGCATATTTTTTTTTGATATACAAATCTGTAGCCAATTGGATGGAAACCTAGCTATTGATTTAAAATGCACCTTGTGATAACCAGATTGTATGTATTTAACTTGTACTGAATCATTTGCTACAGAGTAATATAATTCAAGTAAACCCAACATACAGAGACACGTTTGAATTCAATTCAATACAACTTTATTTATCCCCTCAGGGGCAATCAATTAAGAAAATCATTGATTTCCAGTCAAGTGCTTTCCAATGGTCAATCAACAGAGGAAGCCGTCATTAGCGCGCAATAAGGTCCTAATGGTGAACCTTTTCAATGACGGTCTGTTCAACATGCTGTGGCCGTAGACAAAAGGTCATTCAGCTCTTAATACTTTAATGTCTGTGTGCATCCCAAATGGCACCCTATTTCCTATACAGTGCACTATATAAAGGGAATAGGGTGCCATTTGGGATGCATCCTATGTCTCTCCAGTCCTCCATAGTTTTGGGGTCACTGCTTCCTCACTCCAATTCTCATCCATGAAGTGACCCGCAAAAAAGCCCCCCTCAAAAACCCCACTAGGCCGGGGTCTCCAGCTTGTCTGGTCTTCCCTCGGTACACATACACGCACGCACGCACACACTCACCCCCCTCATCTGCCTCCTCTTCTCCTTGCACACAGCTAATCTAGTGGTAGGCCCCCTGCTAGCTCCACAGAGGCCAGCCCTAATTGCTCTTGTCGTAAAGCTCCCTGACCAAATAAGCTGCAGCTCCCCGAAGCTGTCAAGATAAACCCCACTTTACCTCACCAAACCTGCTTAATGCCTCTCCTTATCCTTACAACCACCCCCCCCTCCCCCCGCCCCTGCCTTCTGCCACTCAAACACCATGGATGGGACAGGGACGTACTGAGGAAGAGGGAAGAATAGGTGCAGAGGGAAAGAACAAGAATAAAAGAGACAATGTAGTCCTAGTTATTGGTCAGGTGAGATGAAGAGGCACAAAAAAAGAACGCCAATACGATGAGAATGTTGACAAAAAAATTAAGAAAATATGATAATATGGTTGGGAGGTAGAGTTGTTGGAGTGAGACAGAAGAGACGAGATGTGTATCTGTTTAGATAGATAACTGGTGTGATAAGTTAAAGTGTTGGCATGATGAACCAAGTGCCCAGCAGCGGTGATTGCCTGTTATTCCCTTCCGTGTCTCACCACCAAGTTCGATAAGTGAGATCACAGGGCTTTGTGGAGTTCACTTCAATACAGGTCGTGTTAATTACTAAAAAGGAGCTTTTAATTGGATGTTAGGCCGAATCACCTTTTAACCCAGGCGTCAGCTTCTATTGGTTTAGTTAGTGACATTTTTTAAACCCAGAGACATGTTGTGTCCTCACAAGTTGTGAGCAACACCACACTACATATATGGTTTCCTCTAAAAGAAAGATTAAAGTTAATTTGTCAATTCATGAATTGAAAAATGCCCATTGTTTTATTTGTGGATTTTTTATTCCTGAATTGACAACAGAATTAATAGAAAACTGAGAGAAATTGAGATCATGAATAAAAAACGACCCTATTTTATTAATTTTTTTTTCCAACTCGTTAATTACATTTCTTAAATTGACAACTGAATTCACCCCGAACCTGATATGCAACCCCCATCACCGAAATTTAGAGATAAATCTGTAGATTTCCTTCCCAATCATCATAGAATGGTTAGCATGAAAATCTACTGGATTGATGTCCTCAGTAACTTGATTTAGACTCAACAGAATAAAAACTGCAATCCTACACAAGTCCTTTTACCATAGATAACCTTTACTCCAGTGCCTCCTACTGGATTGAGTTCCTACTACACACAATTGTGTGCCAAAAGCATTTAATAGTAACGCCTACTGAAGTGGTCAAACATTTTTACAAATTTTTTAAATTATGTAATAACATAGGACAGTCAATTCACTTTCCTCAAAAAGACAATATGTACTGAAAAGTAATTTCAGAAACAAGTTGTAGGTTTTTTTTGTAGTTTAATAGGAATCCAAACATAAAGCATTGATACTGTTTGATAAGTTTGTCACAACTGAAACGAGAAAGTCATTCTCAGGTCAGGGAGAGAAAACAATACATTTGAAAAATATCACACAATGACTAATATGTAAACAACAAAAAATATATACTTTTTTTTTCACTCCCAAATAACTAAAGAACATTATTTATTAGTGGTTGGAGAACAGAGTTCTGTCTTTCCTGTGCTGCAGTTAGTCCTTCACAGGGCTAACAAGTCAGTCACCATCGCTACGCAAAATAGTAATACTGTACCATATTTTCACAACGCAAAATAACCAGGATGAAGACTATGGCTACGTCCTAAATGGCACCCCATTGTTCCCCAAGTAGTCTATGGGGAATAGGGTGCCATTTGGGACATGACCTAGGGGCTCATACGTGACCTCTGTCAACATCCCTATTAAAGAAAACAACATATGTGTTCATAATAATAACTCTTTACACTTAAAAAAAATGCTAACCATACAGTGTTTTGTTATACCTGCAGGTAAACACAACTAACTTTTTCCAGTTAACACACTGGTATCATAGCAGTGTTAGACTCAAAACACTTGTCACTCTTTCCCACTAGATACATCTCTCTATGGGAGTGTCAACCAAACCCAGCTTGTATAGAACAATGTACTATTTACAAAAAAAATGGTGTGGTCTTCAGCGGGCACTGGAAATGACAGGACCACCCTCGCTGATTATGATGTTGATATGAAAACCTTGCAGTCAAGTGTCTGTCTATTACCATCTAGTGGTTGAACGACTTGGACAAATGAGCAGAAATTCAAGGACCAGTGATCAGTTCATGTTTGTGTTGTAGTGCAGTTAGTAATTTGTTGATTTCTTGCTGGACAGAAGTCTTTTGAACTCATAGGAGTGCTGAACTCCAAATCAACACCTAGCCCGTACTTAGGGAGAAGTGATCCAATGCTAATTCACACTATAGGGCCAAACCGTACTGTGCTGGCTCTGATATTTTGTTCTCACATGGTCCTACCCAGCAACTATGGTGGATGCGTAACCAGGTCAATCCATAGTTTTACCCTATAGTGTAAATCAGGCACCAGTGTTCTCACCTTGTCTCCTCAGCAGCGTCGAGGGGAGGAGGAGTACTTGGTCTTTAGGCCCTCCTTGAAGCTGCGGAACAGGAGGCGGTTCCTTCGGTTCTCCTCGTCCTTCCTGCTGTGGAACTCGCCCTGAACTTTGAACCCTTTGTGCACCACGAAGGCAGAGTGCAGGACGGAGAATCTGTAGCCCGCGACGTGGAGCTCACAGGCCTGGGGAGGGAAGAGGGGGAGAAAAGGAGGACAATGAGGTAAGGGAGGACAACATGAACTGGTGAAAACTTTTAGTTGAATGATGTGTCAGGATGAAGTATTTATTTATATTCTATTTGTATTATGTATATTTTACTGCAGTGCAAGAATCTCTGCAGTGTACTGTGTCTGTTGATAATGTAATGTAGTTCTAACTGTTTTCAACCATACATACACACACACCTGTCACGTCCCCTCCACACTGGGAGTCATTGGCTACCTTTATCCGTACAATACATACCTGGGTGATGCGGTTAAAGCCGTACTGCCTGAAGCTCTCCTCGTACAGGGGCACGGTGCGAGGCCCGATGTAGAAAGGCTCCCAGGGGTCCACCCAGGATAACGTATAGGCCTTGTCCAGGGGCCCCAAGCCTTGGCTATGTCTATTCACCCACTGGGAGTAGTTGGTGGGGGCCTGGCACCGTGGGCACAGCTCCTCATAGAAGGGCCGCACCTCTCCCACCTGGTACAGCTGCACCAGCTTTGACTTGGTGGCAGGCATCTTGCGTACATGGCAGGCAGGTACAAGGCAGGCAGGACGAAGACCTCGTCTGTGGCAGGTTCACGTCTCATGACCAGCGCCAGGAACTGCTGGTGGAGGTCGGCACTGGGCGCCATGTCGATGTCGATGACCAGGATGTAGTTGGCTTCCACGACGCCGCTGGCAACGTTCCGAAGAAGATTGTTTGGATAGGAGACGTTACCCCCGATGGCGTAGTTCTGGTATTTGTCTCTGTGCGTCTCCAGCCTGGCTAACACCGCGGCACAGTCCTCCAGACCGGCAAAATGCTCCCGGTCCTGCTCGGGGAAACTTGCAATCTCCCCAGAGTGGCACACCAAGTGGAAGTCCACCAAGGCCTGGTTCTGAGGGCAGAAGATGCTGAGGGCGTAGACCAGGGCTGTGGCAAACTTGACATCTTGCCCGTGTGCGAATATGGCCACAGAGAGAGGGTTCTGTCAACGTTCCACCAAAGAGTCCAGGTGATGCAAGCTGTTGATGGATGTGTGCGTTGCTAAGGCCAAGAGGTGCAAGCTTGCATCCGCTCCTGGCTTCTGATTGGTGGAGAAATCGCTTTTGATCAAGTTTTTGTAGACACGGTATTTCCCGCTAGCATCAAATATACCCCCCGTGGACAGAGAGTACCTGAGACGCTCTTTCCGTGAGTTTTTCTCCAAGTGGGCATTTTTCTTGCCAGAGCTCCGGAAAAGCTCTAAGTACAGTGGGGAAAAAAAGTTTTTAGTCAGCCACCAATTGTGCAAGTTCTCCCACTTAAAAAGATGAGAGAGGCCTGTAATTTTCATCATAGGTACACGTCAACTATGACAGACAAAATGAGAATTTTTTTCCAGAAAATCACATTGTAGGATTTTTAATGAATTTATTTGCAAATTATGGTGGAAAATAAGTATTTGGTCAATAACAAAAGTTTCTCAATACTTTGTTATATACCCTTTGTTGGCAATGACACAGGTCAAACGTTTTCTGTAAGTCTTCACAAGGTTTTCACACACTGTTGCTGGTATTTTGGCCCATTCCTCCATGCAGATCTCCTCTAGAGCAGTGACGTTTTAGGGCTGTCGCTGGGCAACACGGACTTTCAACTCCCTCCAAAGATGTTCTATGGGGTTGAGATCTGGAGACTGGCTAGGCCACTCCAGGACCTTGAAATGCTTCTTACGAAGCCACTCCTTCGTTGCCCGGGCGGTGTCTTTGGGATCATTGTCATGCTGAAAGACCCAGCCACGTTTCATCTTCAATGCCCTTGCTGATGGAAGGAGATTTTCACTCAAAATCTCACGATACATGGCCCCATTCATTCTTTCCTTTACACGGATCAGTCGTCCTGGTCCCTTTGCAGAAAAACAGCCCCAAAGCATGATGTTTCCACCCCATGCTTCACAGTAGGTATGGTGTTATTTGGATGCAACTCAGCATTATTTGTCCTCCAAACACGACGAGTTGAGTTTTTACCAAAAAGTTCTATTTTGGTTTCATCTGACCATATGACATTCTCCCATTCCTCTTCTGGATCATCCAAATGCACTCTAGCAAACTTCAGACGGGCCTGGACATGTACTGGCTTAAGCAGGGGGACACGTCTGGCACTGCAGGATTTGAGTCCCTGGCGGCGTAGTGTGTTACTGATGGTAGGCTTTGTTACTTTGGTCCCAGCTCTCTGCAGGTCATTCACTAGGTCCCCCTGTGTGGTTCTGGGATTTTTGCTCACCGTTCTTGAGATCATTTTGACCCCAGGGGGTGAGATCTTGCGTGGAGCCCCAGATCGAGGGAGATTATCAGTGGTCTTGTATGTCTTCCATTTCCTAATAATTGCTCCCACAGTTGATTTCTTCAAACCAAGCTGCTTACCTATTGCAGATTCAGTCTTCCCAGCCTGGTGCAGGTCTACAATTTTGTTTCTGGTGTCCTTTGACAGCTCTTTGGTCTTGGCCATAGTGGAGTTTGGAGTGTGACTGTTTGAGGTTGTGGACAGGTGTCTTTTATACTGATAACAAGTTCAAACAGGTGCCATTAATACAGGTAACGAGTGGAGGACAGAGGAGCCTCTTAAAGAAGAAGTTACAGGTCTGTGAGAGCCAGAAATCTTGCTTGTTTGTAGGTGACCAAATACTTATTTTCCACCATAATTTGCAAATAAATTCATTAAAAATCCTACAATGTGATTTTCTGGAGAAAAAAAATCTCAATTTGTCTGTCATAGTTGACGTGTACCTATGATGAAAATACAGGCCTCTCATCTTTTTAAGTGGGAGAACTTGCACAATTGGTGGCTGACTAAATACCTTTTTCCCCCACTGTATCGGTAGCGCTGCTGCTTACCGTGCAGTTTCGATAGGAAGGAAAGGTAGATCAGTTGCAAGAGTGCCACCATTACCAGAGCGCCGAGCACCACTTTAAACACGGAACATTTCTTATAGAAATGCATAGAAATGCGCTATCAAATTGACCACTGCTAGGTGGCTAGCTAGCTAACTAGCTACACGGAGCTCATTTCGGCATTTTGGGAGGGCTTGCCTCGACTGTCTCGTGCAGTTGACATTACGCAGTGCTGCCACAGGTTTCGATAAGATTTTCAATCGTGAAATCATTGCATGGGCCTCCTTCATATTTGATGATATGTGGTTCTGTCAATCTCATAGTATTTCAAAACAACATCACATTCGGACGTTTGGAGAATGGTAGATATCGTAAAAAATCAAGAAAACAAAAAATAGCTTTTTGGTCTTAATTTAATTTGATGTTAAGGTTGGGCATAAGGTTAGCAGGGTGGTTAAGTTTATGGTTAGGTTTAAAATCAGATTTTAAGAAGATAAATTGTAGAAAAGCGGGGTTTATGACTTTGTGGCTATGGTAACTAGTGACGACCCCCCCTGTGGTGTTGTGACGCATGTCTGCGCTTTTCTACCACAAACCCTAGAATAGAAGGGCATGTAGCTAGCTTGTTTGACATAATATGGACCATTTATTGTGTTCGTAGCAAACAACTGCATGTTCATATGCTATTTGGCTTGCTAGCACTTTTATGAAAATGCTCTCTTGAATAACATAACCCAAATAAATTCATAACAGTTGTGGTTTGTAATGGGTTTGAGATAAATTGTGTTTTGGGTACCTGATATGACTCAGAGGACGAGGTGGCCGAGTGGTTAAGGCGATGGACTGCTAATCCATTGTGCTCTGCACGCGTGGGTTCGAATCCCATCCTCGTCGACAAATATTTTCCTTTCTCAGGGATAGTAGTGGCATAATGTAGCTAGCGAGAGTGAACAGTACTTCAACTAACAGTATCTGGCCAAATGAAGACTATCTTGGTCAAAACTGCCAGTGCATTTGCCTCCAATGAAACTATTCTACATTAAAAATAGTTAGAGCCAAACGATTTATTTCACTATTTAACGAAATTGTGATAATGTATGAATGACTGCTTACCCAGTACCAATAGCATTTTCCTGTGTACAGTTCTATTACCTAACCTGGACACCAATTCAAAACCAATCAATCAATCACATGTATTTATAAAGCCCTTTTTACATCAGCAGTCACAAAGTGCTTATACAGAAACCCAGCCTAAAAACCATATCAAATTGACACCTTCTTGCTCGTATACAAAGGCACAAAGAAAAACCAGGAACAAAATAAGACATGAGAAAAACATGCAAACCTTATTTATTGCCCAAAGGCATGCTCCACACTATACACCATTCGTGTGCTGTTTTTTTGGTACTGAATTGCTTACTTGCGCCAGAGGATGGCATGCCATAGCACTGTTGTTTATGACAGCTGGTAGGAAGGTCCTCTGTTCTGAGACTAGTGTATCGGCAGACGTTGTCCATGTAGATTTCATGTTGTCTTCGCCCATGAAAGGGTCCCCACAGTATAGGACTGCTGGCGGCCAGCAAACCGTATGGACTGAATAATATATTACTTTTATTTGTCATTTTTCAGACGCTTTTATCCAGAGCGACTTACAGTAAGTGAGTGCATACATTTTCCGTACTGGTCCCCGGTGGGAATTGGAACCCACAACCATGGCGTTGCAAGGGCCATGCTCTACCAACTGTGCTACACGGGACCTATTATGTATCTACAGTAGGAGGAAAAGCAGCAGAAGGCATCAGAAAAAACATTTTGCATTGTTTTGTTTAATTCATAAACATTAACAAAAAAACAAACATTTTCTCCACACAAATACATGGTGTAAGTTAATGTAGGTTAGGACAGTGTGCTTCAGATCCTTTGGGAGCACTTAAGACTAGTACTTTATTTATGCTGTCCAGGCTGGGTGTTTATCCCAAATGGCACCCTATCCTCTCAAAAGTAGTGCACTATTTAGGAAGTAGGGTGCCATTTGGGACGTTTATTCTGTTATCCATCTTAAGCCGATGTTCAGGGCAGTTTCTTTCCAGAACAGATCGAAATGATGCCGTGTGTTGCGTTGAACAGTGTTTTCCCAATCAGATTCTCATTCCTTTTGCATGTGTTATTCTATGGCATGCCAGCGACAAACCTCTCAAAGACAGACGCCAACAATAAGATCATAATGTACATTAAAACATGACAGACAGAGTATGAATAAACAGCAAATAAATGTGACAGACAATATATGGTCATCATGAAGACATATTGTTTAATACAACTATCATCCCATAAGATTTTGATGAAACACTCCCTTGAGTAAAAGGAGAAAGGCTTGTTTGTGTCTGAAGAGAAAAGTAAATTGTTGGCTTAAGTTTTGTTTAACTATCGGTGAAAAGGATTCAATACCACATGGCTTTATTTTGTATCTGAATTGAATGGTATTGAGAATCTGGCCCTTCTAACATTGGTTTATAATTTATAACCTCATTCATGCAGGACGTACGTAAAACTCTGCCCTTGAAATGCCTTCCAGGGTCTGTGCTGACTATGCTTGATGGCAGTCTGCACAATTTCCTATCTTACTAAAGCCTTTATACACAAAACTACGAAACTAGAACGCCGGCACCGCCTTTAGACCCGCTCCCATTGGAGGACGCTGCTGATTTGCCCTGTCCTTCCTCCCCTTCTCCCACCAATCGGATGTTGTATTTTTCCCGGTACTCTGTGAGCTCCCGGCCTTTCGACTGCATCTGTGTGTTGAGAGATTCTACAATCTTTGAGATCTGTAAGGAAAAGAGAGTGGGAATAGCAAATAGTTAATCATAATGCGTGACCAGTAGTGATTTAGTTGTACAGGATAGTACTGCAACAACCTATAGCCTTGGTAGTAACGAGTGTTAGAGGGAAGACGCACCATTATGAACATCGGTCGGGCGCAGTAGATTACCTGCTGGGTGTCGACGAATGGTAACGATTCAACATATAGAAGAATCGTTAGGAAATTAAAAGAAAATGACGGCCAATATTCTGGTCAGAGGCGATAGGATGGCCACCTGCTGTTTATGTACACTTGGCCGTCAGTTGCTCAAGTGTGTTTCCTCTATTAAAAACACTTTCAAGAGAGTTAACCTCACCAGTCGGACTACAGCCGTAGGCCACCGCACCGCCTACATATTGACAGTTGATATCTTCATGGTATCTTATCAATCAATCACATTTCTTTTAGAATGCCCATTTTACACCAGGACTTTTCACAAAGGGTTTTACTGTAACCCAAATTATACCCGAAAGAGCAAGCAATGCAGAATAAAAATGTTACCTGTTCTTTATTGCTTTCCAGCGCTGGTAACACTTCCTTAACCGTCCTCTCCACGAGCACCCCACCCACCAGCCGGAAGCACTTCCTTGTTGGGTCCACGTCTTTTAGGGTCTCGATGACTAGGCTGAGAGAAAAGAGGGAAGTTGTAAAAGGAAAGTAACAAGGGTGAATCTCATCCTCTTTCTCAAAACGCATTAGAAGAGAAGATGTGAGGTTCCTCCCCTCAGACCTTCTCCTCCAATGCATGTTGCGAGGGAGGCGAGGAGAGAGGACATGAGGAATCTAGGGAAGACTTGAGATTCACCCCCAGTGTCAGAATCTTTCATCTCTAACACTTTACAGACTGAACAATGATTATTATTCCTCTTTGTGGTCAAGTCCATAGTTAAGTCCACTAATGTGAACAGTGAGTGAAATAGGAGTGTTAATAATAAAAAGTCAGAAGTAAGCATAGCCGTGGGAAGTAGGGGTGCTGAGGGTGCTGCAGCACACCCTGAAAAATCAGAATAATATCAAATAACAATAATACCTTGCACAAAAGTAGTGCACTGGGCCTTTACTAGTATTAACGGACTGCTATAGACCTCTTTAGCAGGAGCAAACTTTTTTTTTTGCATCTCCGCTTTGGCAAAAATGGTAGTTGTATAATTAAGAACAGTATCTTGCAGGATTCAATAGTTGGAATTGTAAAAGTTGTTGCCCTGTCCCTTTCTCTGCGAATGTCATTCTAATGGTATCCAGACTGAACAAAACACTGTCCTCAAACATTTACAGAGTATTCGGAAAGTATTCAGACATCTTCACTTTTTCGACTTCGTAACGGGCCTCATTCTAAAATTGATTTTCCCTCAATTTACACACAATACCCCATAATGACAAAGCAAAAACAGGTTTTCAGAAATGTTCAAATAAATAAATGGAAATATTACATTTACATAAGTATTCAGACCCTTTACTCAGTACTTTGTTGAAGCACCTTTTGCAGCGATTACAGCCTTGAGTCTTCTTGGGTATGACGCTACAAGCTTGGCACACCAGTATTTGGGGAGTTTCTCCCAGTCTTCGCTGCAGATCCTCTCAAGCTCTGTCAAGTTGGATGTGGAGCGTCGCTGCACAGCTATTTTCAGGTCTCTCTAGAGATGTTAGATCGGGTTCAAGTCCGGGCTCTGGCTGGGCCACTCAAGGACATTCAAAAGACTTGTCACGAAGCCACTCCTGCGTTGTCTTGGCTATGTGCTCATGGTCATTGTCCTGTTGGAAGGTGAACCTTCACCCCAGTCTGAGGTCCTGAGCGCTCTGGAGCAGGTTTTCATCAAGGATCTCTCTCTGTACTTTGCTCTGTTAATCTTTCCCTCGATCCTGACTAGTCTCCCAGTCCCTGCCGCTGAAAAACATCCCCACAGCATGATGCTGCCAGCACCATGCTTCACCGTAGAGATGGTGCCATGTTTCCTCCAAATGTGACGCTTGACATTCAGGCCAAAGAGTTCAATCTTGGTTTCATCAGACCAGAGAATCTTGTTTCTCATGGTCTGAGTCTTTAGGTGCCTTTTACTGAGGAGTGGCTTCAGTCTGGCCATTCTACCATAAAGGCCTGATTGGTGGAGTGCTGCAGAGATGGTTGTCCTTGTGGAAGGTTCTCCCATCTCCACAGAGGAACTCTGGAGCTCTGTCAGAGTGACCATCGGATTCTTGGTCACCTCCCTGACCAAGGCCCTTCTCCCCCGATTGCTCAGTTTGGCCGGGCAGCCAGCTCTAGGAAGAGTCTTGGTGGTTCCAAACTTCTTCCATTTAAGAATGATGGAGGCCACTGTGTTCTTGGGGACCTTCAATGCTGCAGAAATGTTTTTGTACCCTTCCCAAGATCTGTGCCTCGACACAATCCTGTCTCAGAGTTCTACCGTCAATTCCTTCGAACCTCATGGCTTGGTTTTTGCTCTGACATGCACTGTCAACTGTGGGACCTTATATAGACAGGTGTGTGCCTTTCCAAATCATGCCCAATCAATTGAATTTACTACAGGTGGCCTCCAATCAAGTTGTTGAAACATCTCAAGGATGATCAATGGAAACAGGATGCACCTTAATTTACCATCCTTACAAACCACTTAATGTAAATGTACATTACTGTATTGTACATAGGCTAGGTTTGTACCTGTAGACTTTCCATCACCATGAAGAAAAACAATGCACAATACAGTAATTGAGTACATTGAGACATCAAGTGGTTTGTGATGATGTGGCTCAGTTTGGTAGGCATTGGCGCTTAGGGTTGTGGGTTTGATTCCCACGGGGGACAAGAATGAAAATGTATCCACTCACTACTGTAAGTTGCTCTGAACAAGAGCGTCTACTAAAATGGAAAAGGAATTAATAGACCATTTCAGTTCATATAGAAATAAGTTGCATTTGCAAAGTATTTCAAGAAACTGGAAAATATACTGTATATCAAGCAAGTATATTTATATTCCACAAGTATTATCAGATTAACGGTTTTGTACAGATAATTATCAGACTCAAGTTACAAATGCTGGTTAACACTCAAACACATTTAGTTTACATTTTTTCAAAAAAGTAGTTCACTGGGCCTTTACTAGTCCAGTATTAGTCTTCAGCGCGGCCAAAACACTTTGTTCCCAGCACCTCCACCCCCAAACTGCTTCCCGTGACTATGGAAGTAAGAGAAATAACTCAAAAAAAGTGTGAGTAGCTGCTGAAGCAAGTCACACTAACTAGAGCTATTTACCTATGCTCATTGATCTCCATCTCCAGCTCTGCAGCCTTGGAGGCCATGCTGCGCTGCTCCGAGCGCATCCTCTGGAATACAGCCACGACCTGTCAGACACATCGAATACATCAAATCAAACATTCACTCATAATAATAATAATAATAATAATAATAATAAATGTCATTAAGCAGAGAATTTATCCAAATGACTTAAAATGTAATTTGGTGACCTGCGGAAGGAAGACCTACGAGTGGCAGATAGCCTAGCGGTTCAGAGCATTGGACCAGTAACCAAAAGATCGCTGGTTAGAAATCCCTGAACCGACTGGGTTCAAAAAATGTCCATCTGCCCTTCAGCAAGGCACTTAACCCTAATTGCTCTGGATAACAGCTTCTGCTAAATGACTAAATAAACAAATGAAAGGCAACAAGTTTTAGTCAGTGTAAAACCCCTCTTACAGTAGTAAATGCATACATTTTCGTATGGGGTTCCTTAGTGGGAATCGAACCCACAATCCTAGCCTTGCAAGCGCCATGCTTTACCAGCCACAATACACACAGATTTCTGAACTTAGATTAGATTGAACAAAGTTGCAAAAAGCCTCGTTATATAGGCCTACCTGGAAAAGGATATATCATTAGACCATTTGTTGATTAGCTATGAGTAAATGCAATAGCCAGTAGTTTTTGTGATTTTTTACAACGGACTGCATTAGCTACTAATGCTGTTTTGTGTCTGCGACTGCAGGACTCCAGACTGCAACCACTTAGTCGCATTTTGTGACCCTTTGACTTAGCTGTGCGAATAAAAATTGTAACTGGTCACATCAGTGCGAGCTGCAAATTCTACATGGTCACCTCACTCAAAACTACCAATTTTTTAGGAGGCTAAAACCATTATTTGGTCAAACAGTAAAGTACCTGATTCCTATAACAAAAGTGTCTGCCTGCCCCGGTACCTGTGTCACTGGGGCCTACTGCAGTGTAGAGCAAGCCACTTTCACTCTCCTTTCCCGTGAAAAAAGATTATCCGGGAGAAAGTGTTCAGATTGTATAACATTTTAAAATCTGCGGGGAAAACACTGCTATCCTGTTGTCACAGTTGAAGAGAGAGCGTGTGAAATGCGCATTGGCCATTGCGATTGCTTAGGCCTCATTTTAGCAGTAGGCTACAAAGTTTTTTGGGGACATTAAATGTAGTTCGATTAATACATAGCTAGTAGCAGTGGGTATTATATTTAGAGCTATTCATACCCCTTGACTTATCCCATATTTTGTTGTTGAATTCAAAATTGATTAAATTCTATATTTTTTATCACCCATCTACACACAATACCCCATACTGACAAAGTGAAAATATGTTTTTAGAAATGTTTGCTCATTTATAGAAAATGAAATGCAGAACTATCTAATTTAATAAGTACTCATACATGTTAGAATCACCTTTGGCAGCGATTACAGCTGTGAGTCTTTCTGGGTCTCTAAGAGCCCTGCACACCTGGATTGTACAATATTGGCAAAAAAATAAAAAATAAATTCTTCAAGCTCTGTCAAGTTGGTTGTTGATCATTGCTTGACAGCCATTTAAGTCTTGCCAAAGATTTTCAAGTAAATTTACATCAAAACAGTAACTTGGACACAGTCTTCTTGGTAAGCAACTCCCGTGTAGATTTGGCCTTGTGTTTTAGGTTACTGTCCTGCTGAAAGGTGAATTCATCTCCCAGTGTCTGGTGGAAAGCAGACTGAACCAGGTTTTCCTCTAGGATTTTGCATGTGCTTAGCTCCATTCCTTAGCCCCAGTCCTTAACAATTACAAGCACACCCATAAATTGATGCAGCCACCATTACGCTTGAAAATATGGAGTCGTACTCAGTAATGTGTTGTACTGGATTTGCCCCAAACATACCACTTTTTATTCAGGACAAAAAGTAAATTGCTTTGCCACATTTTCTGCTGTATTACTTTAGTGCCTTGTTGCAAACAGGATGCATATTTTGGAATATTTTTATTCTGTACAGGCTTCCTTCTTTACACGCTGTCAGTTAGGTTAGTATTGTAGAGTAACTACAATGTTGATCCATCCTCAGTTTTCTCCTATCACAGCCATTAAACTAACTGTTTTAATGACACCAGTGGCCTCATGGTGAAATCCCTGAGCGGTTTTGTTCCTCTCCGGCAACTGAGTTAGGAAGGACCCCTGTATCTTTGTAGTGACTGGGTGTATTGATACACCATCCAAAGTGTAATTAATAACTTCACCATGCTCAAATAGATATTCAATGTCTGCTTTTTGTTTTACCCATCTACCAATAGGTGCCCTTCTTTGCACGGCATTGTAAAACCTCCCTGGTGTTTGTGGTTGAATCTGTGTTTGAAATTCACTGCTCGACTGAGGGACCTTACAGATAATTGTATGTGTGGGGTACAGAGATGAGATAGTCATTCAAAAATCATGTTAAACACTATTATTGCACACAGAGTCCATGCAACGTATGTAACTTAAGCACAGTTTTACTCCTGAACTTAGGCTTGCAATAACAAAAGGGATTGAACACTTGCTGACTCAAGACATTTCAGCTTTTAATTTTGTAAAAACGTAGAAATACATAATTCCACTTTGACATTATGGGGTATTGTGTTTAAGCCAGTGACAAAAATATCAAAATTGAACCCTTTTCAAATTCAGGCTGTAACAACAAAATGTGGAAAAAGTCAAGGGGTGTGAATACTTTCTGAAGGCACTAAACAAAAATATAAACGCAACATGCAACAATTTCAAAGGTTTTACTGAGTTACAGTTCATATAAGGAAATCAGTCAATTGAAATATATTCATTAGGCCCTAATCTATGGATTTCACAACTGGGAATACAGATATGCATCTGTTGGTAACAGTTACCTTACAAAAAAACGGTAAAGGCGTGGATCAGAAAACCAGTCAGTATCTGGTGTGAACACCGTTTACCTCATGCAGTGTGACATCTCCTTCGCATAGAGGTGAACAGGCTGTTGATTGTGGCCTGTGGAATGCTGTTCCACCCTTCAATGGCTGTGCGAAGTTGCTGGATATTGCCGGGAACTGGAACACGCTGTCGTATGCATTGATCCAGAGCATTCCAAACATGCTCAATGGGTGACATGTCTCGTGAGTATGCAGGCCATGGAAGAACTGGGCCATTTTCAGCTTCCAGGAATTGTGTACAGATCCAAGCGACATGGGGCCGTGCATCATCATGCTGAAACATGAGGTGATGCCGTTGGATGAACGGTACCACAATTGGCCTCAGGATCTCGTCACGATATTGCTGTGCATTCAAATTGCCATTGATAAAATGCAATTGTGTTCGTTGTCTATAGCTTATGCCTGCCCATACCATAACCCCACTACCACCATGGGGCACTCTGTTCACAACATTGACATCTGCAAACCGCTCGCCCACACGACAATATGGGCGGCAGGTAGCTTAGTGGGTAAGAGCGTTGTGCCAGAAACCGAAAGGTCGCTGGTTCTAATCCCCGAGCCGACTAGGTGAAAAATCTGTCGATGTGCCCTTGAGCAAGGCACTTAACCCTAATTGCTCCTGTAAGTCGCTCTGGATAAGAGCGTCTGCTAAATGACAAAAAAAAAATAATAATAATAAAACGACGCCAACCGGAATTCATCCGTGAAGAGCACACTTCTCCAGCTTGACAGTGGCCATCGAAGGTGAGCATTTGTCCACTGAAGTCGGTTACGATTCCGAACAGCTGTCAAGTCAAGACCCTGGTGAGGACACAGACGGTTTGTGGCAAAATTATTTGGTTGTGCAAACCCACACTTTCATCAACTGTCTGGGTGGCTGGTCTCAGACGATCCCGCAGGTGAAGAAGCCGGATGTGTAGGTCTTGGGCTGGCGTGGTTACACGTGGTCTGCGTTTGTGAGGCCGATTGGACGTACCGCCAAATTCTCTAAAACGACATTATGGTAGAGAAATGAACATTCAATTCTCTGGTAACAGCTCTGGTGGACATTCCTGCAGTCAGCATGCCAATTGCACGCTCCCTCAAAACTTGAAACATCTGTGGCATTGTGTCGTGTGACAAAACTGCACATTTTAGAGTGGCCTTTTATTTTCCTCAGCACAAGTTGCACCTGTGTAATGATCATGCATTTTAATCAGCTTCTTGATATTCCACACCTGTCATGTGGATGGATTATCTTGGCAAAGAAGAAATGCTCACTAACTGGAATGTAAACAAATTAGTGCACAAAATGTGAGAGTAATAAGCTTTTTGTGCGTATGGAAAATTTCAGCTCATGAAACCAACACTTTACATGTTGTGTTTATATTTTTGTTCAGTAACTGCATTTGGAAAGTATTCAGACCCCTTCCCTTTTTCCACATTTTGTTACCTTACAGCCGTATTCTAAAATGGATTAAATTATTTCCCCCCCCTCAATCTACACAAAATACCCCATAATGACAAAGCGAAACAGGTTTCGTCAAAGTCAGTTCGTCAAATTTCTGCCCTGCTAGAGCTGCCCCGGTCAACTGTAAGTGCTGTTATTGTGAAGTGGAAATGTCTAGGAGCAACAACGGCTCAGCCGCAAAGTGGTAGGCCACACAAGCTCACAGAACGGGACCACCGAGTGCTGAAGCGTGTAAAAATCGTCTGTCCTTGGTTGCAACACTCAATACCGAGTTCCAAACTGCCTCTGTAAGCAACATCAGCACAAGAACTGTTAGTCTGGAGCTTCATGACCGAGCAGCCGCACACAAGTCTAAGACCACCATGCGCAAAGCCAAGCGTCAGCTGGAGTGGTGTAAAGCTCGCCGCCATTGGACTCTAAAGCAGTGGAAATGCATTCTCTGGAGTGATTAATCACCCTTCACCATCTGGCAGTCCGAAGGACAAATCTGGGTTTGGCAGATGCCAGGAGAACGCTATCTGCCCGAATGTATAGTGCCAACTGTAAAGTTTGGTGGAGGTTGAATAATGGTCTGGGGCTGTTTTTCATGGTTGGGGCTAGGTCCCTTACCTCCAGTGAAGGGAAATCTTAACGCTACAGCATACAATTACATTAATGACATTCTAGACGATTCTGTCCTTCCAACTTTGTGGCAACAGTTTGGGGAAGGCCCTTTCCTGTTTCAGCATGACAATGCCCCCATGCACAAGGCAAGGTCCATACTGAAATGGTTTGTCGAGATCGGTGTGGAAGAACTTGACTGGCCTGCACAGAGCCCCGACCTCAACCCCATCGAACACCTTTGGGATGAATTGGAAAGCCGACTGCGAGCCAGGCCTAATCAGTGGCCGACCTCACTAATGAAAATGTGTTATACATTTTCCTGCAGTCAAAATTAGCAAAATATTGTCCTCTATCCATCGGTTTTGGAATTTTCGATGCTCCCTGACTGTCTAGTGATGATTAGTGAGCTGGACTGTCAAGAAACTATGAATATAGGTCCATTATAATTTATACAGTTTCGATTCGGTTTTAGCCGGATTGGACCCCCTCACGGGCTGGAGCCCTCCCACGGGCTGTATGTTTGATACCCCTGCGGTAAAGTCTACCCCATTGTATTTGGCACGTGACAAATAAACATATTTGATGTAGTGGGCGCAGCATTTAGTGACCGCAATCCTCAGATAGACAATATTGAAATCATTGGCTGGTACCACCAACTGAAAAAATGTGTGGCACCTGGGAAACTGTTAGTCTGGAGCCATGCACTGGTTGGCAAGGTAGAGGGACGCACTAAAAGCACGAACAGTGACAGGCAGAAATAGCTTCTCATCTGCTCGAGAGTACAACCATTCCCCCTTTGAGGCATTATAGATAGCGTTGTGAATCAATACGACCTATACCATATTTTCTTCTAAATTATGAAATCTCAGTTGAGGAACACGCGAGAAGGAAGCAGACGATGGGTGAGGGAGCGTGTTAACGTTAGCTACTGTTAGCTTGCCTTGCTAACGTTAGCTAGCTGGATGCGTGACTGACAAATCCGCGTTTGTATCTCAGTCCGCAACGATTGAAAAGCATTTGCTAACAAAGCATGAATATTCTGACACGGAGTGACCATACCTGCTCAGCCGACGGCCCTGACTGTTTCCCCCCGGTACTGTTGCTGGGTTTGCTAACCGTGCTGCTACTGTTGGCTGCCATCTTGGAAAGGTGTCGCTGCTAGTGGGCTGAGGGCCCAAACTCGTCACTAGTTACCACAGCCACAAATGGCTAAACCCCGCCTATTTCTAAAATCTCTCTTCTTAAAATCTGATTTTAAACCTAACCTTAACCACACTGTTAACCTTATACCAAATCCTAACCATAAATTAAGACCAAAAAACTCATTTTCGTTTTCATAAATGTTTTACAACATATCCAATTTTGACTTTGTGGCTGTGATAACTAGTGACAACCAAGCTTACCTCCTTGAGCTGTCTGATGTGATTGCCTGTTTGGAATGAGGAAAAGATGGCGGCGCAGACGCTGATGTGGAGCGTGTATATAAAGGCGGGGGAATCTAGGAGAATTGGAATATTGTCCAAAAAAATAGAAAACGGAGCAAAGTAGCATACAGTGATGAGAATGTCCCTTCTTATCTTGGAATTTCCCTTCTTATCCTGTAGGAGTATGTTTTGTTAATGAGGAGCAGCTGATTGGGTTGCCACTTTTGAACAATCAATTGTATATATTCAAACTGGTGGAGAGAGTGCTGGGTAAAGTGAAGGCTGTGAGGATCAGGAGAGGTGGGCTTGTTTAGATTTTTTGTTCTTCTGAGGATCAGAAGGAGCATGTGTTGCGTCTCACCAGATTTGAGAAGTTTGATGTGTCCTGTGTGTCTCTTCGGAACAGGGCACCCCTCATGGGGTCTGGCGTTTCGTGGGAAATTGATGTTGCAGAGATTACAAATATTCCTGGAGTGATTGATGCTTGTCGGATGAATCATGTGGTAAATGAAGAAAAAGTGAAGAGTCTGTTATTTGGATTTTTGACATGGAGTCTCTCCCTACTCAAGTGCAGTTGGGATATATAAACGACAGAGTCAGAGCATTTGTTCCAAGACCAATGCAGTGTGATCATTGTAAAGCTTTTGGACGTTTCAAGAGTTTGTAGATGGGAGAATCCGAGATGTTCAAGTTGTGTTAAAGATCATATCATGTGTTGTAAAAGTGCTGAAAATGTGACATGTTGCAATTGTGGTGGGAACCATGTAGCCAGTCTTTGGAATGTCCAACAAGGGTGAAATAGAATGAGGTGGCCTAAGTCAAGGCTGTCCAGAGCATTTCATATGCAGCGGCTGTTAAAAGGGTTGAGGGTTCGAATGGTGCTCCTGAAGAGTCCATGGTGGTGGATATGCCTTCACTGAAGGCTGCAGGGGTTGCTGTTCAACAGCAGGAACCAGATACAGTGCATTCGGAAAATATTCAGAACCATTCCCCTTTTCCACATTTTGTTAAGTTATAGCCTTATTCTAAAATGGGTGAAATAAAAAAAAATTCCTCATCAATCTACACCCAATACCCCATAATGACAAAGCGAAAACAGGTTTTTATACATTTTTGCAAATGTATTACAAATAAAAAACAAATACCTTATTTACTTAAGTATTCAGACCCTTTGGTATGAGACTCGAAATTGAGCTCATGTGCATCCTGTTTCCATTGATCATCCTTGAGACATTTCTTCAACTTGATTGGAGTCCACCTGTGGTAAATGCAATTGATTGGACATGATTTGGAAAGGCACACACCTGTCTATATAAGGTCCCACAGTTGACAGTGCATGTCAGAGCAAAAACCAAGCCATAAGGTCGAAGGAATTGTCCGTAGAGCTCCGAGACAGGATTGTGTTGAGGCACAGATCTGGGGAAGGGTACCAAAAAATGTCTGCAGCATTGAAGGTCCCCAAGAACACAGTGGCCTCCATCATTCTTAAATGGAAGAAGTCAGGGAGATGACCAAGAACCCGATGGTCACTCTGACAGAGCTCCAGAGTTCCTCCGTGGAGATGAGAACCTTCCAGAAGGACAACCATCTCTGCAGCACTCCACCAATCAGGCCTTTATTGTAGAGTGGCCAGATGGAAGCCACTCCTCAGTAAAAGGCACATGATAGCCCGCTTGGAGTTTGCAAAAAGGCACCAAAAGGACTCTCAGACAATGAGAAACAGGATTGTCTGGTCTGATGAAACCAAGATTGAACTCTTTGGCCTGAATTCCAAGCGTCACATCTGGAGGAAACCAGGCACTGCTCATCACCTGGCCAATACCATCCCTATGGTGAAGCATAGTGGTGGCAGCATCATGCTGTGGGGATATTTTTTAGCGGCAGGGACTGGGAAACTGAACAGAGCAAAGTACAGAGAGATCCTTGATGAAAACCTGCTCCAGAGCGCTCAGGACCTCAGACTGGGGCGAAGGTTCACCTTCCAACAGGACAACGACCCTGAGCACACAACCAAGTCAACGCAGGAGTGGCTTCGGGACAAGTCTCTAAATGTCCTTGAGTGGCCCAGCCAGAGCCCGATCGAACATCTCTGGAGAGACCTGAAAATAGCTGTGCAGTGAAGCTCCCCATCCAACCTGACAGAGCTTGAGAGGATCTGCAGAGAAGAATGGGAGAAACTCCCCATATACAGGTGTGCCAAGCTTGTAGCGTCATACCCAAGAAGACTCGAGGCTGTAATCGCTGTAAAAGTTGCTTCAACAAAGTACTGAGTAAAGGGTCTGAATACTTATGTAAATGTAATATTTCCTTTTTTATTTTTTTTATTATAAATTAGTAAACATTTCTAAAACTGTTTTTGATTTGTCATTATATGGTATTGTGTGTAGATTAATAGGGGGGGAAACGATTTAATCAATTTTAGAATAGGGCTGTAACATAACAAAATATGGAACAAGTCAAGGGGTCTGAAGACTTTCCAAATGCACTGTATTTTTATCCGCAACAAGTCCATTTGGTGGAAATGTAACGAACTTCATATAGCCACCCAGAAGAGAGGCACACGGACACCCACACTTCAGGTTGACTTGGTTCTTATCTGCAATAAAATATATCAGTGATGACAGGCATTGACAGGGTGGTCACAGCCACACGTTCACTGCTCTCAGAATATCTCTCTTGGACTGAAGAGCAGGCATACCAACTTTCCAAATAGGGGAGAAGCACTCAAAACTCACTAGTTGTTATGTCAAGGAAAATAATATTTAAAAGGTAAGTCTGAAGACCTCTCGTATTGGCAGCCTTACTACAATGGCAGTAAATATTTGTATGAATTCGACAACACATAATGAAAGGAGACTAATATCACACCCTTTTCTGAAGTGAATGATTTCACCCACTACTCTGCCCGCGAACGGGGTGTTCTTTGATATTACATTGCGCGCAGCATGAGTGAGGTTGATGGACACTACATTTTCACTTTGTCAAAGAAACACACCACTAGCTAGGTTTCCATACAATTGGCAACAGATTTTCATGTTGAATATTGTAATATCCCAACAGAGATGTTTCCATCAAATGTACTTGTTGCGGATAAAAGGCTGTGCGTGAGGACATAGTGCACATAAACATAAAAAATATAAGTTAAATGGGTCTCCATCGCATTTTCAACTCTGCTGAAGGTTTTCTCCAAACATGTTTTGCCTTTGGTATTGGCACGTGGGCTCTAGCCAACAGTTTGCAGATACAGTGCGGGTACAGCCTATAATGATGAGATTATTATGGACAAAAGAGCGAGATTATTTTATTTGTCAAACGGCAGCCAAGCATCGATGATCATGTCACCATAAGACTCGATATTTATTGGAGAGGAGCATCAGCTCATCACCCTGCACTTTCACCACCCTGTGAAGTTCATCATAATTTGTTTCATCTGTAGCCAAATAAACTGCATGCTTTTGACGACTCTTAGTGAGAGGACCACACAACTGTCATCGCGTCACTCCAAGTTTACTTTGATATGATGGTTATTATATAAATATGTTTCCACCTACATTTCTCACGTAATTAATTTTACAGACACAAAAATAATCCACCTTGTATAGCATTTTGTCGACATTTCGAATGTTAACCTACACATGTTCTGTTCCCATCAGGCCTGTCATGACATGTTTTATCCGACATGTACTTTATGCGCATTAAAAGGTTGGATGTAAACCTGGTAGTAGCTTGGTTTCCATCCAATTGCCACAGATTTTCATGCGAATATTCTACAATCCACATAAAGAACATATGCGCATTTTCCCACCAGTAGTATGTTTCCACCAAATGGACTTCTTGCAGAAAAAAATCAGTACGTTATGACATAGTGCACACAGAATGTTGGTTACTTTTTCGCTTAAATGTTCATGTAGCCTACCGAATAAAAATCTAAAATGCAATGTGTTTCCATCGCATTTTCAACTCTACCGATAGTTTTATCACAAAAACTGTTGCATTAAATAGCAAATGTGCCTACTCTGGTCTTGGCTCCTGCGCTCCAGCCAACAGTTTGCAGATACAGTGCGGGGAGGCTGTGAGGGTTGTCTAGTCTACATGATGAGATTATTATAGATAAGAGCGAGAATATTTGTATTTGTCAAACGGCAGTCAAGCATCGATCATCACGTCACCAGAATAAGACCCTTGATATTTATTGGAAAGCAGCATCAAACTCATCACCGTGCACTTTCACCACCCTGTGAAGTTAATAATTTATTTCATCTGTAGGCTAGCCTAATAAACTGCATGGTTTCCCGAGTTGTAGTGTGAGGACCGCAACACCATATCATCGCGTGACTCCAAATTTACTTCGATATGATGCTTATTATATCAATATTTGCGCATAAAGGCGTTTCCACCGCCATTTCCCACATAACACATTTTACCGACACAAAAAGATCCCACCATGTCGAACGATAAAATTATTTATAAAATCACTTTGAATGGGTTTCAGATTTTATTCTCACTCTTCAAATAAGATAAACTTGATTTTCTAACCACAATCCAGTGTTAGCCATGATGATGATCCAGGAGGGACCAGAAAATGAATGGATAACAACAGTGCCAAAACCTAATACATTCGTTTTTTTTGTAGAGTCAAAACGCCACCCACAAGTAGTCCATAAAAAAAATATACAGTTTGTATTTTTAATTCATCCATCAATGTGGCTCAGATAAAAAATGTGCATGCAATTTGGGCCTGAAATTAAGATAAAATTGTACTTTATTAATCCAGAGGGTGTTTCATTATGGAATTAAACACATTTCCCCCCTTTCATTTGTACTTGTATGTTCAGCAAACGCGTCTTATGATGGATGAGGACGTGGATAAAAGAGAATCTGTTCATAATTCATGTATTATATAGGGCAAAAATCCTCTGCTGAAAGAAATATTTTCATACGATCTTATTTCACTTAAAATGTATAATGTTCCACTCTTATTATTGCCAATCCAATTTCAAGTAGGCTAATTTTGGCTATTTATAATTTATAATGTTTTGTTGCACTTTATTAGAATACAGATATTTTCTATCCAGGCTCCTTGCCCCCATCTCGCGTTCCTTACGACGGTGGGAGATCAAGAAACCGGAAGTAAACGTCATTGACACAGGAATGGGACAGAAATAAAACATAACTGGGAGAATGTCAAATATATTTTTGTAAAAACTCTACATTTTACTCAAGAAAAATATGATTAATTTTGTCCAGGATGGAATAGAGGCATCGAAAAGGTATGTGATGTCGCTGGTGCACACCGTTTGATGATAAGGTTATTATTTTACCCACCAAGGCCACCATCGTATCTATGTACATTTTTTATCTGAACACAGGTGCTCATCTCGTCATGCATGCTGGACGGTAGGTGATAATTTTCACCATTATGTTCCACATATTCAGCGTATGGTGCATTTGTAGAGGATCCTGACTGGTCAGTTATGCGTACAACAAGAAATCGCTTTGTGAAATTCGTCATGCCAAATGGTGGAGTTGCATCAAAATCGAATCAGGCCACCCTCAGCCAACTAACTGACATTAAAAAGGAGCACTCGAGCCCCTGCCAGTCGTAGTTGGCTAACTAGCTACTAGCTTATTAGCTAAATTCTAGTAGCTATATTGCACTACAATACATGTATCCTTTATCCACCGTACTTATTTGTGGTTGTAACTAGCTGGCTGCATCTTGTATGATAAATGTAGGATGGTGTCAGCTGTAACGTTCGTTGTATCATCCAGAAACCCCTAGCTACTGCCAGAAACCCCTAGCTACATTGTTGGTAGCTAGCTAGCTACCAACAATGTCATGGCACCATGATATTGCATGCAGTTTTTATGGCATAAATGTATATGGAAATATTGCATAGAGTGATATTTATTTTCTCTTCCATACATACACCCAATACATAGTCCTATGTATCACGTGATAATTACCATATCATAACCATCTGAATGGAATGTATGAGCTGTGTGATACATAAAGCAAGTTGCTAGGGTGAATGGGGCATGCATTGGCCTTTATATGAGCAACAGGATAAAAATGTTTATCAGTAAAAACACTAACTAATTGGTAGGTCTACCTTTACTTGTTACTTCTGTGAACTTTCATTTTCCTCCCTCAGAAATCAAAGCCATTACTTAATCCACATTTTTAAGATGAAAAATATATCTATGCCTTAATTTCCCAAAAAGACATACTCTTAGCTTTCCGCGCCAGTACACTTTTTATTATTTAGGTGCCAGGTATTCATAGTATTTTAGAGACAATATTCATGTCCATATTCTGTGTTCCATCTGTGACAGTGCTGACATCATACTCAAGAATCATCATTTCCCCCCCATAACACTTCCTGTCCTGTTGCTTATAGATGGGACTGGTCTGGTATATTTGTCAAGACTTAGCCAACATTTTTTTTGCTTGATCAGCTCAGAAAGTAACCTCTTCCGCTATGTCTTTCGATGTGCTAGTAAGTCTCCTTTTGGGGCTATAGGTCTTTCTGCTTAGGGATAGACACAACTGTTTGAGGAGGGTGCTTCACCATGGTCTGATTCCTATAATGTGCAGCATAATGGAAGCTTAGAGAGCGTAAAAAAAACGTTTTTGTTTGAGGTTTTTCACAACTTTCAGTTAAACATTATTGCATTACTACACCCTAGTAAATGGATTATGACAGTAGGTAGGATTGGGGATTGACGTAGTTGAGGTGTATAAGTGGTGGAGGTAATGTAGAGTGCAACTGTAATTGAAAAATAGTAGTATATTAAATTATTTATTGCTTTTATTTCTTATTTGGAGGTGTGTCAACCTGTAGTGTTGGCAGTGGTGACGCTGCTTTACAGGAGGTGTGATCATATCACTGAGGGGCGGGCAAAACGCTGTGTCATATCCCAGCAACAGTCTCCCCTGGCAACATCTAGGTCCTTGACTACTGAAAGAAGAGGCCCGCTCTCTCTCCTACTCTATAAGTTGTGGTGCCGGGACGATACCAGTATCGCGATACTCGTTAGTATCGTGGCAAGGAAACAAAACACGAAGCGGATTTAACTTCTTTAGGAAAACAACCTGTAATGTTGGAAACAAACATCATTATATTGTCATCCAGAGTCACATTTGTTTATTTCCCAAGCTAAAGCACACACTATTTAACATTCAGCAGGTTTTTAAAGGACCAAAGAGTTTGACCTGCTTTGTGTTTTCATTTTTGCCATGTAAAAAAATATTGCGATACTGGTATCATCCCGGCTCTAATAAGTTGTGTAACTGTCACTGCCAGGCCTGGATCGTTTTCCCATCATTCAAACACATCTATTCTCCTCCATATTCTCAAATGTCCGAGTGAAAATTGATAGGGATCATGTATCCTTTGTAGGAGCTCTTTTATAAAGTAATATCCCTCTCAAGTTCAGCCTATTTGTATCATTCCTCATCAAAAGCTTCGCCTTGCTGTGCAGTAAGCAACTTCATGTATCGGATATCTGTTGCAGTCTATAACAATGCTTAGCCTATTTAAGATTGATAATTTCACACCCTTTTGGTTGGTCACGTCAGGCTGGTTCTGAGACTCCCCTGGGGGTGTTCAGTTCACTAATTGGGCTAAATAAACCCACTTTATCCTCGTCTGTGCTGAAGGATGGTGGTCGTGTAGTTTTACCAAAACGTTCACGGCTTCACCTCAACCTTGTAGAGAAGAAGTGAGAGAACAGAGGAACAGAGTAGACACTTCTCCAGACTGGGTGGGAACAGACAGACTGTTCAAACTCCTGATGGGTTATTCTGTAAATGTCAAAGATCTTTCCTTCAAATAGCCTACCATTTCTTTGTACCACAATTCAGAGAATACAACATTCTAATTGCCATTTTTGTTCAATTTTCACACGGAATGACCTAGGTCATCTTAAGTTTTTGTCTTCTTGAGAGTTGAGACTCCTGCTGTGTGTGTTCACAGCTTGGTGGGCACTGGGCCTAGCAAGCTCATGACCGCAGCAACCGGAGCCAAGATGGAGGTTGAAAAAGGCTCACACTTGTTAACCAAGAACAAGTGCGCTCTTGGACTTGTTGGTATTCCTTCTAAAAACAAACAGAATAGAATTTCCTGCTTTGATTTAATACAGCTCAAAGGGATTTCTTTATTCAAGGTGAGAGGGGAAATTGTTAGCCTAGTGGTCCAGTCCAGTCTGTTGGTCTATGGCATGAAGAGTTAGTTACTGTATGTAACGTTAAGAGATCAGGCTAATGAAATGTAGGCTCTCTAGACTTTAGATCTAGACTCTAGATTTTCTCTTCCATAGACACCTAGGGATGTGCTGTTTAGGATTGGGGGGAAATATGAGAAAATGTTGATATAACAAGATGCGTGTCTGTCTCACATTGTAGTGGTCACAGAGCTATGTCTGCAAGATTCCTATACTTGAATGAAACATAAGCTGTAGTGACATCAGTGACACTATCATGTCTTTGTCCTTTTGCTTTCATTGTTGAATGTTGATGAGTGTAAATGAACGGGATTAAGCCTAGGAGGGTTTTGACTCTATTTCTTCCTGTCATAATGAGCTCATGACTTGTGGGACTTCCATTTCTCTGCAGAGAGAGGATACTTATACTACACTATCCATGGACTCTGGGAGAATTCATAATCTCCCCATAAGAGTCAGTGATACCACTGCCAGACAGTCTAAAATAAGTTATCAGAGCAGTGAATTCAATAGAGGATACGGCCTACAGTCTGTTACTCGAAAGTAGAAACGATATCCCTATATAATGGGCTCATGACATGTACAGCTCTCTGGCTGTAAGTTGGTGACTCATATATAGATGAAATCAATTGCTGCCTGCCATTTGATTTAGTACGGTTAACTCTAGGATTCATTTAGTTCTCATCGCTCTGGGTCTGGATAGTATGATGATGATGATGATGCACGGTTATATTAAGTTACTCTATGTGATTCAGACATATCATTAGCTCAACCTGCTTCCATTTCATCTCATAGGGCTAGCTTTTTTTTAAATCACCTCTTGCTAGGTAAGACCAGAAACCATTGTTAGAATAATCATTAACCCGCTTATTCACAGTCATAGTAGCTAGCAGGGATTTTTCTGCCATTGAAATTCTCGGATGGGCCACCTAAGCGTTTTTTTCAGGTTGCCTAAGTTCAAACAGTGAAATGCATTTTTGGGATGGAAAGAACGCTTTCAGTGTTAACTTAAACGACTAAAACCAAATATAAAGTATGTAGAAAAGATCATGGGCATATATTTTCAAATAATATCATCTTTGAGTACTAACAATCACCTAAATAAAAGCTGTCAGGGAGAATTGAAAATTCCAAAAACAATGAATTTAGCAATATAGATTTTGTTATTATGTTTGAGCAAAAGAACACAGCATTAGCCATGGCAAAATGCATAGAATTGCAGGAAATTGGCTTTAAAACTGCCAAATGTTTTCTCAGCTCCATGGCAGAATATGTAGAATTGCAGGACATTTTCTTTAAAACTACAACATTTTCTCTCAGCTGCATGGCAAAATGTGTAGAATTGCAGGAAAATGGCTTAAAAATGCAGAAATATGTCTACCCGCCTACATTTCAGCCGTGCCAACGGGCCGACCGCGCCAACCTGCCACGCCCACCACCTAAGCCCCTGAGCTAGCCCATCTTCTTTGATATAGCAAAGATTTTGGTGTATCCCCCCTGTACTCTATGTTTCTGGTCTTGTAGGTTTTGTTTGCCCCTGCTTCAACTAGGGGGAAAATAGTAAGGTTAGTGTGTTCTACTATTGTGTTCTAAGTCAGCATCACATCAAGCCACAGTGGGGAGGATGTATCCACTCCTGTTCATGTGTGTGTCACTCTGTTCATCCTAATCCCCAAACAAAAAATAGGCCTAAACACTCCTGGCTGGTTCTTCCCACACATAAAATAGTTTGTATATATGTAATTCCTCAAAACGGATGCAGTAAAAATGACCCACATTCCTGATGGACTGGAGAGGTAAACAAAATGATTTCCAATAGGAATCGATATCTCCCACAGAGTGTGCACCAAACAGTCCAATTTCAGATTCAGACAGAGGTGTTGTGCAGGGCATACAGACTTATGATTCCTATCTAGCACACACTCCGACAACCAGACAGACAGAAATAATGATCGACATTTTTCATAGCATGGGCCTGAGGATGTTCACCACCAGGGTCCTCCATCATCACAGTCCTCCATACTGACAGTAGAGGGACACAGCCGATGAGTTTACTGCTACTTCTCTGCCACCTCCATCTTCCTCTTTAGTGAAGTGTCTGGGTCTGACATCTCACACTCATCATGTGTCCTAATGACCCCCCCTCCTTCCTTCCTATCCCTTCTTCCGCCCTTCTTTCCATCCTCCACCACCAACCAGAAACAACCCTGCCGCAAGGCTGGTAAGAGGTTCGGAGTCAGAACAATACTGAAACGGAAACCTTACCAACACATAATTCCACCTTCTGGTTACAGCCGGGCTGGGCTGTGGACTTTCCAGTCTGCCTGAGTGTATGTGACTTGGTGTGTTTTCCAGCAGCTCAAGTTCAACGGGGGCTACCACAGAAACAGCTATAACAGCATCTCCAGTGCCCAGCCCTGTGATTTGAGAGTGTGTGTGTGTGTGTGTTCCCACGCAGGGCACTGCCTGCGTAGCGCGTAGCTAAATGGAGTCGGAGCAGCTCTTCAACAGGAAGGGCTACTACAGGAACAGCTACAACAGCATTGCCAGCGCCAGCAGCGACGAGGAGCTGCTGGATGGCACCGGGGTCGTCATGGACTTCCACACCTCCGAGGACGACAACCTTCTGGACGGAGACGCCACCTCCCCAGGTAGGCTCACTGCTAATCGCTGCCGACTACGCCTTCAGACACCCACTATCACCCTCCATGGCGCTGGGCTGTTGACCCCAGGGGAGAAAGGCTCTGGCTGGGTTATTTTGGTCAGATGAAGAGGGTCTGTTCCATGCCAGAAGCTGTGGGACTATCCATGGATGGATGTTGTGAGCTGTGTTGTTGTGAGCTTCCTATCCTGGCCGCCTTGCCAAATTTGCTGCATTGCTGATCCACCCACTCAATGCTGCCTCGCCCACTTGGTCCCCTTGCTACCCTGTGATTTGCAGTGTTACCCCTGCTGTTGTGAGCCCTACTGTTGATGCTCCCTGCTTCTTTCTGCCCCCGACACGTGGCCATCAACCCTCCATCTATCCATGACACCCCAAACCACACCCTCCATCAAATGTCTCCTGCCTGCCACCTCTTGACTTCAGTTTCACTCCCATTCATACCTGTCACCTCTATCCATAAATCCATAACCGTGATTGGTTGGATTACCCTCCCGGCCGGCTGCCGCCATCTTGTTTTTGTGTTTGTTTTGTGCTTGCAGCCTTGTTCATACTAGCCCGGTCCCAAATCAACCAACATGTTTTTGTATGACAAAAGCCATAGGAGCTGGCAAATACAGCACAAAGAAACAGATCTGGGACCAGACTATGTCCATTCCTGTAACCTTGTTTTATTTTCTTACTTTCCCTGCCATCGCCATCCATGTACCACATTCACTTCTCCATTCATGATGCTTGTTCCTGTTTACTTTGTGGTCGTGACTTGTGGTTTTACACCATGCAGCTTTTGTGGTTGTGCTGCTTTTGACCTTTGCTACTTTTCTAGGTGTGGCTTGTACCATGCGGCTTTGTGATTGGACACTTGAACTGTACACTTCTTGCTTTGTGGGTGTGGATTTGATTATTTAGTGCTTTTTTTAGTTGTGGATTGTACTATGCAGCTGTGTGATTGAACCCGTTCTTTGTAGGTGTGGCTGATGGTATTCCACTCATCACTATGATGTAGACATAAAGGCATCCTTCACATTGTTCCTGTACCAACCGATGCTCCATATCTGTCAGTCCTGTACCAAATCACCTGCTCCTTACACACCCCTCCTGCTTCCCTGGCCCAGTGTACGCTTCTCCGTCATAGCAGGTGTCCCGTGTCTACTATTGCCACATCCTGCTTGTTTCCTGTTGCTGCCTGCTGGCCTGATGCTTGTCCTGCTGATTCATGTCTTGTTACCAAAGTTACGCTGGCTTCTGCAGGCTCCTCTAACTTGGCCTGCTTGTAGCTGATCAAAAGAGAAAGAAGTCCCTCCTATAACTGATATGATGTTCAATATGGCTAGTCACTGTTGGCTGCAGTGACTGTGAATAGTAATTAGGGAAGCTTGCAGGATCTGAAGGTCTTTGAAATGCTCCTTAGTCGAAAGCTACTTAATACATTTATTTGTGTGCGTGTGGCAGAAGCTCGCTCATGCTGAGGTAGCACTTCTTGGCTTACTCTCTTTGATGACAATTTTAAGTGAGTTTGAACTTTTGGATGTGTGTTTGTGTACGTGCATTTCTGAGAGAAGATTTACAAACGGATTACCGGTATTAAAGTAAATTTATCAAACCATGGATGTAAGTAAAGCCCAAGAAAAGCCAAATAAGGAGAGCCTTTTGTCTGATTGAGTCTGATGAGACGTAATAATATTCTAAAGTAGTTGTTCTTTTTCATTACCAGAGCTTACTTTAAGTTGCGTTTAAGGGCACGAAGAGAGTGCTTGACATGTATACTCTCTGCTGCACAATCCTCTCCTTATCCTCCTTGTCTCTGCAGTGTTGTATACAAGCACAGAGCTCCTCGTGTGTGTGTGTGTGTGCACACCCATGTGAATGCAGTACTATGAGTTGCTGATTTAAAGGGGAAATTGTCTCCTATTAAGCTCATCTACTTTAATAATTTTTTCATTGGCTAGATTAGCAAACTTAGGCATGACATGCCAGCAACAAACGCTGACACGACACATCCAAGTATAGCTGATCAAATTATGAAAGACCAGCATTGTAACTTTGAATTCCGTAAAGTGCTTGTGGAAGAAGTGAAAAGATTATTGTTGTCTATCAACAATGACAAGCCACCGGGGTCTGACAACTTGGATGGAAAATTACTGAGGATAATAGCGGACGATATTGCCACTCCTATTTGCCATATCTTCAATCTAAGCCTACTAGAAAGTGTGTGCCCTCAGGCCTGGAGGGAAGCAAAAGTAATTCCGCTACCCAAGAATAGTAAAGCCCCCTTTACTGGCTCAAATAGCCGACCAATCAGCTTGTTACCAACCCGTAGTAAACTTTTGGAAAAAATTGTGTTTGACCAGATACAATGCTATTTTACTGTAAACAAATTGACAACAGACTTTCAGCACGCTTATAGGGAAGGACATTCAACAAGCACGGCACTTATACAAATGGCTGATGATTGGCTGAGAGAAATTGATGAAAAAAAGATTGTGGGAGCTGTTTTGTTAGACTTCAGTACGGCTTTTGACATTATCGATCATAGTCTGCTGATGGAAAAAAGTATGTGGTATGGCTTTACACCCCCTGCTATATTGTGGATAAAGAGTTACCTGTCTAACAGAACACAGTGGGTGTTCTTTAATGGAAGCCTCTCCACCATAATCCAGGTAGAATCAGGAATTCCCCAAGGCAGCTGTCTAGGCCTCTTAGTTATTTCAATATTTACTAATGACATGCCACTGGCTTTGAGTAAAGCCGGAGTGTCTATGTATGCGAATGACTCAACACTATACACGTCAGCTATTACAGCGAGTTAAATCACTGCAACACTTAACAAAGAGCTACAGTTAGTTTCAGAATGGGTGGCAAGGAATAAGATAGTCCTAAATATTTCCAAAACTAAAAGCATTGTATTTGGGATTAATCATTCACTAAACCCTTAACCTTATAATAAATAATGTGGAAATTGAGCAAGTTGAGTTGACTAAACTGCTTGGAGCAACCCTGGATTGTAAACTGTCATGGTCAAAACATGTTGATACAACAGTAGCTAAGATGGGGAGAAGTCTGTCCATAATAAAGCGCTACTCTGCCTTTTTAACAACACTATCAACAAGGCAGGTCCTACAGGCTCTGTTCAGTCGTGTGGTCAGGTGCCACAAAGAGGGACCTCGGAAAATTACAATTGGCTCAGAACAGGGCAGCATGGCGGCCCTTAAATGTACACAGAGAGCTAACATTAATAATATGCATGTAAATCTCTCATAGCTCAAAGTGGAGGAGAGATTGACTTCATCACTACTTGTTTTTGTAAGAAGTGTTGACATGCTGAATGCACCGAGGTGTCTGTTTTAAACTACTAGCACACAGCTTGGACACCCATGCATACTCCACAAGACATGCCACCAAAGGTCTCTTCACAATCCCCAAATCAAGAACAGACTATGGGAGGCTTGCAGTACTACATAGAGCCATGGCTACATGGAACTCTATTCCACATCAGGTAACTAATGCAAGCAGTAGAATCAGATTTAAAAAACAGATAAAAATACACACAAAAAATGTATGCACGCATGACTGTAAGTCGCTTTGGATAAAAGCGTCTGCTAAATGGCATATTATATTATTATTACACCTTATGGAACAGCGGGGACTGTGAAGAGACACACACACAGGCACAGACACACATACACATAAGACATGCACTCTACACACACGTACACATGGATTTTGTGGTGTAGATATGTGATAGTAGAGTAGTGGCCTGAGGGAACACACTTATGTAATATTTTAAATTGTATATAACTGCCTTAATGTTGCTGGACCCCAGGAAGAGTAGCTGCTGCTTTTGCAGCAGCTAATGGGGATCCTTAATAAATACAAATACAAATACACCTTGGGCTAAACTTCAGAAGTCAATAAAGATGTGTAACCATAGAGTGGACAGGCACTAACATTACTGCCAATACTGTAGTAACACACTATTATAGTATATTATTAATAATGGGACAATAAAAACGTCTTGAGTACAGAAGCCAAGACGGCCCCCTTCAGGGCATGGTCCCATGACTAGCCTTCTTTACCACCATGTGAATATCGGTATGTAGCCTAGCCCCTGTAGTCTGCCTGAGCGCCAGTCTGTTTCTGCTTATTTAATTAGCTGACTTGTTGTCGTATTTCCAAGCAAGGCAATGAACGGATGTAGCTGTTGAGTGCAGAAACGGCTGGGAAACCAGGTGAGTGAATGTAAATACTTTGTCATGTAGGCCTAGTGTAAAAGGCTCATAATGTCTTCATGCTGCATTGATTCAGCCTCAGGGCATGTTTAGACTACATTAGTTATTGCCAGGAGTCCTCACACCAAGCAATATGTATCTAGGAATGTTAAGGTTGAAATTGTGCTCTTACCTGTCATAACTTGACTTGGGCCATGTGAATATGTTGTTTAGTGTAACTGCTGTGTGTCCTACACTTAAGGAGACCAGACCAGACAGAGGCAGAGCAGACCCGTCATATTAATAATGAATGACCCAGTGAAGACTGGCTGTATAGTCGCGCTCCAGTGAGGGTGACCATGCTTTGTTCAGTAGGACACACAGAGAAAGCAGGCCAAGGCGGGCCATTGTGTGCGTGTGTGTGCATTTTGGCTGGTATTGGGTTACTTACAAGGTCACTCTCAGTAATCTCTGCTCATTCAGTGGCCTCTAGGGTTGGGCGGTATCCAGATTTTCATATCGTCATACTGGCCTTCTCTCATCCCGGGATTTACGGTATTACTGGTATTACCGTTTTTTGCGCTAAAATCGCAAGAAAAAGCCCATTAGGTGTCTATTACCAAAATGCTAACAAAATTAGCACAAGGACTAGCACATACATTTTTATAGAGGCTGCTAGCTAAATATGCTAACGAGCACAAAGAAAAATAAACTAATTGCAAAGACAGGCAAACCTACACAAAAAGTTATACATAGAGTGCCTTCAGAAAGTATTCACACCCCATGACTTTTTGTTGTGTTACAGCCTTAATTTAAAATGTATTAAATTTAGATTTTTTTTTGTCACTGACCTACACACCTATCAAAGTGTAATTATGTTTTTGAATTTTTACAAATTAATTAAAAATGAAAAGCTGAAATGTCTTAAGTCAAGTATTCAATCCCTTTGTTATGGCAAGCCTAAATACGTTCAGGAGTAAAAATGTGCTTAACAAGTCACATAATAAGTTGCATGGACTGTTTAACATGATTTTTGAACGACTACCTCATCTCTGTACCCCACACATATAATTATCTGTAATGTCCCACAGTCGAGCAGTGAATTTCAAACACAGATTCAACCACAAAGACCAGGGAGGTTTTCCAATGCCTCGCAAAGAAGGGCACCTATTGGTAGATGGGTAAAAGAAACAAACAAAAAAAGACAAACACTTTGGATGGTGTATCAAGACACCCAGTCACTACAAAGAAACAGGCGTCCTTCCTAACTCAGTTGCCAGAAAATAAGTAAACCGCTCAGGGATTTCACCATAAGGCCAATGGTGACATTAAAACAGTTACAGAGTTTAATGGCTGTGATAGGAGAAACTGAGGATGGATCAACAACATTGTAGTTACTCCACAATACTAACCTAATTGACATAGTGAAAAGAAGGAAGCCTGTACAGAATAAAATATTCTAAAACATGCATCATGTTTACAATAAGGTATTAAAGTAAAACTGCAAAAATGTGGTGAAGAAATTAACTTTATGTCCTGAATACAAACTGTTATGTTTGGGGCAAATCCAACATAACACATCACTGAGTACCACTCTTCATATTTTCAAGCATGGTGGTGGCTGCATCATGTTATGGGTATGCTTGTCATCGGCAAGAACTAGGGAGTTTTTTTTATGATAAAAATAAACGTAATGAAGCCAAGCACAGGCAAAATCCTAGAGGAAAACCTGGTTCAGTCTCCTTTCCAACAGACACTGGGAGACAAATTCACCTTTCAGCAGGACAATAACCTAAAACACAAGGCCAAATACACACTGGAGTTGCTTACCAAGACGACATTGAATGCTCCTGAGTGGCCTAGTTACAGTTTTTACTTAAACCGTCTTGAAAATCTATGGCCAGACATGAAAATGGCTGTCTAAAAATGATGAATAACCAACTTCACAGAGCTTGAAGAATTAAAAACATTATAATGTGCAAATATTGTACAATCCAGGTGTGCAAAGCTATTAGAGCAGGGGTGTCAAACTCATTCCATGGAGGGCCTAGTGTCTGCAGGTTTTTGGTTTTCCTTTCAATTAAGCCCTAGACAACAAGGTGTGGAGTTCCTTACTACACTGAACAAAATATAAATGCAACAATTTCAATTTACTGAGTTACAGTTCATAAAAGGAAATCAGTCAATTTAAATAAATTAATTAGGCCCTGATCTATGGGTTTCACATGACTGGGAATACAGATATGCATCTGTTGGTCACATATACCTTTAAAACAAAAGGTAGGGGCGTGGATCAGAAGACCAGTCAGTATATGGTGTGACCATCATTTGCCTCATGCAGCGCGACACAGTTCCTTCGCATAGAGTTGATCAGGCTGTTGATTGTGGCCTGTGGAATGTTGTCCCACTCCTCTTCAATGGCTGTGTGAAGTTGCTGGATATTGGCGGGAACTGGAACGCGCTGTCGTACACGTCGATCCAGAGCATCCAAAACATGCTCAATGGGGTGACATGTCTGGTGAGTATGCAGGCCATGGAAGAACTGGAACATTTTCAGCTTCCAGGAATTGTGTACAGATCCTTGCGACATGGGTCCTTGCATTATCATGCTGAAACATGAGGTGATGGTGGTGGATAAATGGCATGACAATGTGCCTCAGGATCTCATCACGGTATCTCTGTGCATTCAAATTGCCATCAATAAAATACTATTGTGTTCGTTGTCCGTAGCTTATGCCTGCCCATACCATAACCCCACCGCCACCATGGGGCACTCTGTTCACAACGTTGACATCAGCAAACCGTTTACCCACACAATGCCATACACACTGTCTGCCATCTGCCAGGTACCGTTGAAACCGTGATTCATCCGTGAAGAGCACACTTCTCCAGCGTGCCAGTGGCCATCGAAAAAGCATTTGCCCACTGAAAACTGTTACGACGCCAAACTGCAGTCAGGTCAAGACCCTGGTGAGGATGACGAGCACACTGACGAGCTTCCCTGAGACGGTTTCTGACAGTTTGTGCAGAAATTATTCGGTTGTGCAAACCCACAGTTTCATCAGCTGTCTGGGTGGCTGGTCTCAGATGATCCCGCAGGTGAAGAAGCCGGATGTGGAGGTCCTGGGCTGGTGTGGTTACACATGGTCTGCGGTTGTGAGGCCGGTTGGACATACTGCCAAATTCTCTAAAACAACGTTGATAGAGAAATTAACATTCAAATTCTCTGGCAACAGCTCTGGTGGACATTCCTGCAGTCAGCATGCCAATTGCACGCGCCCTCAAAACTTGAGACATCTGTGGCATTGTGTTGTGTGACAAAACTGTACATTTTAGAGTGGCATTTTGTCCTCAGCACAAGGTGCACCTGTGTAAGGATAATGCTGTTTAATCAGCTTCTTGATATGCCACACCTGTCAGGTAGATGGATTGTCTTGGCAAAAGAGAAATGCTCACTTAACAGAGATGTAAACAAATTTGTGCACAACATTTTAGAGAAATAAGCTTTTTGTGCATATGGAACATTTCTGGTATCTTTTATTTCAGCTCATGATACATGGGACCAACAATTTACATGTTGCGTTTTATATTTTTGTTCAGTATAATTAGTGACCTTAATTCATCAATCAAGTACAAGGGAGGAGCGAAAACCCGCAGACACTCAGCCCTCCATGGAATGAGTTTGAGACCTGTGGACCTGTGTATTAGAGACTTAACCAGAAAGACTCACAGCTGTTATCGCTGCCAAAGGTGATTCTAACATGTATTGACTCAGGGGTGTGAATAATTACACGGTATGTAAATGACATATTTCTGTATTTCATTTTCAATAAATTAGCAAACATTTCTAAAAACATGTTTTCACTTTGTCATTATGGGGTATTTTGTGTAGATGGGTGAGAAAAAAAATCAATTGAATCCATTTTCGAATTCAGGCTGTAACACAACAAAATGTTGAATAAGTCATGGGGTATCAGGCTGGTCCTTGCCTTTCTGCCGCCCTAGGCAAGCCCAAAAAACGGCACCCACAGTATAGTCCCAGTAAGCAAAATGACGTTGAAAAGACGTCTAAAATACTTATTTTTCAGACATTTAAGTTAGGTTCAATTTAGGTTCTGAATGAAAGGTGAAAATATCTATTTTCTGGACGTTTAAAATAAATATTTTCCAGGACGTTGAAAATGCGTGAAAGACGTTGAAAAATACGTATTTTACAGACGTTGAAATCAGATTCATTTTCGGTAATGAATTACAGTTGAAAATACGTAATTTATAGAGGTCTATATTTGGCTGGTCTAGACCTGACCAAATCTGAACCAAACATAGACGTCTATGATAGGTTCAGATTTGGACCGGACCAAAAATCTATGTCGGTGGACGTTGAAATCAAGGCAGGTCTGGACTGCTCCAAATCTGAAGCAAACATAGACGACTATGATTGGTTCAGATTTGGTCCGGACCAGACCAAAAACCAATGTCCATGGATGTGGAATTCAAGGCCTGTCTGGACTGCACCAAAAAAGGATGTCCAAAAGGCGTCAGCGTCGGTTCCTGCTTCCTGAGGTATAGCCTACAGTGTTCCCTGAAATTGTATTTTATGAATGCCCACCTATGTGGTAAGGCTACCATTTGTAAAACACCAAATAAAGACATCCGGAAACGTCTTATGCTTACTGGGGTGTAGCCTACCATGTCAGCCAGCAATGGAATTTTATGAATGCCCATCATTTGTAAAACAGGCTGTTGCATTGGCTTTGTGACTAATCAGTTTGGCTATTTAAGTGCTGAATATCAGCTACCCAACTTTTTAGGAGTTATCGTTAGCTTATTTGCATTGTGTTTACACAGCAGGAAATGCAGAAGTATTTTATTTTTTCGCTATGATCAGCTTGTCAAAAATGAACGGATACAAGCTTGAAACCACTGATCATGACAATGGGGTGAAACTCCTGGACAACAGTTGTGGTAGTCCATTCCATATTGTCCATTTTACTTTGACCTGACCTGTTTTTAGGATATGTTGTTTGTTAACGTGGACGCACATTTATTATTTGATTGGGCGCCATTTAGGTTAGGCTATTTGATCGGAGAAACCTGCGTTATGTAAAAATTGTCCGTCTCAATACATTGTCATACATTTTATCTCCAGCCTGTAGGCTACAGTAAAGGCCACATACTCTTCTACCATATCCTGTATTTGCTACATGATTTGTTTTAGATATTTTTTGGACGAAATGTTGGTGGAGCGCTGCAGCGATGCGTCTCTCCAACAGCACACTGGAGAGGCGCGCTGGGAATGGACAAGCAAAAT